>NC_090802.1:33589374-33961874 GCF_036512215.1 Solanum lycopersicum | reverse complement strand
TATGTATTGGTAGTATTGTAAACCCTACTATATGCTTAATGGTATGTTGCATGAATATGATTATGTGATTGTGATAAAATAAGCATGATGAAAATATTGAATCCCAAATCTTGAAAAGAAACTTTAATATATATTATTAATGGTGATGCCTTGGTATAGAAGAAGGCTTGATGAATTAAAGTAATGGGATTGATGATGCCTTGGTATAGAAGAAGGCTTGATGAATTAAAGTAATGGGATTGATGATGCCTTGGTATAGAAAAGGCTTGATGGTTTACAGAATGATATTAGTGGATCGGGTGTCACGAACCGGCACGTAGAATTAAGGGATCGGGTGTCACGAACCAACACGTAGAATTAGGGGATCGGGTGTCACGAACCGACACGTAGAATTAGGGGATCGCGTGTCACGAACCGACACGTAGAATTAGGGGATCGGGTGTCACGAACCGACACATAGAATTAGGGGATCGGGTGTCACGAACTGACACGTAGAATTAGGGGATCGGGTGTCACGAACCAACACGTAGATATAGGGGATCGGAGTGTCACGTACCGACACAAGAGAAATAATGAATATGAGGGATCGGAGTGTCACGTACCGACACAAGAAAATTAAAGATAATGAATCTTGAAAGATGTTAATATACTCAATCTAACGAACATGATTCCCAAATGAGTATGGTATTGAGGCTTGAGTCCTCATGTGTGAACTTGACGGTAATTGTTAATGATATAGTATTTGTTGTTGCTACATGTTGAGTATCATAGTTGATTTTATGATATTACTCGGTATATATTGATTTCTATTTTGAGTTGGCCGATGATATCTACTCAGTACCCGTGTTTTGTACTGACCCCTACTTTTATGTTTTCTTCTTGTTTATTTGTGGAGTGCAGCAAACGTGCCATCGTCTTCAACTCAACAGTAATTCAAGCCAGTCTTACTACATCGGAAATTCAGGGTGAGCTAATGCTTCTAGCTTGGACTGGATCTTCTTCTTCAAGTCTTGATGCCTTGAACTTCCGGCATGGACTAGCTTCTTATGTATTTTTAGCTTCTTAGAAACTCTTAGAATTAGTAGTTTAAAGTAGATGTTCTTGTGATGATGACTTCCAGATTTTGGGGATGATAATAATAGTTTTGAATAGTTTTTATTAATGAGTTTAAGTCTTCAGCATTACTTTCTGTTGATATACGTTGAAATGTTAAGGGTTAGATTGGTTGGTTCGCTCATATAGGAGGGTAAGTGTGGGTGCCAGTCGCGGCTCGGATTTGGATCGTGACAAACTTGGTATCAGAGCATTAGGTCGTTGGTC
Source organism: Solanum lycopersicum (assembly GCF_036512215.1). Lineage (NCBI taxonomy): Eukaryota > Viridiplantae > Streptophyta > Magnoliopsida > Solanales > Solanaceae > Solanum > Solanum lycopersicum. The sequence continues at coordinate 33,960,554 of NC_090802.1, read as the reverse complement.
TCATCACACAAGAACAGGTCTAGTAGAGTCTTAAGGAACGGTAGGGGGATGCCTTTACTTTTCCTTGAGAGGCTATAAGACTTTAGGAAAAATTTCACTCTTTCATTCTTTCTTTCGTGCTACTACTTGAGTCCAATTGGTATCTGGGCGATACGAATTGGTATCTGACCATCTTCACTCTCTTTCGCAGATGGTTAGAACTAGAGCAACGACTACGTCAACACCAACACCGGCCAGACAAGAAACAACGGAGCCAGCCACTGGGGCTGTGGCTCGAGGAAGAACAGCGGCGAGGGGCCGTGGTAGAGGTCGTGGGAGGACGTCCTCTAGAGGGAGAGGACGAACACCTAGCCCATCGGATACTAGGGCAGTGACTCCCGCAACGACTGAGGAAGTAATAAGAGAAGGGGAGGATGGGGAAACTGAACAAGTGCAAAATGAGGAAACGCCACCCCAACCTACCCCAGAGATGATCAATCAGGTTCTGGCTTATCTTAGCGGGTTATCTGATCAAGGTCAGGCACCTCCAGTGTTTTCTGCGCCAACACCTCTGGTTTCAGAAGTACAACATGCGACTACTATGGCTCCCCGCATGGATGTTCCATTGGAAATAGGCACGTTTTCACGTCTGACTACTGGGCCTATAATGACAAATGATCAGCATGAACTTTTCAGTAAGTTCTTGAAATTGAAACCTCAGGTCTTCAAGGGTGCTGAATCGGAGGATGTCTATGATTTTCTGGTTGACTGTCACGAGTTACTACACAAGATGGGTATAGTAGAACGGTTTGGTTTGGAGTTTGTGACTTATCAGTTTCAAGGGAACGCCAAAATGTGGTGGCGGTCACATGTCGAGTGTCAACCAATAGAGGCACCACCTATGACTTGGGCCTCATTCTCTAGTTTGTTTATGGAGAAGTATATCCCCCGGACTTTGAGGGATAGGAAAAGGAATGAGTTCTTGAGCCTAGAGCAAGGTAGGATGTCGGTTAATGCTTATGAGGCTAAGTTTCGTGCACTATCCAGATATGCCACTCAACTCTGTTTCAATCCTCAAGAGCGGATTCGCCGGTTTGTGAAGGGGTTGAGGTCAGAATTGCGGATTTCGGCCTTACAGATAGCGGCAACGGCAAAATCCTTCCAAGAGGTGGTAGACTTTGTGATAGAAGTGGAAGGAGTGAAGCCAAACGACTTCACCACAACATCGACATCAAAAAGGCTTCGAAAGGGAGGTGAGTTTAATGGTTCTTACACTAGAGGACAGGGTTCGGGAAGTTACTCAGTCCGACCAATTCAGTCTTCACTACAGACTGTAGTTGGGGGACCACCTCAGACCGGTCAACACTTCTCCGAGGGGCATATGATCGACTCCAAAGAATGTTATGGATGTGGGGAGATTGGACATATTAGGAGGAATTGTCCCAGACCAAGTTACAGACCCCCAAAAGCTAGAGGTAGAGGTGGTCATGGTAGAGGCCGTTTTTCTGGAGGGCGTGGTGGTCGAGGTAATAGTGGTCACCAAAACGGCAGAGGTAATGGGCAAACTGGGGCCACTACATCACAACATGGTAGGGGAAACGGACAGACGAGCGATAGGGCCCATTGTTACGCTTTCCCTGGGCGGTCAGAAGCGGAGGCATCTGATGCTGTCATCACAGGTAATCTTCTGGTTTGTGATTGCATGGCTTCTGCATTGTTTGATCCTGGATCCACGTTTTCTTATGTATCTTCCTCATTTGCTAATGGTCTAAATTTACATTGTGAATTACTTGATATGCCTATTCGTGTCTCTACTCCGGTGGGTGAGTCTGTGGTAGTTGAAAAGGTATATAGGTCTTGTTTGGTAAACTTTGTGGGGAGCAACACTTATGTAGATTTGGTTATCTTAGAAATGGATGATTTTGATGTGATTCTGGGCATGACTTTTCTTTCTCCGCAATTTGCAATCTTGGATTGTAATGCTAAAATGGTGACGTTAGCCAAGCCTGGGACAGACCCGTTAGTGTGGGAGGGTGACTACACTTCCAATCCGGTCCGCATCGTCTCCTTTCTTCGTGCTAGGAAAATGATTAGTAAAGGGTGTTTAGCTTTCTTGGCACATCTCAAGGATGACACTACCCAAGTACCTTCGATTGAGGCGGTTTCAGTAGTTCGTGAGTTTCTGGATGTGTTCCCTGCAGATCTTCCTGGTATGCCACCGGATAGGGATATTGACTTCTGTATTGATCTTGAACCCGGTACTCGCCCCATTCCTATACCCCCTTATAGAATGGCTCCCGCGGAGTTAAGAGAGTTAAAAGCACAACTTCAAGAGTTATTGAACAAAGGCTTCATTAGACCAAGTGCATCTCCTTGGGGTGCTCCGGTTTTTTTTGTAAAGAAGAAGGATGGGAGTTTTCGGATGTGCATAGACTACAGACAACTGAATAAAGTAACTATTAAGAACAAGTACCCTCTTCCCCGCATTGATGATTTGTTCGATCAGTTACAAGGTGCTTGTGTCTTCTCTAAGATTGACTTGAGATCCGGTTATCATCAATTGAAAATACGGGCAACGGATGTGCCAAAGACTGCTTTTCGAACGAGGTATGGGCATTACGAATTTGTAGTGATGTCCTTTGGTCTTACGAATGCCCCTGCTGCGTTCATGAGCTTGATGAACGGGATTTTTAAGCCATATTTGGACCTCTTCGTGATCGTATTTATTGATGATATATTGGTATACTCAAAGAGCAAGAAGGAACATGAAGAGCATTTGAGAATGGTATTGGAAATGTTGAGGGAGAAAAAGCTTTATGCCAAGTTCTCTAAGTGTGAGTTTTGGCTAGATGCGGTGTCCTTCTTAGTGCACGTGGTTTCTAAGGATGGAGTGATGGTGGATCCTTCTAAGATTGAGACAGTGAAGAATTGGGTAAGACCCACTAATGTGTCAGAAATAAGGAGCTTTGTTGGGTTAGCTAGCTACTACCGCCGATTTGTCAAGGGATTCTCTTCTATTGCTTCCCAATTGACGAACTTGACTAAGCAGAATGTCCCATTTGTATGGTCGGATGAATGTGAGGAAAGCTTTCAGAAGCTCAAGACTTTGTTGACTACCGCACCTATACTTACCTTGCCAGTAGAGGGTAAGAACTTCATTGTTTATTATGATGCATCCTATTCTGGTTTGGGTGCAGTACTAATGCAAGAGAAGAGTGTGATTGCTTATGCTTCAAGACAATTAAAAGTGCATGAACGTAACTATCCCACTCATGATTTGGAATTGGCTGCGGTAGTGTTTGCATTAAAGCAATGGAGACACTATTTATATGGGGTTAAGTGTGAGGTCTACACGGATCATCGTAGCCTTCAGTATGTCTTTACTTGGAAAGATTTGAACTTAAGACAGAGGAGATGGATGGAGTTACTAAAGGACTACGATATCACTATCTTGTATCATCCGGGGAAGGCGAATGTTGTAGCGGATGCTTTAAGTAGAAAGGCGGGAAGCATGGGAAGTCTAGCTCACTTGCAAGCTTCTAGACGCCCATTGGCTAGAGAGGTTCAAACTCTAGCTAATGACTTGATGAGATTAGAAGTAAATGAGAAGGGAGGATTGTTGGCTTCGGTGGAGGCAAGATCTTCCTTTCTTGACAAAATTAAGGGAAGACAGTTCGATGATGAGAAACTGCGCAGAATCCAAGATAAGGTATTGCGAGGAGAGGCTAAGGAAGCACAAATCGATGAGGAAGGTGTTTTGAGAATCAAGGGAAGAGTATGTGTACCCCGCGTCGATGGTTTGATCAACACTATTCTGACAGAGGCTCATAGTTCAAGGTATTCTATACATCCGGGCGCAACCAAGATGTATCGTGACCTAAAGCAACACTTTTGGTGGAGTAGAATGAAGCGTGACGTTGTGGATTTTATTGCCAAATGTCCAAACTGTCAACAAGTAAAGTATGAACACCAAAGGCCCGGAGGAACACTTCAGAGAATGCCCATTCCGGAATGGAAGTGGGAAAGAATTGCAATGGATTTTGTGGTTGGTCTTCCGAAGACAATGGGTAAGTATGACTCCATTTGGGTGATTGTTGATAGGTTAACTAAATCTGCTCATTTCTTTCCGGTCAAGGTGACTTACAATGTAGAAAAGTTAGCCAAACTTTACATCTCGGAAGTGGTGCGATTGCATGGGGTTCCACTATCCATCATATAAGACAGAGGTACGCAGTTTACTTCTAAGTTTTGGAAAACATTGCATGCAGAATTGGGTACTAGGTTGGACCTTAGTACTGCGTTCCATCCCCAGACCGATGATCAGTCTGAGCGAACGATTCAAGTGTTGGAGGATATGCTTCGTGCGTGTGTGATAGAGTTTTGTGGTCATTGGGATAGGTTCTTACCCTTAGCGGAGTTTTCATACAATAATAGCTATCACTCAAGCATTGATATGGCCCCATTTGAAGCATTGTATGGTAGGAGATGTAGGTCTCCCATTGGTTGGTTTGATGCGTTCGAGGTCAGACCTTGGGGTACTGATCTCTTGAGGGATTCGATGGAAAAAGTGAGGTCTATTCAAGAAAAGCTTCTAGCGGCGCAAAGTAGACAAAAAGAATATTCAGATCGAAAGGTTAGAGACTTAGAGTTCATGGAAGGTGAACAAGTCTTGTTGAAAGTTTCACCCATGAAAGGGGTGATGCGGTTTGGTAAAAGGGGTAAACTAAGTCCAAGGTACATTGGACCATTTGAAGTACTCAAGCGAGTAGGGGAAGTGGCTTATGAGTTAGCCTTGCCCCCAGGGCTGTCCGGAGTACATCCGGTATTCCATGTGTCGATGTTGAAAAGATACCATGGGGATAGAAACTACATCATCCGTTGGGATTCAGTTTTGCTTGATGAGAACTTGTCTTATGAGGAGGAGCCTGTTGCTATTTTAGATAGAGAAGTTCGCAAGTTGAGGTCAAGAGAGATTGCATCCATCAAGGTGCAATGGAAGAATCGACCGGTTGAAGAAGCCACTTGGGAGAAGGAGGCGGATATGCGAGAAAGATACCCACATCTGTTTAAAGATTCAGGTACTCCTTTTCGCCCTTGTTTTCCTTCTTTTGATCGTTCGGGGAGGAACGATGGGTAAATTGGTATCTAATGTAACGACCCGTTTAGTCGTTTTGAGCAACAGACTTCAATTCTGGAAAAACTAGCAGAAGCGACGGACCCCACGACGGAACGTCATGGGCACGACGGACCGTCGCAGGGTCTCATTTAAAAAAACTTAGAAAATCTGAAATTGGGTACCGAAAATCGACTCTCTGAACTTTGTGACGGAATGGCAAGACGGACCGTCACAGGTGTGACGGACCGTCACAGGTGTGATGGACCGTCACAGACCCTTGGTGGAAATATTGGGTCTCTGAACCTTGCGACGACCTGCAGGACGGACCGTCGCAGGCACGACGGCCCGTCACAGGTTACGCAAATCCCAGGCAGAATCGGATTTCCTTACACGTTTTAAGGGACGTTTTGGGACTATTCTTTCCTTAATTATAGATTTCGTGGGTTTATATTAATAACTCAAATTCTTGGGGGTTAAAAGAGGTAACCCTAAGTTAATTAGTGGGGTATTATTGCCATCTTTTATTCTTAATTATATACTAATTAGGGTAAAAGAAAGAGGGTTTGAATAAGAAAAATAGAAAGAACGAAGAGAGACAGAAAAAGAAAGAGAACGAGTAGAGAGAGAGAAACGAAGAGGATAGCAAGGATTTTGAGAAGATAGCTTGTTGATCGCAATTCTTCGGTGGAGGTAGGTTATGGTTGTTTCATGCTTTCATAAGTAAACTCTTAATAGTGATTGATATGTATTGGTAGTATTGTAAACCCTACTATATGCTTAATGGTATGTTGCATGAATATGATTATGTGATTGTGATAAAATAAGCATGATGAAAATATTGAATCCCAAATCTTGAAAAGCAACTTTAATATACATTATTAATGATGATGCCTTGGTATAGAAGAAGGCTTGATGAATTAAAGTAATGGGATTGATGATGCCTTGGTATAGAAGAAGGCTTGATGAATTAAAGTAATGGGATTGATGATGCCTTGGTATAGAAAAGGCTTGATGGTTTACAGAATGATATTAGTGGATCGGGTGTCACGAACCGGCACGTAGAATTAAGGGATCGGATGTCACGAACCGACACGTAGAATTAGGGGATCGGGTGTCACGAACCGACACGTAGAATTAGGGGATCGCGTGTCACGAACCGACACGTAGAATTAGGGGATCGGGTGTCACGAACCGACACATAGAATTAGGGGATCGGGTGTCACGAACCGACACGTAGAATTAGGGGATTGGGTGTCACGAACCGACACGTAGATATAGGAGATCGGAGTGTCACGTACCGACACAAGAGGAATAATGAATATGAGGGATCGGAGTGTCACGTACCGACACAAGAAAATTAAAGATAATGAATCTTGAAAGATGTTAATATACTCAATCTAACGAACATGATTCCCAAATGAGTATGGTATTGAGGCTTGAGTCCTCATGTGTGAAATTGACGGTAATTGTTAATGATATAATATTTGTTGTTGCTACATGTTGAGTATCATAGTTGATTTTATGATATTACTCGGTATATATTGATTTCTATTTTGAGTTGGCCGATGATATCTACACAGTACCCGTGTTTTGTACTGACCCCTACTTTTATGTTTTCTTCTTGTTTATTTGTGGAGTGCAGCAAACGTGCCATCGTCTTCAACTCAACAGTAATTCAAGCCAGTCTTACTACATCGGAAATTCAGGGTGAGCTAATGCTTCTAGCTTGGACTGGATCTTCTTCTTCAAGTCTTGATGCCTTGAACTTCCGGCATGGACTAGCTTCTTATGTATTTTTAGCTTCTTAGAAACTCTTAGAATTAGTAGTTTAAAGTAGATGTTCTTGTGATGATGACTTCCAGATTTTGGGGATGATAATAATAGTTTTGAATAGTTTTTATTAATGAGTTTAAGTCTTCCGCATTACTTTCTGTTGATATACGTTGAAATGTTAAGGGTTAGATTGGTTGGTTCGCTCACATAGGAGGGTAAGTGTGGGTGTGAGTCGCGGCTCGGATTTGGGTCGTGACACCCCTTTTTCGCGCAGCGGCGTAAGGGGTTTTCCAATTTAAGTGACGTTATTAATTAGGGGATTATTTTAATTTTTTCAGAGTCACCACTTGGAATTGAGTTACGTTGTTCCAAGTAACCTTTTTTGTTTAATCCCTATTCAAAAGGAAATGACTCTTTGTTTGGTCTGCGAACCAGAAATTCGGGTAAGGAATTCTGTTGACCGAAAGGAATATTAGGCACCCCTCAATCCCGTGGTTCTAGCACAGTCGCTTTATTGGCTTTTATATGACTTGAATTAATTTTGAATATATTATGTTTATTACCTAACAATTTACTTATGTCCCGCTTTCTTTGATTTATTTTAAATTACTTTGTGAAATTGTCATATTTTATTAGCATGTAGTTTATTGGTAGCAGCTCTTTCCAACCTCACCAGAAATTGTTCATTTGTTTGTATTTAATGACTAAAAGTAGTTTAATGTTTTTTGGATTTTAATATTTTATTATTATTATTATCATTACTAAATTATATATTATCTTAGTTTTATTTTTCTAAAAAAAAATGAACCATATATTAATAAGAACATAAGATAAAAATAAATTAAAATAATACACCTTTTCACATAAATTTTTTACTTTTTCTTATTTTAGTCATTAAAATGAAAAGAACCCGATAATTAAAATCAATTTTATTTATTTTTGTACGTTTTTGGTCACTTTAATATTGTTTTTCATTTTTTTTATTTAGTTTCTCTTTCTTCTTATACTTTACCTTATTTTTCTTTTATATTTTCTCCTTCGTATTTTAGTACTTTTATGTTTTATAATTTTCTTTTACGTCTTTATCTTTTATTTAGATTTTATTTTTTATTCTTTCAACATGAATAAATTAATTGATTTTTTTTTAAAAAAGTTTCGCATTAAAAGAAATGTAAAGATAGTGTAGGTTTAATTTATTTTATCTTTATTTTTGTTCTTCTCTTTTTTAAAAATAAATAAATACAGTTTTATTAAATATACAGAGTGAAAAAGTAACTTAACAAATAAGAACTAAATTTTATCTAATTATTACTAACTGCATACTATAGAATATTAAGCTTGAAATTTTAATAAAGAACAAGATAAAAGGAAACTTTAGAGCAAGCAAGAATAAATACATGTTATATAAATTTTACTCTAAATTTGATAATATAAAATCTCAATCTATTTCATATCATAATGTAAAAATTAAAAATGCATAAATTTAAAACGCTTTGTATCATTGAAATCATAGCTTGCATGATTCTGAAACCAAATAATGTAATAAAGATCAACTGTTATCTTTTGTGAAAATTAACTCACAAAGAAAATACATCGATAAGGGCCACGAATTTGAAGCCTCGAATTCCACTATTTTTGAGTGTTTTTTGTGCATGTGTTCCTTAGGATAAAACAAGGTGAAAAGTTTTTTTCTTCTTCTTTTGTATTTCTTTTCCTCTCTTTTGCTGATTTTTTTCTTTTTTGATTCCTACCTTTGGCTGATTTTTTTTCTTTTTCCCTTTCTACCACTTTTTCTTCTTCTTCCTCCCTCCAATTATTAATGTATATATATTTATGTAAAATGTGTTTACATGTGTTTGGAAGAGTTGGATTAGTGGAGTGGGGTGTGGAGTGAGTGGAGAGAAATGGTGAAGTGGGGGTGGGATAATGGGTAGGTTATTTCTTTTAATTATTTTTTTGTTATAAAATAATAATAATATTTATTAAGAAAAATTAAATAGCTAGATTAAATAAAAATAAAAATAAAAATTACTAATTTATTAAAACTTTGAATGAATAAATAAAAATATACCTTAAAGTGTGATTCTATTTTTGTTGTTTTCATATCTTTTAAAAATAAACTTAATAAAATAAGATAAAACTCAAAATATTTATAAAAAAAAAATTTCAGATCTAAAAAGGGTATAAAACTTAGATTCAGTCAAAAATTACGTGTCTACAGTTTGCCCCTCTTTGACTGAAATCACGAAGAGTTTTCAGACAAAGAAGTAGACAAAGTGACAAATTTTGACCGAACTCTTATTTGAAAGATCAAAATTTATGCGACTGAGTCCTTGTTTTGGACAGCCTACATATCCTGGGTTATAAGGGAATCAGGTCATGTGTAGTTCAAGGAGATGAGGTGATGAATTGGAGTTAAGTGAAACTCCATCGAGTCTCTAGATCGCGACTCTTATCCTTACATAAAAATATAAAATTGAAAGCTAATAGTGAAAGAAAAACAAATGTACAAATTCTATCCATGCAGCTTTTCTTGAATCTTCACGTGAATTTTGACTTTAAGATATCACCTTGATTTTGGGTGAATATCTTAACCTAGAATTGGAATGGAGGCTACACTTGCCACTTAGACGGAACTTTTGACATTCTTCAAAATGAAAATTTGAAAAATGCTCTTGAATAGTTTCATGTTTTCTTGATCAAAAGTTGAATAGTAAAAGATGTGAGAAAGTCAAGCTGCTACATGCATTGAAGAAGCTAATTCTAACCATTATTGAATTGATCATTCTAAAAAGAACCTTTGTTCTTACATTTCAAATTCATGTCTCGCTTGAGGAAACCTGAAAACCACCACAAACACAAAATAAACAAATTTTTTGCCCCAGTTTTCACTTGGAAAATTTTAGTGAGTTATTAGCAAATAGAAAACATAAACTCCGACTAGGAAGTATTTATTTTAGAAGAAAATAAAACTAAAAATCTAGACTAGGAAATGTTTATCCTATGAAAAAGTAATCTAATCTCATTATCTAGGAGGTTCCTGCTAATCCCATTATCTAGGAGGGTCCTATTAGTCCCATTATCTAGGAGGGTCCTGTTAGTCCCATTATCCAGGAGGGTCATTCTAATCCCATTATCCAGGAGGGTCCTGCTAATCCCATTATCGAGGAGGGTTCTGCTAGTCACATTATCCAAGAGGGTCCTGCTAGTCCCATTATCTAGGAGGGTCCTACTAGTCCCATTATCCAGGAGGGTCCTGCTAATCCCATTATCCAGGAAGGTCCTGCTAGTCCCATTATCCAGGAGGGTCCTGCTAGTCCCATTATCCAGGTGGGTCCTGCTAATCACATTATCTAGGAGGGTCATGCTATAATCCCATTATCCAAGAGGATCCTGCTAGTCCTATTATCCAGGAGGGTCCTGCTAGTCCCATTATCTAGGAGGGTCCTGTTAATCCCATTATCTAGGAGGGTCCTGCTAATTCTAAATTTTATATTAAAGAATATTTTATTAAACAGAATCATCATTTAGAATCACCACAACATTTTTTATTTTTAGTCCAGTTTGCACTAGAAAACATTTTTTATAAATTATTAGTAGCATGAATGAGAAATACATGTTCCCAAAAAAAATGCAAGACAATATGCAATTAGGGAGTTTGTTCCCTAGAAATGAATGATGATAGCGTATTTTTTTAAAAATTGGTAGTGTATTTTTTTTAACAAATAAAACTTTACTCAATTTTCAAATTGATGGATTTTGAAATTCTTTTTAATTAATCATTTTTATTTATTATTTTTTTTAGAAAAAAAATGATCCATTTTTTATCATTGACGGATAAAAGATTTTATTTCTTGAGACCGAACCAATTGCGAGACTGCCTATGTATCCTGTATAGCAAGAATTAGGTCAGACGTAGTTCATAAAGACTTAAAATTATTTTTTATTTTGTCTTGATTTTTTCTACAAAAGAGATCTGTTAAGAAATGAATCAATTCATGGTTGAGAATGATTTGACTTTAGTTGGTACCAACAATTAGCATGATGCATATGAGTCATCTTCAACTACTTTCAGACAATTTTGAGGTCAACTTTGAGTAATCACTATAATTTTAAATGGTATCTCAAACATACTTAAGTGATTACCTGAATTGATATTGCTTAAGTTAAGGGATAAAGTCATTCATATCTTCATGTTTCAAGTGTCCTCGCATTAAATGAAGTCCTACTTCGCACAATAGAAGTGTTTTCGATCTTAGGAAATTTTATATCAAAGTCACTCACACTCGTAAAGATATTCAATGTATGAGATTGAGATACCATATGTTTCGCCCTTATGTAAGTGTATCAATTGATGTGAGGATAGACAACATGAGATCAAATAGGACTTATTATTGGCTTGTAACGTAGGTTTGGAGAGAGGTAGGACATTCATTTGGGGTAAAATGATTATTTCCTCCTTAAATTTTGTACAACTTTTAATATTTTTTGTTTTCTTGAAATCTTTTTCCCATTCATTTTTTTTATTTTCTCTCCTTTCATTTTTTATTATAGCTTTTTTGTTATTTTGCTTGAACTTGCACATACTTGTTCTTTTCACTTTGATATCCAACTTAGGTCTCGGCGTTGTTTATCTAATTGATAGTACACACATGGAGGTGAGATCCAGAAAATAGTGCATTTATGCTCTAAAAATGATATATGTGAAGTGATGGTTATTCAAATAAAAATGTTTTAGTCTCAAAATGGGAGTCTTATGGATAACATGTCATTTGGTAGGCTTGAAAGGCACAATCGGATCAAAGAAAGCCTATAATCATTTCCTAAGTTAAATGTTGCTCACAATTTCACTTTAACCAACATTTAGGCCAAGTTATAGATCAAAAGTCATTCCATTGAACTTTATCTAAAGCTCACCACACAATGCACAAGAAACAATGAGGTCAAATTCGTTTTAACCTTAACTTTAAGCAAAATAGTCTCTTAAGTATAACATAAATATATCAAGAGATACCTAAAGTGATCTATAGTTAACAACAAAGATAGTCCGTCCTGTCAAATAGTTTAACACTTTATTATTTTTCTTATGCACAACTGTAAGAATTTCGGTACCAACCAAGTCAAATATTGTTTAAAAATAAAAAAATCAATTTGTTTTCTTGGTTGGACCGAACCTCAAAATAAGGTTACCTACGTATCTTGTATAAAGCAAGAATAAGGTAGAACGTAGTTCCAATATATTGTAAACACAACATTATTTTCTATAGAAAATACTTCTACTTTTTATTTTTTTTAAAAGATCACTGAACCCGAGGAGGATTGCCTACGTATCTCATCAAGTTGAGAATTAGGTGTGCATAGTTTGTTAAATTTTACCTTTTTTATTTATTTCTTAAAAAAATATGTATTCTACCTTTCAAAAACTATTTTTATCATGGTCATGTTGTTGTAAAAATACAAATGTTAAAATTTTTGAGATTTTACAAATAATTGCTATATTTATTACTTTTGAGGAAAATCCCTTTTTTTTAGTTTACTTATTTATTCAAACGCTAATCGGCATTCAAATAGTATATTTGTAACATATAACACATAAACTTGAACCTAATGTTGAGCCACATTAAATTAAAAAAATGCATATTTAGCAAATAAAGTGAATCCTATTAAGGATGATAAATGTTTGAGACATGTTTTACTAAGTTTAGCAACCTATTGGAATGGGTGTCTAGACTGTCTATTAAACGAGTGGACAACTCAAATTGAGAAGGGACAGTTTACCGGTAGCAGGGCTTTCCGACCTTACTGTTTATCCTCCCCATCATAAGATGTGTTACTACAGAATCATTCCCAGGAGCATTGTCGCATCTCTGGTATCTCATTGTTTGGGAGCGTAATCGCATTTTTGAATAAAGTATCTCAGAAAACTCAGATAAGTGTTTATAGAAGACAATTTATATTGAAATTCAAACAATATCATAGCGGTAAACAAGCGAATATATACAACATTAATAGAACAAACACAATAAAATTAATAACAGTCATATATAAGTCAATATTTACAAGCTCGAATTCTAGTTATTCCCCAGCGGAGTCGCCATCTGTCACACCCCTTTTTCGCGCAGCGGCGTAAGGGTTTTTTCAATTTAAGTGACGTTATTAATTGGGGATTATTTTAATTTTTTCAGAGTCGCCACTTGAAATTGAGTTACGGTGTTCCAAGTCACCTTTTTTGTTTAATCCCTAATCAAAAGGAAATGACTCTTTGTTTGGTCTGTGAACCAGAAATTCGGGTAAGGAATTCTGTTGACTGAAAGGAAGGTATTAGGCACCCCTCGATCCCGTGGTTCTAGCATTGTCGCTTTATTGACTTTTATATGACTTGACTTAATTTTGAATATATTATGTTTATTACCTAACGATTTACTTATGTCCCACTTTCTTTGATTTATTTAAAATTACATTGTGAAATTGTCATATTTTATTAGCATGTAGTTTATAAGTAGCAGCCCTTTCTAACCTCACCACAAATTGTTTATTTGTTTGTATTTAAAGACTAAAAGTAGTTTAATATTTTTTGGATTTTAATATTTTACTATTATTATCATTACTAAATTATATATTATCTTAGTTTTATTTTTCTAAAAGAAAATGAAAAATATATTAATAAGAACATAAGATAAAAATAAATTAAAATAATACACCTTTTCACATAAATTTTTTATTTTTTCTTACTTTAGTCATTAAAATAAAAAGAACCCAGTAATTAAAAATTAATTTTATTTATTTTATATATTTTTGTACGTTTTGGGTCACTTTATTATTGTTTTTCATATTTTTTATTTTGTTTCTCTTTCTTCGTATACTTTACCTTATTTTCTTTTATATTTTCTCCTTCTTATTTTAGTACTTTTATGTTTTATAATTTTCTTTTACGTCTTTTCATTTTATTTAAATTTTTATTTTTTATTCTTTCAACATGAATGAATTAATTGATTTTTTAAAAAAGTTTTGCATTAAAAGAAATGTAAAGATAGTGTAGGTTTGATTTATTTTATCTTTATTTTTGTTCTTCTCTTTTTTAAAAATAAATAAATACAGTTTTATTAAATATACAGAGTGAAAAAGTAACTTAAGAAATAAGAACTAAATTTTATCTAATTATTACAAACTGCATACTGTAGAATATTAAGCTTCGAATTTTAATAAAGAACAAGATAAAAGGAAACTTTAGAGCAAGCAAGGATAAATACATGTTATATAAATGTTATTCTAAATTTAATAATATAAAATCTCAATCTATTTCATATCATAATGTAAAAATTAAAAATGCATAAATTTAAAATACTTTGTATCATTGAAATCATATCTTGCATGATTATGAAAACAAATAATGTAATAAAGATCAACTATTATCTTTTGGTGAAAATTATTCACAAAGAAAATACATCGATGTCACGACCCAAACCGGGTTGCGACTGGAACCCACACTTGCCCTCCTATGTGAGCGAACCAACCAATCTAATCCTTAACATTTCAATATAATATAAACAGAAAGTAATGCGGAAGACTTAAACTCATAAGTAAAATCAATAATCAACTTCTATAACTCAAAAACTTATCATTATCCCCAGAATCTGGAGGTCATCATCACAAGAACATCTATAATCAAATTACTAAACTAAGAGTATTCTAAGAAGCTAAAAATACATAAGAAGCTAGTCCATGCCGGAAGTTCAAGGCATCATGACTTGAAAAAGAAGATCCAGTCCAAGCTAGAAGCATTAGCTCTCCCTGAACTTCCGATGTAGTAAGACTGGCTTGAATTACTGTTGAATCGAAGATGACGGCACGTTTGCTACACTCCACAAATAAATAAGAAGAAGACAATAAAAGTAGGGGTCAGTACAAAACACGGGTACTGAGTAGATATCATCAGTCAACTCAAAATAGAGAACAGTATATATCAAGTAATATCATAAATCAACTATAAAACTCAACATGTAGCAACAAGTACTATAATCATCAATAAGTACCATCAAGTTCATCCATGAGGGCTCAAGCCTCAATACCATACTCGTTTGGGAATTAAGTTTATTAGATTGAGTATATTAATATCTTTCAAGATTCTTTATCTTTATTCCCCTCGTGTCGGTACATGACACTCCGATCCTCATATACTATCCTGGTACCGGAACGTGGAACCCGATCCATATTTTATCCTGGTGTCAGAACGTGACACTCCGATCCTCATATTCTATCCTGGTACCGGAACGTGGCACCCGATCCATATTCTATCCTAGTGTCGGAACGTGACACTCCGATCCTCATATACTATCCTGGAACCGGAACTTGACACCCGATCCATATTCTATCCTGGTGTCGGAACGTGACACTCCGATCCTCATATACTATCCTGGTACCGGAACGTGGCACCCGATCCATATTCTATCCTGGTGTCGGAACGTGACACTCCAATCCTCATATACTATCCTGGTACCGGAATGTGGCACCCGATCCCCTAATCTCACTACTTTCATTCATCAAGCCTTCTTTTATACCAAGGCATCATCATTAACAAAGTAGATTAGGGTTTCTTTTCAAGATTTGGGATTCAATAGCTTCATCATACTCATTTATTAATAATTACATAATCACATCATTCATGCAAGCATACAATTAAGCATATAGAAGGGTTTACAATACTACTAACACATATCATTCACTATTAAGAGTTTACTACGAATAGCATGAAAACCATAACCTACCTCCACCGAAGAGTTGAATCAAGCAAGAATTATCCCAAAGCTTTGTTTCTCCCTTCTCGTTCGATTCTCTCTCTCTCTCTTGTTCTTTCTTTTTTCTTTATTCAAACCCCCTTTCTTTTACCCTAATTAGTATATAATTAAGAATAAAAGATGGCAATAATACCCCACTAATTAACTTAGGGTTACCTCTTTAACCCCTCAAGAATTTTAGTTATTAATATAACCCCACGAAATCTATAATTAAGGAAAGAATAGTCCAAAAACGTCCCTTAAAACTTCACCAGAAATCCGACTCTGCCTTGGATTTGCGCAACCTGTGACGGGCCGTCGTGCCTGCGACGGTCCGTCCTGCAGGTCGTCGCAAAGTTCAGAGAATGGATTTTCACTGAAGTCTCCGTGACGGTCCGTTCTGCCATTCCGTCACGAAGTTCAGAGAGTCGATTTTCAGTACCCAATTTCAGATTTTCTAAGTGTTTTGAAACAAGACCCTGCGACGGTCCGTCATACCCTTGACGGTCCGTCGTGGGGACCGTCGCTTCTGCCAGTTTTTCCAGAATTGAAGTCTGTTGCTCAAAACGACTAAAAAGGTCGTTACAATAGATACCAATTTACCCATCGTTCGTCCCCAAACGATCAAAAGAAGGAAAACAAGGGCGAAAAGGAGTACCTGAATCTGTAAACAGATGTGGGTATTTTTCTCGCATATCCGCCTCCTTCTCCCAAGTGGCTTCTTCAACGGGTCGATTCTTCCATTGCACCTTGATGGATGCAATCTCTCTTGACCTCAACTTGCGAACTTCTCTATCTAAAATAGCAACAGGCTCCTCCTCATAAGACAAGTTCTTATCAAGCAAAACTGAATCCCAACGGATAATGTAGTTTCCATCCCCATGGTATCTTTTCAACATCGACACATGGAATACCGGATGCACTCCGGACAGCCCAGGAGGCAAGGCTAACTCATAAGCCACCTCTCCTACTCGCTTAAGTACTTCAAATGGTCCAATGTACCTTGGACTTAGTTTACCCCTTTTTCCAAACCGCATCACCCCTTTCATTGGTGAAACTTTCAACAAGACTTGTTCACCTTCCATGAACTCTAAGTCTCTAACCTTTCGATCTGCATATTCTTTTTGTCTACTTTGCGCCGCTAGAAGCTTTTCTTGAATAGACCTCACTTTTTCCATCGAATCCCTCAAGAGATCAGTACCCCAAGGTCTGACCTCGAACGCATAAAACAAACCAATGGGAGACCTACATCTCCTACCATACAATGCTTCAAATGGGGCCTTATCAATACTTGAGTGATAGCTATTATTGTATGAAAACTCCGCTAAGGGTAAGAAGCTATCCCAATGACCACCAAACTCTATCACACATGCACGAAGCATATACTCCAACACTTGAATCGTTCGCTCAGACTGACCATCGGTCTGAGGATGAAACGCAGTACTAAGGTCCAACCTAGTACCCAATTCCGCATGCAACGTTTTCCAAAAATTAGAAGTAAACTGCGTACCTCTATCGGATATGATGGATAGTGGAACCCCATGCAATCGAACGATTTCTGAGATATAGATCTTGGCTAACTTCTCGGCATTGTAAGTCACCTTAACCGGAATAAAATGAGCAAATTTAGTTAACCCATCAACAATCACCCAAATGGAGTCATACTTACCCATTGTCTTCGGAAGACCAACCACAAAATCCATTGCAATTCTTTCTCACTTCCATTCCGGAATGGGCATTCTCTGAAGTGTTTCTCCGGGCCTTTGGTGTTCATACTTTACTTGTTGACAGTTTGGGCACTTGGCAATAAAGTCAACAATATCACGCTTCATTCTACTCCACCAAAAGTGTTGCTTTAGGTCACGATACATCTTGGTTTCACCCGGATGTATAGAAAACCTTGAACCATGAGCCTCTGTCAGAATAGTGCTGATCAAATCATCGACGCGGGGTACACATACCCTTCCCTTGATTCTAAAAACACCTTCCTCATCGATTTGTGCTTCCTTAGCCTCCCCTCGCAATACTTTATCTTGGATTCGCCTTAGTTTCTCATCATCAAACTGTTTTCCCTTAATTTTGTCAAGAAAAGAAGATCTTGACTCCACACTAGCCAACAATCCTCCCTTCTCATTTACCTCTAACCTCATCAAGTCATTAGCCAGAGTCAGAACCTCTCTAGCCAATGGTCGTCTCGAAACTTACAAGTGAGCTAGACTTCCCATGCTTCCCGCTTTTCTACTTAAAGCATCTGCCACAACATTTATTTTTTCCGGATGATACAAGATAGTGATATCGTAGTCCTTTAGTAACTCCATCCATCTCCTCTGTCTTAAGTTCAAAACTTTCTGAGTAAAGACATACTGAAGGCTACGATGATCCGTGTAGACCTCACACTTAACCCTATATAAATAGTGTCTCCATTGCTTTAATGCAAACACTACCGCAGCCAATTCCAGATCGTGGGTCGGATAGTTACGTTCATGCACCTTTAATTGCCTTGAAGCATAAGCAATCACACTCTTCTCTTGCATTAGTACTGCACCCAAACCAGAATAGGATGCATCACAATAAACAATGAAGTTCTTACCCTCTACTGGCAAGGTAAGGATAGGTGCGGTAGTCAACAGGGTCTTGAGCTTCTGAAAGCTTTCCTCACATTCGTCCGACCATACAAATGGAACATTCTGCTTAGTCAAGTTCGTCAACTGGAAAGCAATAGAAGAGAATCCCTTGACAAATCGGCGGTAGTAGCTAGCTAACCCAATAAAGCTCCTTATTTCTGACACATTAGTAGGTCTTACCCAATTCTTCACTGTCTCAATCTTAGAAGGATCCACCATCACTCCATCCTTAGAAACCACGTGCCCCAAGAAGGACACTGCATCTAGCCAAAACTCACACTTAGAGAACTTGGCATAAAGCTTTTTCTCCTTCAACATTTCCAATACCATTCTCAAATGCTCTTCATGTTCCTTCTTGCTCTTTGAGTATACCAATATATCATCAATAAATACGATCACGAAGAGGTCCAAATATGGCTTAAAAATCCCGTTCATCAAGCTCATGAACGCAGCAGGGGCTTTTGTAAGACCAAAGGACATCACTACAAATTCGTAATGCCCATACCTCGTTCGAAAAGCAGTCTTTGGCACATCCGTTGCCCGTATTTTCAATTGATGATAACCGGATCTCCAGTCAATCTTAGAGAAGTCACAAGCACCTTGTAACTGATCGAACAAGTCATCAATGCGGGGAAGAGGATACTTGTTCTTTATGGTTACCTTGTTTAGTTGTCTGTAGTCTATACACATTCGAAAACTCCCATCCTTCTTCTTTACAAACAAAACCGGAGCACCCCAAGGGGATGCACTTGGTCTAATGAAGCCTTTGTTCAATAACTCTTGAAGTTGTGCCTTTAACTCTCTTAACTCCGCGGGAGCCATTCTATAAGGGGGTATAGAAATGGGGCGAGTACCAGGTTCAAGATCAATACGGAAGTCAATATCCCTATCTGGTGGCATACCAGGAAGATCTGCAGGGAACACATCCAGAAACTCACGAACTACTGAAACCGACTCAATCGAAGGTACTTGGGTAGTGTCATCCTTGAGCTGTGCCAAGAAAGCTAAGCACCCTTTACTAAATATTTTCTTAGCACGAAGAAAGGAGATGATACGTACCGGATTGGAAGTGTAATTACCCTCCCACACTAACGGGTCTGTCCCAGGCTTGGCTAACGTCACCGTTTTAGCATTACAATCCAAGATTGAAAATTGCGGAGAAAGCCAAGTCATACCCAGAATCACATCAAAATCATCCATTTCTAAGATAACCAAATCTACATAAGTGTTGCTCCCCACAAAGTTTACCAAAAAAGACCTATATACCTTTTCAACTACCACAGACTCACCCACCGGAGTAGAGACACGAATAGGCATATTAAGTAATTCACAATGTAAATTTAGACCATTAGCAAATGAGGAAGATACATAAGAAAATGTGGATCGAGGATCAAACAATATAGAAGCCATGCAATCACAAACCAAAAGATTACCTGTGATGACAGCATCAGATGCCTCCGCTTCAGACCGCCCAGGGAAAGCGTAACAATGGGCCATATCGTTCATCTGTCCGTTGCCCCTACCTTGTGGTGATGTAGTGTCTCCAGTTTGCCCATCACCTCAGCCGTTTTGGTGACCACCATTTCCTCGACCACCACGTCCTCCAGAATAACGGCCTCTACCATGACCACCTCTACCTCTAACATTTGGAGGTCTGTAACTCTGTTTTGGACAATATCTCTTAATATGTCCAATCTCCCCACATCCATAGCACTCTCTGGGTTCATGCATAGGTCTCTCAGAGAAGTGTTGACCGGTCGGAGGTGCACCCCCAACTACAGTCTGTAGTGAAGACTGAATAGGTCGAACTGCGTAACATCTCGAACCCTGTCCTTTAGTGTAAGAACCACTAAAATCACCTCCCTTTCAAAACCTTTTTGATGTCGATGTTGTGGTGAAGTCGTCTGGCTTCACTCCTTCCACTTCTATCACAAAGTCTACCACTTCTTGGAAGGATTTTGCCGTTGCCGCTATCTGTAAGGCCGAAATCCGCAATTCTGACCTCAACCCCTTCACAAACCGGTGAATCTGCTCTTGAGGACTGAAACAGAGTTGAGTGGCATATCTGGATAGTGCACGAAACTTAGCCTCATAAGCATTAACCGACATCGTACCTTGCTCTAGGCTCAAGAACTCATCCCTTTTCCTATACCTCAAAGTTCGGGGGATATACTTCTCCATAAACAAGCTAGAGAATGACGCCCAAGTCGTAGGTGGTGCCTCTGTTGGTTGACACTCAATATGTGACCGCCACCACATTTTGGCGTTCCCTTGAAACATATAACTCACGAACTCAACACCAAACCGTTCTACTATACCCATCTTGTGTAGTAGCTCATGACAGTCAACAAGAAAATCGTAAGCATCCTCAGATTCCGAACCCTTGAAGACTGGAGGTTTCAATTTCAAGAACTTACTGAAAAGTTCATGCTGATCATTTGTCATTATAGGCCCAGTACTCAGACGTGGAAACATTCCTATTTCTATGGAACATCCATGCGGAGAGCCATAGTAGCCGCATGTTGTACCTCCGGAGCCTGAGGTGATGCTGCACAAAACACTGGGGGTGTCTGGCCCTGATCAGATAACCCGCTAAGATAAGCCAGAACCTGATTGATCATCTCTGGGGTAGGTTGGGGTGGCAATCCCTCATTCTGCACTTGTTCAGTTTCCCCATCCTCCCCTTCTCTTATTACTTCCTCAGTCGGTGGAGGAGTCACTGCCCTAGCATCAGATGGGCTAGGCGCTCGTCCTCTTCCCCTAAAGAACGTCCTCCCATGACCTCTACCATGGCCCCTTGCCGCTGTTCTTCCTCGAGCCACAGCCCCAGTGGCTGGCTCAGTTGTTTCTTGTCTGGCTGGTGTTGGTGTTGGTGTTGTCGTTGCTCTAGTTCTAACCATCTGCGAAAGAGAGTGAAGATGGTCAGATACCAATTCGTATCGCCTAGATACCAATTGGACTCAAGTAGTAGCACGAAAGAAAGAATGAAAGAGTGAAATTTTCCTAAAGTCTTATAGCCTCTCAAGGAAAAGTAAAGGCGTCCCCCTACCGTTCCTTAAGACTCTACTAGACCTGTTCTTGTGTGATGAGACCAACGAACCTAATGCTCTGATACCAAGTTTGTCACGACCCAAACTGGGTTGCGACTGGCACCCACACTTACCCTCCTATGTGAGCGAACCAACCAATCTAAACCTTAAAATTTCAATATAATATAAACAGAAAGTAATGCGGAAGACTTAAACTCATAAGTAAAATCAATAATCAACTTCTATAACTCAAAAACTTATCATTATCCCCAGAATCTGGAAATCATCATCACAAGAACATCTATAATCAAATTACTAAACTAAGAGTATTCTAAGAAGCTAAAAATACATAAGAAGCTAGTCCATGCCGGAAGTTCAAGGCATCATGACTTGAAGAAGAAGATCCAGTCCAAGCTAGAAGCATTAGCTCACCCTGAACTTCCGATGTAGTAAGACTGGCTTGAATTACTGTTGAGTCGAAGATGACGGCACGTTTGCTACACTCCATAAATAAATATGAAGAAAACAATAGAAGTAGGGGTCAGTACAAAACACGGGTACTGAGTAGATATCATCGGTCAACTCAAAATAGAGAACAGTATATATCAAGTAATATCATAAATCAACTATAAAACTCAACATGTAGCAACAACAAGTACTATAATCATCAATAAGTACCATCAAGTTCATCCATGAGGGCTCAAGCCTCAAACCATACTCGTTTGGGAATTAAGTTTATTAGATTGAGTATATTAATATCTTTCAAGATTCTTTATCTTTATTCCCCTCGTGTCAGTACGTGACACTCCGATCCTCATATACTATCCTGGTACCGGAACGTGGCACCCAATCCATATTCTATCCTGGTGTCGGAACGTGACACTCTGATCCTCATATTCTATCCTGGTACCGGAACGTGGCACCCAATCCATATTCTATCCTGGTGTCGGAACGTGACACTCTGATTCTCATAGACTATCCTGGTACCGGAATGTGGCACCTGATCCATATTCTATCCTGGTGTCGGAACGTGACACTCCGATCCTCATATACTATCCTGGTACCGGAACGTGGCACCCGATCCATATTCTATCCTGGTGTCGAAACGTGACACTCCGATCCTCATATACTATCCTGGTACCGGAACGTGGCACCCGATCCCCTAATCTCACTACTTTCATTCATCAAGCCTTCTTTTATACCAAAGCATCATCATTAACAAAGTAGATTAGGGTTTCTTTTCAAGATTTGGGATTCAATAGCTTCATCATACTCATTTATTCATAATTACATAATCACATCATTCATGCAAGCATACAATTAAGCATATAGAAGGGTTTACAATACTACTAACACATATCATTCACTATTAAGAGTTTACTACGAATAGCATGAAAACCATAACCTACCTCCACCGAAGAGTTGAATCAAGCAAGAATTTTCCCAAAGCTTTGTTTCTCCCTTCTCGTTCGATTCTCTCTCTCTCTCTTGTTCTTTCTATTTTCTTTATTCAAACCCCCTTTCTTTTACCCTAATTAGTATATAATTAAGAATAAAAGATGGCAATAATACCCCACTAATTAACTTAGGGTTACCTCTTTTAACCCCTCAAGAATTTTAGTTATTAATATAACCCCACGAAATCTATAATTAAGGAAAGAATAGTCCAAAAACGTCCCTTAAAACTTCACCAGAAATCCGACTCTGCCTTGGATTTGCGCAACCTGTGACGGGCCGTCGTGCCTGCGACGGTCCGTCCTACAGGTCGTCGCAAAGTTCAGAGAATGGATTTTCACTGAAGTCTCTGTGACGGTCCGTCACGCCTGTGACGGTCTGTTTTGCCATTCCGTCACGAAGTTCAGAGAGTCGATTTTCAGTAACCAATTTCAGATTTTCTAAGTGTTTTGAAACGAGACCCTGCGACGGTCCGTCGTGCCCTTGACGGTCTTTCGTGGGGACCGTCGCTTCTGCCAATTTTTCCAGAATTGAAGTCTGTTGCTCAAAACGACTAAACAGGTCGTTACAATCGATAAAGGCCACAAATTTGAAGCCTCGAATTCCACTATTTTTGAGTTTTTTTTGTGCATGTGTTCCTTCAGAAAAAATAAGGTGAAAAGTTTTTTTTTCTTCTTTTGTTTTTCTTTTCCTCTCTTTTGCTGATTTTCTTCTTTTTTGATTCGTCCCTTTTGCTGATTTTTTTCTTTTTTCCTTTGTACCACTTTTTCTTCTTCTTCCTCCCTCCCATTATTAATGTATATATATTTATGTAAAATGTGTGTATATGTGTATGGAAGAGTTGGATTAGTGGAGTGGGGTGTGGGGTGAGTGGAGAGAAATGGTGAAGTGAGGGTGGGATAATGGGTAGGTTAATTTCTTTTAATTATTTTTTTTATAAAATAATAATAATATTAATTAATAAAAATTAAATAACTAGATTAAATAAAAATAAAAATAAAAATTACTAATTTATTAAAACTTTGAATGAATAAATAAAAATACACCTTAAAGTGTGATTCTATTTTTGTGGTTTTCATATCTTTTTAAAATAAACTTAATAAAATAAGATAAAACTCAAAATATTTATAAAAAAAAAGATTTAATCTCTAAAAAGGGTATAAAACTTAGATTCGGTCAAAAAATACGTGTCTACAAATGAGATAATCTACTTTAGTATAATTTCTATAATATGGAAGAGCCAAGTGAGGACGACCAAGGGTAAATTTGTCAGTTCATGAAGATTCTAGAATGTTTGTTTGTATAGTATGATATCAACAAAAAGTGTGGTAATAATTTTGTAATGACCAAACAACCAAATATATTTTCCTAAATTTCATGTTTATCCTAATGATGTGACATTTAATATGGACTCACATTTTCATTCACACTTTTTTCTTAAATTTTTTGAATATAGACTAATAATTAGTCTATTTTAATGAGAAATTACACTTCCTATAGGTTTATTTTATATAAAGTATAAATTTTTATTAAACAAAAAATATCTATTAAGCAACTGTCGAATAAATTATTGTTTTTACAACATACTAATGATTTTTATAGGTCTAAAGGTAATTCAAAATTAATGATTTATTAAGACCTAGAAAATTGTTGTACATGATGTTTTTCTAAAAGAAAAATATATTAATATATTAATCTAATGTGGTTAATTGACGTGATAACATATTGTAAGTAATATCCTCTATATTATAAAGTAAAGAATTACTTACTATAAGGACATATAAAAATCTTCATACCAATTTTTGATAAAACGTCAAAATTGTAAATTTTCATAATAAAATAAATTACATATTAAAATAAATAAATAAATTTATAATGTTCAATTCTTTGCACTAATATGTATCTGACACAAACATATTTAAATATATCATTTGTACTTCATTTTTCATAAATAATTTTTAACTATAAATAATTTATCTCTTATATTTTTCATGTTGTTTAATTATGAGAAGTAACATATGACATATCTCTGACGAGTGACAATTAACTCATAATGACCTTCATATAATAGTGAGTTGCACTTTTTAATTTTATTTCTAATTCTTACAATCTTAAATTATGATAAATTAGTGTCATTCATCGAGAGTAAGGTGCATATTAAATATTAGATTATGAACGCTTTACTGCTTAAAAATAATTATTTTCTCAATTGACATCAATACTTGAATTTCAAAATTAAATTACTTTATTACCTTATTTTTTATTAGAATTTTGATATTATCGATAGAATATTGATGAAAAGAATATTATAAAAATAATTGTGAAAAAACATTAGTATTTTCATTTTAAATTTTGTTAAAGGAAAAATGTTACAAAAACTTAAATTTCATAAATATAAAATTGAGCTAAAGTTTGTACTCACTCCATTTTGATTTATGTAATGTTAATTTGACTTAACATGAAATATTTTTTTAAAAAAAATATTTTTAGAACTCGTTGTTTAAAACAACTCATAGATGTTCATATGATTATAAATCATCTTACTAAGACTAAATTTAATATTTTTGAAGTCAAAATGTTTTTAAATCTATTGATACATCGTTATTTTGAAATTGACTACAAAGAAAAATATGCCACATAATTTTTCATAGTGTTAAAAGTTAATTACCTTATATCCCTACTTTTAAAATACAAAAAATTAATATATTCATCAACAGAAATGGAAACATCAGTTGTGATACTATTCAAAAAACTTGAAGACACATATCTAGTGGATGAATATGAGAGGGGAGAAGTGTACTCGAGAGGGAATATATGTGTATCTGAAAGAAGAGAGATGTATCCAAGAGAGGGTAGAAATGTATTCAAGAGGGGATAAAGATGCATTCGAGAGAGGATAGAGATGTATCCAAGAGGAGATAGTGATGCATACAGAGGATAGAAATGTAGCTGAGAGAAATTTTTGTAATTTTTTTAAATGATAGAAAATTTTAGAAACTATAATAAAATGCGATGTGAATTTAGGTAAGTTTTTTAAATTAAAATTAAAAATATAATAGGTTATATTGGGCTCGAGATCATGCCTTCAATTATCTAGTTATATTACTATATTCTTAACCTTTGCTTTATTTCATCAAATTTAAATAGAGATCCTAGTATGTGTGGAAAAATTATTTTATTTGATTGTAGGCTATTTGGTGTAAAGACATAGTAACGTTGAGATGTATAACTATTATTTTGTCATTTCATGTTGGACTTGTATATTTATACAAAACTTGTATAGTGTAGTTGCAACGACCTGGTTAGTCGTTTTGAACAGCAGATTTTATTTCTGGAAAAACAGGCTGAGGCGATGGACCCCACGATGGACCGTCATGGGCACGACGGACCGTCGCAGGGTCTCGTTTCAAAACACTTAGAAAATCTGAAATTGGGTACTGGAAATCGACTCTCTGAACTTCGTGACGGAATGGCAGGACGGATCGTCACAGGTGTGACGGACCGTCACAGACTCTTTGGTGGAAATTGAGTCTCTGAACCTTGTGAAGACCTGCAGGACGGACCGTCGCAGGTACGACGGGCCGTCGCAGGTTGCAAAATCCCAGTCTGGGTCGGATTTCCTTATACGTTTTAAGGGACATTTTTGACTATTCCTACTTTAATTATAAAGTTAGTGGGTTAATGTTAATAAGTCTAATTACTTGGGGTTAACAGAGGTAACCTTAAGTTAATTAGTGGATTATTATTGCCATCTTTTATACTTAATTATATACTAATTAGGGTAGAAGAAAGAGGGTTTGAATAAAGAAAATAGAAAGAACAAAGAGGGAGAGAGGATTGATCGAGAGAGGAGAAACGAAGAGGAAAACGCAAAGCATTGGGAATTTGCTTGCTTGATCACTAATCTTCGGTGGAGGTAGGTTATGGTTTCTCTTACGATATTCGTAGTAAACTCTTAATAGCGAATGATATGTATTGATAATATTGTAAACCCTGCTATGTGCTTAATTGTATGCTTGCATGAATGTAATTATATAATTGTGATTATATAAGCATGATGAACTTATTGAATCCCAAATCTTGCAAAACCCTAATCTCTTTGTTAATGATGAGGCCTTGGTATAAAAGAAGGCGTGATGAACTAAAATAATGAGATTGATGATGCCTTGGTAAGAAAGAAGGCTTGATGAATTAATAGAAGGAGATTAGGGGATCGGGTGTCACGAATCGACACGTAGATTTAGGGGATCGGGTGTCACGAATCGACACGTAGATTTAGGGGATCGGGTGGGATCAGGTGTCACGAACCGACACGTAGATTTAGGGGATCGGGTGTCACGAACCGACACGTAGATTTAGGGGATCGGGTGTCACGAACCGACACGTAGATTTAGGGGATCGAGTGTCAGGGACCGACATGTAGATTTAGGGGATCGGAGAGTCACGTACCGACACAAGAGGATTAATGAATATGAGGGAGCGGAGTGTCACGTACCGACACAAGAGAAATAAAGATAATGAATCTTGAAAGATGTTAATATACTCAATCTAATGAACATAATTCCCAAATGAGTATGGTATTGAGGCTTGAGTCCTCATGTGTGAACTTGACGGTAATTGTTAATAATATAATACTTCTTGCTACATGTTGAGTATCATAGTTTATTTTATGATATTACTTGGTATATATTGATTTCTATTTTGAGTTTGCCAATGATATCTACTCAGTACCCGTGTTTTGTACTAACCCCTACTTTTATGTTTTCTTCTTTGTTATTTGTGGAGTGCAGCAATTGTGCCGTGGTCTTCAACTCAACAGTAATTCTAGCCAGTCTTCGTCACACCGGATCTTCAGGGTGAGCTAATGCTTCTAGCTTGGACTGGATCTTCTTCCTCATGTCTTGATGCCTTGAAGTTCCAGCATGGACTAGCTTTTATTTGTTTTAGCTTCTTAGAATACTCTTAGTTTAGTAATTTGATCATAGATGTTCTTGTGGTGATGACTTCAAGATTTTGGTGATAATAATAGTTATTGAATTGGTTTTTATTAATGAGTTTAAGTCTTCCGCATTACTTTATGTTGATATTACATTGAAATGTTATGGTTTAGATTGGTTGGTTCGCTCACATAGGAGGGTAAGTATGGGTGCCAGTCGCGGCTCGGATTTGGGTCGTGACAAACTTGGTATCAGAGCATTAGGTTCGTTGGTCTCATCACACAAGAACGAGTCTAGTAGAGTCTTAAGGAACGGTAGTGGGACGCCTTTACTTTTCTTTGAGAGGCTATAAGACTTCAGGAAAATTCCATTCTTTCATTCTTCCTTTCGTGCTATTACCTGGGTCCAATTGGTATCTAGGTGATACAAATTGGTATCTGACAATCTTCACTCTATTTCGCAGATGGTTAGAACTAGAGCAACAACCGCGCCAACACCAGCACCGGCGGAACAGGGTGCGTCTGAGCCAGCCACTGGGGCTGTAGCTAGAGGAAGAGTAGCGGCAAGAGGCTGTGGAAGAGGTCGTGGGAGGACGTCCTCTAGAGGAAAAGGACGAGCACCTAGCCCATCTGATACTAGGGAAGTGACTCCTCCACCGACTGAAGAATTAGTAAGAGAGGGTGAGGAAGGGGAAACTGAACAAGTACAAAATGAGGGATTGCCTCCCCAACCTACCCCAGAGATGATCAATCAGGTTCTCGCTTATCTTAGTGGGTTGTCTGATCAGGGTCAGGCACCTCCAGTGTTTTCTGCACCAACACCTCCGGTTTCAGAGGTACAACATGCAGCCACTATGGCTCCTCGTATGGATGCCTCAGTGGACATAGACACGTTTCCACGTCTGACTACTGGGCCTATATTGACAAATGATCGCATGAAATTTTCAGTAACTTCTTGAAATTGAAACCTCTAGTCTTGAAGGGTGCTGAATCTGAGGATGCTTACGATTTTCTGGTTGACTGTCATGAGCTACTACACAAGATGGGTATAGTAGAACGGTTTGGTGTTGAGTTCGTGAGTTATCAGTTTCAAGGGAACGCCAAAATGTTGTGGCGGTCACATGTTGAGTGTCAACCAACAGAGGCACCACCTATGACTTGGGCCTCATTCTCTAACTTGTTTATGGAGAAGTATATCCCCCGGACTTTGAGGGATAGGAAAAGGGATGAGTTCTTGAGCCTAGAGCAAGGTAGGATGTCGGTCAATGCATTTGAGGCTAAGTTTTGTGCACTATCCAGATATGCCACCCAACTTTGTTTTAGTACACAAGAGCGGATTTGTCATTTTGTGAAGGGGTTGAGGTCAGAGTTGCGGATTTCTGCCTTACAGGTAGCGGCTACGGCAAAATCCTTCCAAGAAGTGGTAGATTTCGTGGTAGAGGTGAGTGAAGCCAAATGAATTCACCATGGCATCGACATCAAAGAGGTTTCGAAAGGTAGGTGAGTTTAATGGCTCTTACTCTAGAGGACAGGGTTCCGGAGGTTACTCAGTTCGACCCATTCAGTCTTCACTACAGACTGTAGTTGGGGGTCTACCTCAGACCGGTCAACACTTCTCTGAGAGACCTATGCTTGACTCCTGAGAGTGTTATGGTTGTGGGGAGATAGGACATATTAGGAGAAATTGTCCAAAATAGAGTTATAGACCCCCAATGGCTAGGGGTAGAGGTGGTCATGGTAGAGGCCATTATTCTGGAGGACGTGGTGGTCGAGGTAATGGTGGTCACCAAAATGGTCGAGGTGATGGGTAAACTGGAGCCACTACATCACAACATGGTAGGGGCAATAGACAAACAAATGAAAGGTCCCATTGTTACGCTTTCCCTGGGCGGTCTGAAGCGGAGGCATCTGATGCTGTCATCACAGGTAATCTTCTGGTTTGTGATTGCATGGCTTCTGTATTGTTTAATCCTGGATCCACATTCTCTTATGTATCTTCCTCATTTTCTAATGGTCTAAATTTACATTGTGAATTACTTGATATGCCTATTCGTGTTTCTACTGCGGTGGGTGAATCTGTGGTAGTTGAAAAGGTATATAGGTCTTGTTTGGTGAACTTTGTGGGGAGCAACACTTATGTAGATTTGGTTATCTTAGAAATAGATAATTTTGATGTAATTCCGGGTATGACTTGGCTTTCTCCGCAATTTGCGATCTTGGATTGTAATGCTAAAACGGTGACGTTAGCCAAGCCTAGGAAAGATCCGTTAGTGTGGGAGGGTGACTACACTTCCAATCCGGTGCGTATCATCTCCTTTCTTAGTGCTAAGAAAATGGTTAGTAAAGGGTGTTTAGCTTTCTTGGCACATCTCAAGGATGACACTACCCAAGTACCTTCGATTGAGTCGGTTTCGGTGGTCCGTGAGTTTCTGGATGTGTTCCCTGCAGATCTTCCTGGTATGCCACCAGATAGGGACATTGACTTCTGTATTGATCTTGAACTGGGTACTCGCCCCATTTCTATACCCCCTTATAGAATGGCTCCCACGGAGTTAAGAGAGTTAAAAGCTCAACTTCAAGAGTTGTTGAACAAAGGCTTCATTAGACCAAGTGCATCTCCT
Organism: Solanum lycopersicum; assembly: GCF_036512215.1. Taxonomy (NCBI): domain Eukaryota; kingdom Viridiplantae; phylum Streptophyta; class Magnoliopsida; order Solanales; family Solanaceae; genus Solanum; species Solanum lycopersicum. The sequence goes on along the minus strand of NC_090802.1, from coordinate 33,930,247 downwards.
TGGGGTGCTCCGGTTTTGTTTGTAAAGAATAAGGATGGGAGTTTTCGGATGTGCATAGACTACCGGCAGTTGAAAAAGGTAACCATAAAGAACAAGTATCCTCTTCCTCGCATTGATGACTGTTCGATCAGTTACAAGGTGCTTGTGTCTTCTCTAAGATTGACTTGAGATCCGGTTATCATCAATTGAAAATACGGGCAACGGATGTGCCAAAGACTTCTTTTAGAACCAGGTATGGGCATTACGAATTTGCAGTGATGTCTTTTGGTCTTACGAATGCCCCTGCTGCGTTCATAACTTTGATGAACGGGATTTCTAAGCCATATTTGGATCTCGTTGTGATCGTATTTATTGATGATATACTGATATACTCTAAAAGTAAGGAGGAACATGAGGAGCATTTGAGAATGGTATTGGAAATGTTGAGGGAGAAAAAGCTTTATGCCAAGTTCTCTAAGTGTGAGTTTTGGCTAGATGCAGTGTCCTTCTTGGGGCACGTGGTTTCTAAGGATGGAGTGATGGTGGATCCTTCTAAGATTGAGACAGTGAAGAATTGGGTAAGACCTACTAATGTGTCAGAAATAAGGAGCTTTGTTGGGTTAGCTAGCTACTACTGCCGATTTGTCAAGCGATTCTCTTCTATTGCTTCCCAACTGACAAACTTGACTAAGCAAAATGTTCCATTTGTATGGTCGGATGAGTGTGAAGAAAGCTTTCTGAAGCTCAAGACTTTGTTGACTACTGCACCAATTCTCACCCTGCCAGTGGAAGGTAAGAATTTCATTGTCTATTGTGATGCATCCTATTCGGGTTTGGGTGCACTACTAAAGCAAGAGAAGAATGTGATTGCTTATGCTTCAAGACAATTAAAAGTGCATGAACGTAACTATCCAACTCATTATTTGGAATTGGCCGCGGTAGTGTTTGCATTAAAGCAATGGAGACACTATTTATATGGGGTTAAGTGTGAGGTCTATACGGATCATCGTAGCCTATAGTATGTCTTTACTCAGAAAGATTTGAACTTGAGACAGAGGAGATGGATGGAACTAATGAAGGACTATGACATCACTATTTTGTATCATCCGGGAAGGCGAATGTTGTAGCGGATGCGTTAAGTAGAAAGGCGGGAAGCATGGGAAGTCTAGCTCACTTGGAAGCTTCTAGACGCCCATTGGCTAGAGAAGTTCAGATTCTGGCTAACGACCTTATGATATTAGAAGTAAATGAGAAGGGAGGATTTTTAGCTTGTGTGGAGGCAAGATCTTCCTTCCTTGACAATATTAAGGGAAAACAGTTTAATGATGAAAAATTGATCTGGATCTGAGATAAAGTGTTGCAAGGAGAGGCTAAAGAAGCAACAATCGATGAGGAAGGTGTTTTGAGGATTAAGGGAAGGGTATGTGTACCCCACGTCGATGATTTGATCAACACTATTCTGATAGAGGCACATAGTTCAAGGTATTCGATACATCCGGGTGCAATCAAGATGTACCGTGACCTAAAGCAACACTTTTGGTGGAGTAGAATGAAGCGTGATATTGTGGATTTTATTGCCAAATGTCCAAACTGTCAACAAGTAAAGTATGAACACCAAAGGCCCGGAGGAACACTTCAGAGAATGCCCATTCCTAAATGGAAGTGGGAAAGGATTGCAATGGATTTCGTGGTTGGTCTTCCAAAGACATTGGGAAAGTTTGATTCTATTTGGGTAATTGTTGATAGGTTAACTACGTCTGCTCACTTCATTGCGGTCAAGGTGACTTACAATGCAGAGAAGTTAGCCAAACTTTACATCTCGGAAGTGGTGCGATTGCATGGGGTTCCACTCTCCATTATATCAGATAGAGGTACGCAGTTTACTTCTAAGTTTTGGAAAACATTGCATGCGGAATTAGGTACTAGGTTGGACCTTAGTACTGCGTTCCATTCTCAGACCGATGGTCAGTCTGAGCAAACGATTCAAGTGTTGGAGGATATGCTTCGTGCATGTGTGATAGAATTTGGTGGTCAGTGGGATAGCTTCTTACCCTTTGCAGCGTTCTCCTACAACAATAGCTATCACTCAAGCATTGATATGGCCCCATTTGAGGCACTATATGGGAGAAGATGTAGGTCTCCTATAGGGTGGTTTGATGCATTTGAGGTTAGACCTTGGGGTACTGACCTTCTGAGGGAATCGTTAGATAAAGTGAAATCTATTCAAGAAAAGTTGTTAGCGGCTCAAACTAGACAGAAAGAGTATGCAGATCGAAAGGTTAGAGACTTGGAGTTCATGGAGGGTGAACAAGTCTTGTTTAAGGTTTCACCAAAGAAAGGGGTGATGCTATTTGGTAAGCGAGGTAAAATTAGCCCAAGGTATATTGGTCCATTTGAAGTACTTAAGCGAGTAGGGGAGGTGGCTTATGAGTTAGCCTTGCCTCCAGGGCTGTCCGGAGTGCATCCGGTATTCCATGTGCCGATGTTGAAAAGGTACCATGGGGATGGAAACTACATTATCCGTTGGGATTCAGATTTGGTTGATGAGAATTTGTCTTATGAGGAGGAACCTGTTGACGTTCTAGATAGAGAAATTCGCAAGTTGAGATCAAGAAGATTGCATCCATCAAAGTTCAATGGAAGGATCGACCCGTTGAAGAAGCCACTTGGGAGAAGGAGGCAGATATGTGAGAAAGATACCCACAACTGTTTACAGATTCAGGTACTCCTTTTCGCCTTTGTTTTCCTTCTTGTGATCGTTCGAGGACGAACGATGGGTAAATTGGTATCTATTGTAATGACCTGGTTAGTCGTTTTGAACAACAGATTTTATTTCTGGAAAAACAGGCCGAGGCGACGGACCCCATGACGGACCGTCATGGGCACGACGGACCGTCGCAGGGTCTCGTTTCAAAACACCTAGAAAATCTGAAATTGGGTACTGGAAATCGACTCTCTGAACTTCGTGACGGAATGGCAGGACGAACCGTCACAGGTGTGACGGACCGTCACAAGTGTGACGGACCGTCACACACTCTTTGGTGGAAATTGAGTCTCTGAACCTTGCGACGACCTGCAGGACGGACCGTCGCAGGCACGATGGGCCGTCGCAGGTTGCGTAATCCCAGTCTGGGTCGGATTTCCTTATACTTTTTAAGGGACGTTTTTTCTATTCTGCTTTAATTATAAAGTTAGTGGGTTAATGTTAATAAGTCTAATTACTTGGGGGTTAAAAGAGGTAACCTTAAGTTAATTAGTGGATTATTATTGCCATCTTTTATACTTAATTATATACCAATTAAGGTAGAAGAAAGAGGGTTTGAATAAAGAAAATAGAAAGAACAAAGAGGGAGAGAGGATTGATCGAGAGAGGAGAAACGAAGAGGAAAACGCAAAGCTTTGGGAATTTGCTTGCTTGATCACTAATCTTTGGTGGAGGTAGGTTATTGTTTCTCTTACGATATTCGTAGTAAACTCTTAATAGCGAATGATATGTATTGATAATATTGTAAACCCTGCTATGTGCTTAATTGTATGCTTGCATGAATGTAATTATATAATTGTGATTATATAAGCATGATGAAGTTATTGAATCCCAAATCTTGCAAAACCCTAATCTCTTTGTTAATGATGAGGCCTTGGTATAAAAGAAGGCGTGATGAACTAAAATAATGAGATTGATGATGCCTTGGAAAGAAAGAAGGCTTGATGAATTAATAGAAGGAGATTAGGGGATCGGGTGTCACGAACCGACACGTAGATTTAGGGGATCGAGTGTCACGAATTGACACGTAGATTTAGGGGATCGGGTGTCACGAACCGACACGTAGATTTAGGGGATCGGGTGTCACGAACTGACACATAGATTTAGGGGATCGGGTGTCACGAACCGACACGTAGATTTAGGGGATCGGAGTGTTACGTACCGACACAAGAGGATTAATGAATATGAGGGAGCGGAGTGTCACGTATCGACACAAGAGAAATAAAAATAATGAATCTTGAAAAATGTTAATATACTCAATCTAATGAACATAATTCCCAAATGAGTATGGTATTGAGGCTTGAGTCCTCATGTGTGAACTTGACGGTAATTGTTAATGATATAGTACTTACTGTTGCTACATGTTGAGTATCATAGTTTATTTTATGATATTACTTGGTATATATTGATTTCTATTTTGAGTTGGCCGATGATATCTACTCAGTACCCGTGTTTTGTACTGACCCCTACTTTTATGTTTTCTTCTTTGTTATTTGTGGAGTGCAGCAAACGTGCCATCGTCTTCAACTCAACAGTAATTCTAGCCAGTCTTCGTCACACCGGATCTTTAGGGTGAGCTAATGCTTCTAGCTTGGACTGGATCTTCTTCATCATGTCTTGATGCCTTGAAGTTCCGGCATGGACTAGCTTTTATTTGTTTTAGCTTCTTAGAATACTCTTAGTTTAGTAATTTGATCAGAGATGTTCTTGTGGTGATGACTTCCAGATTTTGGGGATAATAATAGTTATTGAATTGGTTTTTATTAATGAGTTTAAGTCTTCCGCATTACTTTATGTTGATATTACATTGAAATGTTAAGGTTTAGATTGGTTGGTTCGCTCACATAGGAGGGTAAGTGTGGGTGCCAGTCGCGGCCCGGATTTGGGTCGTGACAGTAGTTCTGCTCGTGCTTTATATTTTGCGAGCGATAATTGACTACAAACTGGAAGAAAGGGTCGAACTTATGCTTGCTCAACTTTGTAATTTTTGATAAACTTTCACCGCATCATATGAGGATAATGTTTTTTTTTTAAAAATAAAGTTTGATAAAACATTGCAAGGATTCGAAACAAACATAGAAAAACATGAATGAATAAGTAAATTAATGATCCTATAAATCTCAAAGATTAAAGAATAATCAGTAAAATGTTAATCCAGTAATTCTGAAAACATGTATAACAACCATCCACAAATGTCACATTTCATAGCAATTTTATACCAACATTCATCATCAATGCATCCATCTTGAAGATGCACGGTAACAGATACATTGGTTTAAAAGTGTAACTGATCATATTAGTTTATGCGTGTAACTGACTTATTGAGACATCTTCGGAGGTGAATTTATGTATTTTTCCAAAGCAATAACACTAAGAAGATATGCAATATTTGCCTCAAATTAGTTTCAACAACAAAGTACTCAACTTAACATATCGCTCATGAAATAAATTATATATAGTTCAAAGAACATATATTAAAGGGTGTAATGAGTCATGAATAAGCTTACTAATATTTCTGTAGAATATGACTTTCATCAACAGAGAAAAAATGGTGCAGACATTGTTGATTAAAGAGTACTATAAAGAATATTTGGTGGTGCACCATTCCATAGAAAATTATTAATGTCCATATCATTTAATTATTGTCCGAGTCCTTTCTTTGTAAATGTGTTTCTTTCTTCAATTATGGCGTTCATAGAGCAGCCCAAGTCATTTACGACTTATTTAGACTAATAGCTCAGTTACTTGGTTGTTCATTTGGTTTTTATGCAAGTTTTTTTTTGTTTTAGAGCTTTTAAAGCATTAATGGTTGATTTCTAGTCAACAATTTAGGAAGACAACCTCAAAATGCAATTCTAATGGTTTCTTAAGTTCCACAAGTGTCATTTTGGGCTAGTGGAATGATTCACTCTGATCTGGAGGCTTCTGTGTGAGTTTGTTCAATTAGCATTTTAGCTTTTAAGCATTCACAAATGTTTGACATCCGTCAACATTTTTGCTAAACATGCTTGGATGAGTGTAACGACTCACAAAATAATAGGTTGAACTAAAGCCTAACATATGAACTTTATAAGTTTATGTATAAATTAGAGATATAAAAAGCCAAAAATTTGGCCAAAGTATAAGTGTAAGGGAGGGCTCAAGGCTAGTGACCCACTTCAAGGACCTTAAATGCTTCTTTAAGCATTTCCTTAGATTTTTAGTCTAAGTCCATATGTGAAAGAGCATTTTCATAAGTATTATGTTTAAGTTTAATTAGAACGTCAGTATATTATATATTATTTATAAATAACTATATTTACAAGGGATTTTATATTAAAATATCCCCAAAATAAATCACTTTCACAAAAACCCACTTCATATTATAAAGTTCATCTTCCTCAAATATTTCTCTCTCTAAACTAAAGGAAGAAGAAAAAGTCAATGAAGCTTAGATTTGCGGATTTCAAAAGGGCTTCTTCATCATTGTTTTTCAAGGTTTCTTTATATAGGTATGGTGATCCTTGATCCTTGATAAATATTTCTTTCAAGGAGTCCAATCAAAAAGAATTTCAAAGTCTTTCAAAGATTAAAACCCTATTTTCTAATCTAAGCATAGTTTCATGCTTAAACGTTTTCAAAGCATTTATATTGATGAATTAAGGTTTGTTTGATGATTATAAGTTGATATTACATTGAATTCCTTCAAGAAACCATGATTTTTTCTAAACTCTTTTATTGTGGAAATTGATTGGAAATTAGTTAATTATGAAAGTATAATGAATTGTAATTGTTTATATGAAGTTAGTTTATTATGAAGTCATGGAATTAGTTATATCTTATGATGGTGAATTATTGATGTATAGGTGAGATAAGGATTATGACTTAAAATGGGAAGCTATGAATGAGTTTATGTTGAATTGCTTATGTGGATGATAGAGGATGTCAAATGTGTTACCTTTTGTAGTATCTTGAATCTATGGATTGAGATTGATCCTTAATGATATAGAATTGTGATAGATTGATGTGTGATACACTTATGGTGGCGGTGTTTAATTATTGAGTATCAATGGATTGATCCATTACTGGTGGAGGGGCTTACATTATGGTATATGTTGAATTGTATGTAATGTTATAGTGGAAGGGTTATACTCACATGACTTGCAATATGCTTATATGAGTATACACATGCAATTAATGAATGAACTAATTTAATTGGGATTATGTAAATGTCTAGTATAATGAATGTGGATGTCTTGAGTTTCTTGGTCTCTAAATCCTTCAATGCAATATATGAAGATTATGCATGATTATGATAGTATGTACATGTTTATGAAAACATTGAGAGGGAAGTGTGTATGATGATAATGTTGTTGTTGTTTTGTCATAGTAGGGACAACATACAATCCATGCATAAATATGATTATGGTTGTATCTAGGATATTGATTTAAAGTATAGTTCTCATATACACATTTACACATTATGAAATATGAAACTACATGTCTATGATGATCCGATTGAGTTGATTGAAAGATAGTTCTCATGAAAACACTATGAATGTATGTAAAAGGATTTATCACATGTAAATTAGGATTATAAAGGTGAAAGGCAGTTCTCACTTTGTTGAATGAATGAGCTATGTTATGAATTCTATTGAATGAAGGCTAATGTATTCCTTCACACATCTAGATACAATATATATATAATATTAATGTATAAGTTTGGGAATAATGCTTAGCTCCGAGCAGATATGAAAAATGAGGTAGAGACTCTCCCGCTAGTTAGGTCAGATATTCTATATATGCTCTCATGTGATGGAAACTCTCCTGCTGGTCAGGCGGGGTTTTTAGAAGCAATCTCCCTATCCCATAACTATGTGCCCGCATAGGTATTAACTAATGGATGTACATTAAATCTAAATATGTTTGTTTTACCTTATGCAAGTAGGACACCTTTTTTTTATGTAGGGTCATATGACATCGGATTCCATGTATCTCATATGGTCTATGTTGATTAAGGCTGTATTCCCTCTAATGAACAAAAATATGAATTATGAATACAAATGTGAGTTATATGCTATGGTTCCTCAAATGGTTTACTTAATATGAGTGATAGTATGGGATGTCATTCGCACATGGAACAAGTGGACTTTGAGAGTAGTCATGGTGTGATCCTCTTATGTTTATGTACTATGAATACACATTATGTTTATGTACAATGAATATGCATTATGTTATGTACTATGAATATGTATTATGTGTATGCACTATGAATATGCATTATGTTATGTTTATAAGTATGAAGTATGTCTATAAGCTATGAATATGAAGTATGTTTATGAATTATGAATATGAACATGATAATGAATGTCTCTTTACTAGGTGTATGAACTGTGGATGAGACTAATGTATGATAGGTATTAGCTTGGCAGCCCAAAGATGGTACTTGTGTCGGTAGGGTTATGGGACCTTATCTACACATGGAACAAGGGCAATCTAGGATTACTTATGTGGTTATTCTTTTATGTCTTATGAGTATGCTATTATGGATGTTGGCTTAATGTCTAATTAATGATGGTACTCTTAATTAAGTTAATATTGAATGTTGACTTATGTAATTTATGTAATAGTGTATGTCTTGATTGGGTTGTATTGCGAGTTACTTCCTTTTGTGGGCTTAATTATTATAAACATGCCTAGTTTAGGTGTGACTTTAAGGAATACTTAGAGTTAGTAGTATCATGGGAGGCTACTCATACATGGCACAAGTATGATTTAGAGTTGTCTTTGGGGGATGGTCTTAATGTGTTTATGTGAAGAGGCCCCACTGTTAGGGCATAAGCTCCCTCTTGCTACCCATATGCGAGGCGCCGTCTTAGCCTTCCCTGACCAGGATTGCTCCCACACCTATAGCGTTCGTGATCGGCCTCCTCAACTGTGTATCGATCGAAAGGAAGGGCGGCACATCCCCCAACCAAGGGAGTGGTTACATCCAGTATGTCCCCCCTTATTCCCGACATGATATGGTACCCCGGAGTGGGTAGGAGCGGGTCGAGTCCGTATCGCCACGGAGCAACAGCCGCGTCCGGATCTGATCTATTTACTCGACAATTCATCCGGTGACTTCACGGTCGCTAAAGAAGCAAGGTTGCTTCCTCTGTCGTCGCCGGGGAGCTCTTGGCGAGGAGACCTTAGGATATGTTGCTAAAACAAACGGGATGGGAGGATCGACTCGTTCAGATAATTCCGAAGAAAGACTGTTGGGAGCAGGTAGAGAGATTTTTTTTCCTCTTCAAAACACAAGGAAATGCGAGCAGGGTAGAGCTCGGCAGAGGGTTCGAGAATAGGGTAGGGTCCTGTCCTTAAGATTCAGATAAGAAAAGAGTTCCAAGCCTTTATGCTCCGTACAAGTGCTGCATACAAGTTCCGGCCAGGATGATTGAGAAAGATTCAACCAATTTGAACCGCTTTTCTATTATATAATAATAGAAAATAGAAAGAAATTTCTTATTCTTATATATAGGCAAGCTTGACAATCAACCCTTCCTCTTGATCTGAGGTGCGAAGAGAAAGATTTCTTTTTTATGACTTCCACTTATCGATCCCGGCATAGAAAAGTGACCGACCAGGGCAGGGCCCTATTGATAAATGAAAGAGAGAGTTTATGAGCCCTAGCCCTATAAACCCACACCTGTGTAGAGTAGATCGTTCAACACCTGCGGCACAAACCCATTTATTTGTATGAATATGCATTGTCCAAAACATGTATGTTTAATATGTCCTAATGTGAATATATGATTAGAATGTTGATTTGTTTTGGACATTATGACTAATATGCTCTTATTTATGAAGTTTCATCAAAATGATATATGCATGACTTTCAAATGAAATGTCCCTTTCAGAGCATGTTCTTGCATTCTCATCATACTTAATACTTAATTGTTCTAACACATATTTCTTTTACTTTTTACTACAAGTGTATGTTTCGTCAAGACATAGAGTTGTCAAGATTCAAGGGCTTGGGAAGAGTTCTCCAAGACTAAGTGTATGTCCTTATGATTTGAGGACAAGAATTTAAAAGTTTCTTGTATTTAATTTGTAGTAGGTTATGTCTAGTTTTTTTGTAAGTTTTTTGATTTTGAAGGGACGTGAACCTATTTTTAAGTTCCATGTCTTGGTCATATGTCCATGTGAGATGCAGTCTTCTATGATTTTAAATGTCGTGTTCTTGACGTGAAGGGTTTTTAAATGAAAAGTTTTAATTCATAGTCATTTTTCCTTATGATCGAATGTTATGAATGCTATGAGTCTTGTATAAGACCTCTCCGAGGTGGAGTACGCCATGTTACTACTAGGGGTGTTTTGGGTCGTACCAAACATTGTATCATAGTAAGGTTTTGGAATGGTTTTTAGGGTTGATTGGACCGTTCCGTTTTTGTAGGCTGGTTCAGTCTATTGCTCTTACTTGTGCCTATTTCGTTGTAGGGGGTTGGTTCACATGTACAACTTTTGTAGCTTCATGGTATACCCATGGATTGGACAGTTCTTATTTGGAAGGCTGCAAAATATTAACTTTTACGGTTTCTACTCTTGCTAATAGTTTAGCACATTCGTTGTTGTTACTATAAAGTCCTGAAGCACAAGGAGATTAAAATCGTTCGTTTCAATTGGAGGGGTTTGTGAACTTTTGTTGATCTTAATGGAGCTTTTGGACTAAGATGTTCGGATGTTTCACTTTCTTCATTACTCTTGTGTCGTGCCATATAACTAACTCCCTATGATCTCTCTCTTATTCCTTGTCCGGCGGTCTTCTTGACGTGACTACTTTAAGGATATGCTTCAAGGATCGAGGGAGAAAAAGGTAAGTGGACATGCTTTTATGGTATTTTGGCTAGATAGGCAAAAGTTATTATGGTAGAATGAAATCTTTGGTTTGGATGAGTTACGTTATGGTTATGTTTTATGTTGGTAGAAGGCCAACAAGGTCATGATAGAGTTTTAAGGCTTGAGGAATAGTGGTGTTAACTAATGCTTAGAGATTGAGTAGACTCATTTTAAATGAGAGTATAAGTGTAAATTACCTTTGGTTAGAATCATCTTGAGTGATGAGTCTAAAGTTTTAAGTGATGCCTTGTTTCGACCTAGATTTAAAGGAAGTGATGTTGCAAAAAGTTTGTGTAAGCTTACCCCTAAGTGGGGGTAGTGTTTTTGGATGGTATCACTGAATGTCCTTGATGTTGAGAATTAGGATTTCTTGATAATATCACCTTAATAGGTGTAGTGAGTTTTATAAGTTTAGTCCCAATTTTGTAGGCATTTGAAACCTTGAGTGGTTTTGGTAAGATTTCTTGTGAGAAAGAGTGCTTATATGAGAACCTCTCTAATTTTGAAGTAACAATTGGGATCTTAGACCGCCAATTCAAGAAATAGAAGAATAAAAAAAGTGCTTCCATGAGAATGTAGAGGAATGGTATTTAGTAAAGGGTTTTAGTTAAAGGCACTTAACTAGGAGTCCAAGAACCAGTGAGATGTCCCAATATCCCTATGTTACCTTTTATTCCTCCTCTATTTAAAAGATGAAAAGTTCACTTTGACTCATTTTATGATATGGAGTCTTGGTTGTTATATGTGTTTTAGGGTTCCTTTGTCCTTTAGAGTTAATCTTGTTAACTTTACTAGGGTTTGGGAGCATGATCATTTGATTTCTTTTGTTTTTTAGGTTATAATGAGTCTTGATAATGCTTTAGGTTTGTTGAAAGGAGTAGTATTTGAGGTTAATTAAAAGAGTTTACTCCCAAAGGGAAGATCATGTGCTTAGATAGCAGCGTTTATTTAAGAAAAATCCAAAATCCTCATACCTTTCTTCTAAAATAAATCACTTTCACAATGACCCACATCAAATAGAAAAGTTCATCATATTCCAATATTTATATCTTGAAATTCAAGGAAGAAGAAGAAGCCATGGAAGCTTGGATTTGAGGAATTCAAAAGGGTTTCTTCATCAATCTTCTTCAAGGTTTCTTAATATAGGTATGGTGATCATTCATCCATCGTCAATATTTCTTTCAAGGAGTCCAATAAAAAAGAATTTCAAAGTCTTTCAAAGATCAAAACCCTATTTTCTAATCTAAGCATGGGCAACGCAAAAATGTTTTCAAATCATTTCTATTGATGAATTAAGATTTAGCAGATGATTATAATTTGATTTTACATTGAATTCCTTCAAGAAGCCATGGTTTTCCCTAAATTCTTATATTTTTGAAATTAATTATAAATTTAATAATTATGAAACTATAATGAATACTAATTATTTATATGATAGTTTATGAAGCCATGACATTAGTTATATCTTATTGTGGTGAATTATTGATGTATTGGCGAGATCAGGATCATGACCTAAAAATGGACACTATGAATGAGTTAATGTTGAAGTTGCTTATGTGGATGATGGAGAATGTCAATGTCACACCCCAACCCTTAGTGAGGCGGACAAGTACCCTATGAACACATGTTTTTCACGTAACCTTTGATGAGAAAGTAAACTATTATCTATATCACTGATTAAATGCCTTATATACGACACATGTTACTAACTGAACCAATACATGTGACAAGTGAAACTATGAATATAGATGATAGTTTTACAATGTCTACAAAGCCTCTATTGGAATCCATGCTATGAAAATACGCATATTAAAGACTCGGCAATGTCACGAATCAACCTGGAGATCACCAATAACAACGGAGTATCATGTGATTCTATTAGGGAGATATACTTTTGAATACTTGTACCTGCAGCATGAAATGCAGCACCCCAATAAGGGATGTCAATACGAAAGAATGTACTGAATATGTAAGGCATAAGACAACCATATGTGACATGAGAGCTCAAGTGAAACCAAATACCAATAGAAAAGGATTAGAGATCACTTTTGCTTATACTTAGGGAATTGTGTATGTTACATTCTTTTCTTTACTTTTCTGTGTGTTCTATTTTTTGTAAGCTATATGATACAAATAACAAGTTGATCAGTGGTAGGAGATGATGACCCATGCTAAACATTTTAACTCCTAAGATGCTGTCCTTATAATTTTACAAATTAGGATCGGGCCATGCTATACTTTCACCCTGAGCTGCCACCCTTCCATACCAATTGGGATCGGCCCATGCTAGGCTTTCTCCCCTGAGCTGCCACCCTCTTAAACAAATCGGGATCAACCCATTCTAGCCTTTCTCCCCTGAGTTGTCACCCTTCTATACCAAATGGGATAGATCCATGGTAGGCTTTGACACTGGGCTGCCTCCTATAATTATATAAATTGCTTAATTTCGATTTTGTAAAAATCTTTGAGATTGTTTCTTTGATGTTCATAACTCTTTTGAGACTGCACTTTGGATAATCATAATTCTTTTGAGATTGTTCTTTTGTTGATAATACCTTATTCGGGATTGATGTTTTGGTGGTCATAATCATTTTTGAGATTTGGAACTATGAACCAGTAGTAGAAGACATACGAATATGGACTAATGATAATTACAATGACGTGGGAAGAAAATGTGACACCACCTAATACTTCTTCTGTGACCTAGTACACATTTTTGACAACTCAAATTGAAGCACATACGAAGTAAAGAGGACAACCTAAACCTTGAAAAATCCAAGTCTTGGTAAGTGAGGTTTCTGTCTAGCAAGGTAAGATATGGAAATTTCCAATTCTCTCTTGTTTTTGCATTATTTGTAAAAGTTGGCATGTGTTAATGAACTGAGGAGTGTTTCCTTTATAAGGTGTGAGCTTGGTGAATGTTCAGGAATGAGGTGCTCGTTGGGATACACATGGAGTGGAGTCCGCTTAAATTTTGATATTGAGCTTGTTTTGAGAATCTAAATGTTAGTCGGAATTCACGGGATGTTGATCGGAAGTCATCAGTTCATATTTCTATTTCCACATTGTGAGGCTTACGGACTATTTTGTGTATTATAAAAATAAGAGGGTCTGGTTGGATATGTAGAGAAGTCATGAATACTGGTTATAGGATAGACCATTAAAAGTGTAGTGATACACCACTTAATTGAGTGTTGCATGATCTTACTTCCTACCATTCCTTTAATACTGTTTTCTTGACGTGATGAAGCCTGAGGGGTTTCGGAGGACCTTCTAAAAATTATTTGGGGAAAATGGATGGGAAGAACTCTAGATGGGATCAATTATAGAAATATGGTGAATTACTGTTTTGGTCTGATCAAATAGCCCAAACTTATTTAGAAACTAATATTAGTTTTTATATTTATTCCATTATAGATAAATAATGTGAAAGGAAGATTGCTAACTCATTGTGATATCCGTTGTTGTGCAGCAAGTTAAGTAAGGCTATTCAATTCCCTATTTCCTTGGCATGAATCCAACACTTATAAATTTTCTAAGTGCTCTGGGTAGTAAATGATCCATAAATGCAGTTCGTACTCCCTAGAGAATTAAAGTGAGCACTCTATTATGAGTTTGTTACTAAATGTGTGTGTTTACTCTACCAAGTGTTAGTATCCAATGTTTAAACTTGTTTTATCGTTAAAGTACCCATGACACATATTTCCCTCATATACGTAAAAGTGATCCTAGATTACACATGGTACATATGTTTATAGGATGGATAAATGATCTGCCCATATCTTGTCAACTTGCTTTGATAGTGGATTTCATCATATATGTAATCTTTTTACATGTTCATGTGTTTCCTTTATTTGTTATTACTCCCATATGTTAGACTATTAGTTTGCCTCACAAGATGTCTACTTGCTCTATTGTATATCTATATTTATGTACTTACTTGGATATGTATCCGTTCTTAAGTTGAATTTGTCACATTCTTCCTTGGTTCCACAATCATGTATACCTTGAATTTGATATTAGTTGGTGAGTATTTTGCTATCACATAGAGTTAATCTTCACTTTGTAAGTGCTTTAATTTGAGATGTCAAAAGTTTTGACTAAGTCAAAGAATAAGTATTATGTGGTGTCACATTTTCTTTCCACGTCACTGCCATTATCGTTAGTCCATATTCGTATGTCTTCTATTACTAGTTCATAGTTCCAAATGTCAGCAATGATTATGACAACCAAACATCAACCAAGATGAGTTATTATCAACAAAAGAATAATCTCAAAAGAGTTATTATTATCCAAAATACTGTCTCAAAAGAGTTATGAACATCAAAGAAACAATCTCAAGATTAAAAAAAATCAAAATGAAGCAATTGTATAATTATTGGTGGAAGCCCAGGGGTAAAGCCTAAAATTGGTCGATCCCAATTGGAATAGAAGGGTAGCAGATTAGGGTTGAAATCCTAACATGGACCAATCCCAATTGGTATGGAAGGGTGGAAGATCAGGGGAGAAAGCCTAACAAGGGCCGTTCCCAATTTGTGGAATGATGAAGACAACATCCTGGGGGTTAAAATGCCTAGCATGGGTCATCCTCTCCTACCACTGATCAGCTGGTCATTTGTATCGTATGGCTTACAAAAATTATAACGCACATAAAAGTAAAAAAAAGACTGTAATATTCTTTCATACTGACACCACCCCTTATTGGGGCATTGCCTTTAATGCTGCAGATACAAGTATTCAAAAGTAGATCTCCCCAATAGAAGCACATGATACTCTGCTGTTGTTGGTGAGATCCAATTCGATTTAGGGCTTTGCCGAGTCTTTACTATGTATATTGTAACACTCCGTAGCCAAAATAGTTCAAAAATTAGTTTTTCAGAAAAAACTGCTTGAGCAACAAACGGTGGCATCGACGGACAATAGCCTGAACCACGGTCCATCCTGCACAACCGCCGATGGGATCAGAAACTCCCAAAAATTTCAGCCTAGAAAAATTGGTTAAGTCTTGGACAACGGACGGACTTACGGTCCGTAGGTAAAACGACGGTCCGTAGTCTGTGACCGTCGATCATGACTCCCTTCAACCACTTTATGACAAGAGCTGTGGATGACAAGAATGGTTCGTAGGTGGAAAATTTGCATCAAGTAAAAGGGAAATGCAGTCGGGTGAACTTAAACTGATCATAAATATTAGCAAAATGAATTAGGTCTCTTATAAACTACCCACAGATATATAATTGAATTATTTTTCTATAGCCACCGACCTTGCTAAAATCATACCTCTGAGTAAAGCGTTACGCCCAGTTTAGTAAAGGACTATCGAATAGGCCCTCACGACAGACCCAATAATGGGCGGTCGAGCGCATGATGGAGCGTCAGTCCCGGTCGTCGTGAGGCCCAACAACAACCTTCCCTGGGGTCTTTTTGATCTTTCTCACTCTATTTAAACCCTAAGTTACGTCATTTTGACCCTAAATCCTTAGTCAATTTAAGCCTAGAAACATATTTAAAACATATCCAAGTCAAATCATTAAATCAAAACTTAGAAAATTAGAAGCAAAAGAGGAGAAAGAGCTCAAGAACCCTAGTTCATGAACTCCACAAGGTCTAGCAGTTCTAGCCCTAAAATATAAATATTTTCCGTGGATTTCATCACCAGGTATGTGTGATTTCACTAGTGGGTTCCTTTCACCCATTGGGTCCTTAGTTTCAGTCAGTTCTTAATTCTCTTATCATTATTAAACCTAGGGTGTCTAGAACTTTGATATAACCTCATGAATTTATTCAATATATGCTCCAAATCTGATTATCATGTTATTACTCAGATTATCGCATGAATTTCAGAACCCTATCTTTATATATCTTTAGTTCTTGAATTACACATGTTAGGTCATATATTTCAAACACTTCAGGTATACATGCCTGATAAGCTCCTTCCTACCTATCAAATGAGAAGTAAAGCGGTCGTATCAAGTAAAGAACCTAACTAATAAGGTTGAGATTGTTCGTTCCCACAAGGAAAATAGTTCAGACTTAACTTTAATCTATTATTACTATTATTTAGTCAATTATTTCGTTAGAAAACAAAGACAATAAAAGGGTTTTTTTTATTTATAAAGTAATGAAAAAGACTAACTAAATTAAAGTAACCAGCTAACAGATTCAAATGTTGGAGTTTAATCAATTAATAAAAGTAACTAGGATTTACGTGTTACCCATAGGTTCCTAGTTTGATAATTCTAAATATAACAATTCTTTCCTTGTATCTTGCATGCAAACTGATGATAAGTTATGTATTTCTAAATCCTTGGCCCGGCATCTAGAAAATTTCACTCCGCACCTTGGTCCGGCTACGTGTGTTGTTATACTAACCCTTACTTTTACCTCATATTAAGCATTGTATTGGATATTTGACTAAGTTATTACCTCGTACCAATCAATACTAGGCTATCAAATAGTATACACTAAATATATGTTGATAATTCTTTTCCTATTATCTACCTCCTTGGTCCATCAAGTAGCATTAAGGCGAGTTCTAACGTTGGCCATCCGTTAAAAAGACTTCTAAGTAAAAGAATTATCAATACATTCAAGACACTATTCTAGATTTGTTATTTTAGTTAGATTTTTCCTCATTATTCACCCATGGTTCCCACAACCCTAGTTATGAAGTTTAGTTCACATAGTCATAGTCACAATATTCATATATATAATATAAGAATTCATGCACTTATATCAATGAGAAAGAATAAAATCTAGATATTTACTTGATTACTCGACCAAATCACCAACAATCAACTCAAGAGAAAAGTGTAACAATCCATAGTGTAATAATCAAATTAATCCACTATCAAAGAATCTAACATAAAAGTGTCGAAAAACCAAGAGTCTATCCCCAAAAATGAGGTTTTTACAACTATTTATTAAAAAACTACTAAAAGAAGGAATCTAATTGCTGAAAATCTGTCAAAATGCGGCTCGGTTGACGGACTTAGTGACGGACTGTCGCGGTTATGATGGGCCGTCATGGACTCCGTCTTCCCATACTTTGGAAATTCTTCTGCTTCTCTCTTCATTACCCTTGACGGCAGGTATGATGGAGCGTTCCAAGCACGAAGGTCCATCGAGGGTCTCCATTCTATAACACTTAAACTATTGGAATTAGGGTACAAGGACTATGTCTCTAATCATTACGAAGAACCAGCAGGATGGACTGTCATGGCTACGACGGTCCTTCATGCACTTCGTAACCCCACACTTGGTCAAACTTCCCCATCTTCCTTCAGCAGCTTCACTACGATGCCACCTACAGATCATTACAGGCACGACGGACCGTCACAAGCTTCGTAGGTGGTAATTTTTTTGCATTTCTTGCTCAAAAAACTTTTGCGTTCATCTTTAGATAGATTTCGTGCAAATAAAGGGAAACTTACATAAAAATCAATACAAAAACTCTTTTCGACATACACTAAACTTAAGTAAAAAGCATTAAAAATACCGTGAAACCACGGTATATCAAAATCCTCATCTTAAATTCATTGTTTTTCCTCAAGCAACGCACTATGACTCACTACAAAAGTCATTGTACAATAGTATCCATGTTTTAGCTTTCATAATCATTTGGCTATCAATACCGGTTAGTCTTATCATATTTATGCATGTTATCACTATTAGGCTTGAATAATGTGGAATTAGACCATGACACAGACTCACTACGCACTAGCACCTATCTTCTTCAATTTCTCACCGAGGTGCTAATATTTTCGGTATTGCAACTAGTGTTCTCACTTCTAAACAACACCCTCATTTTTCACCCAATGATTTCAGATTGAGTATAAGAATTACTTTTCAACACTCACTCTCAGAACAAAATCACGACTCATTCAAACATATTGCCATAAGCTCGCCCTTATTTTCACTACTTTAAGTTCGCTATACAACATTTAGGATCACGATAGGACTCTCTTAGCTTGTAAAATAGGCTCAGGGCCAGGTAGGGTATATTTAGGTATACTTTATTCAATTTTTTCCCTCATTGACATATTGGCTAAACATACCTCGTTTCACATTTTATGCCCAATTTCTCATATTCTTTCACTTTGCTATTTTCCCTCTTTCTTGCTTGTATAAGTGACTCTTCTTTTCTTGCTTGTATTTATTCTATTTTTTTTATTATTTCACTTTTATTTCAACTAGTTCTTGAGTCACTTTACTTTTGTTCTTTCTCTCTCTTTGTTATTTGAACCCCACTTTCCAGAGCATTCCTTATAATAGCCACCCTCAACTCATGGATTTGCCATGAGTCAAAGTACACAATACCCAAAGTTGGGTCAAGGCCATGAAAAGGTTGTTTATTGCATTAGCCACTCTCAACATATGCTTTTGGCATAATATGAGGTGCACATGTCCAAGGAAAGACTAGGGCCAACACATTATTTCCAGAAAAGATCAGTTGGGGTGAAAAAGAAAGGTCTAGTTTAAGCTCAAATCATTTGGATCAATGAAGGATTAATTTCATTTGTTTTTTTCATTTAGGCTGAAAATTGGCTATATTGAACAAGGGCCTATGATCCTTTCCTAATTATCTATTACAAATTACTTTTAGCAGGACTAACCAGGCAAGTTCTAGCTCAGTACAAATAGTGGATTATTCAAATCTTCCTCACATTCACTTGACATCTCATTACTTTACCAGATTATCAAACACCTAGTTCTAATTTTAGACTTAGGGTCATGCAGCGATGTATCTCTATGTCATGCTTAGAGCCACACATTTATCAATTACTATGCCTAGTCATTCATCATTTTCATTTCATCAGGATATAATTTTAGCCATCATGATTCAGAGTTAAACTATGTACACACGATATAGACATGCCAGTTCAACGGTAAAAATAATCATTCTCTTGGGGAAAAAGAACACATGCAAGAAAACCCCAAAAGAGAATAGTGAACTGGGCTACTCAAACTTCACCCTAGAACTCACTTTCCATTTACCCCACCCCCAATAAAAATACATGCAATTGTCCCTAATGCATAAAAAATATTGAAATACGAGAGTGGTAGGTGTAGCAAACCTGGGGCACAAAGCACCGACGATCAGCAAGCTGGCAGGTCTAGTTCCTCGGAACCCACTACCTCTGTAGTCTGGACACCCTCAGTACTGTCCTCATTAGCAACATCACTATCAGCAGTGCCTCCCGCTATCACCACATCTCTGGAGCTAGATTCCCTAGCAGCTGACTCTATATCCCTGATCCGACGCGCCTCTTCATCAGCAAGCGAGGCTTTCCTCGCAGGCTCCATCTCACGACACTTCTTCTTCCGTGATTTAGCCTCATCCTCCTCTCTTCCCCTACGCCTCTTGTCATGCTCTCGAGGGGGAGGTGGGTGAATCTCAGAATTAGCGAATAAGGCCGCTATCACTGTATCCTCAGCAGGCTCTGCACAGGGGAATCAGACTCAGGCACCCTAGCCTCTAGTATCATATCAATGTCTGCTCAAAGACTCTCGACCGCAGCTTGAAGTGTCGACCCGTCCACCTGAGGGGCTGGCCGGGCTAGCACTCGCCGATCTCTAAGCGATGGCTCACCCAAGAATTTTCCATCTTTTACAATTTTCCATCGGTAGTCGAACGTGGCGGTGAGAAGGTTGTGGTTAGCACCAACATCCTCGCCGTATATATACCGGCGGATGGCAGGCAGAGAGATATCGACCTGAGTGCCACGTACTTGGACATTCTCAAGTGGGGCCAGTTTGGTTGGGGCAGCCCGCCTATAAATCTATGATCTGAGAGTAGCCACGTAAGAGGCGTAGAAAACTCAGACCAACTCTTCACTATAACGGCCAAAAGAACGCGATGTCCACTCCAGTCGGTGTCTGGTGAATAGATTGTGGATCTTAGCATAGTAGGGATACTTTTGTAAGGACCCGCCTCTCCAGTAAAATGGTCCATGTCATGAATGCTTTATCATTCAGAAACTCTGTGTTTGAATAAACTTGATAGCCCGTCGACACACCACCAATTGGGCTGGTCGGCTATTGGGGTGAGAGCACGAGTCGGTGATCCGGGAGTAGAATCACAACTGTCAGCTTCATCAGACGAGGCAGACTGTGCAGCTGTGGCGGGTGTAGGGACTTCAGTAGACCCAGAGGCTTCCTCCGACCACAAAACTCCTAAGGAGCAAGACGGTCTGTCATGCACTTCGTAACCCCACACTTGGTCAGACTTTTCCATCTTCCTTCAGTAGCTCCACTATGATGCCACCTACGGACCGTCACAGGCATGACAGACCATCACAAGCTCCGTAGGTGTTAACTTTTCTGCATTTCTTTCTCAAAAAACATCCAAGTTCATCTTTAGACCACTTCATGAAAATAAAGGGAAACTTACATAAATCAATACAAAAGGGCTTTTGGACACACACTAAACTTAAGGAAAAAGCATTAAAAATACCGTGAAACCACGGTATATCAATGTCTCAGTTATAAATGCATAATTACAAGATTAATTGTTGCATTCTCTATTTTCATGTTCAGTTTCGAGCTATCCAGTATTTATTGAAATTCAGATATAATAAGTTACTTTACAAAATTCATTGGGAGTAGCATAATACAGAGTTGGACTAGGGTTCAGCGTACCCAATAGTCCCTAAACTACTAGCCAAGTATGTTGTAAGTCCCCTCTGTGGACAATCAGTTTAGTGATCACGGCAGCATTACTTTATACCTTTGGCAGGGTATAGTAGGTCCTCTCAATGGGGAATATACATCGGACTCCACATTTAGCTCTTATGGTTTTATTATAGGTTAATAGTATCTCCCAAAGTTTAGTCATACTCTCGGCATTGACCATTTATCAGTATATTCAGTATTCAGTTTCAGCATGTTATAAATTGGTTTTTGCATCCAGTTAGCTCCGAAATCAGCAGCACATAACATTCAGATTATTATTCTTGTTTTTATGCTTGTTCAGTTATGATTTATTTCATCTTTACTCTATCCTACATGCTAAATACCTTTCAAGTACTGATGCATACGTGCGCTACATCTTCTCGTGATGTAGGTTCAAGTTCTCAGCATCCAGATCACGCAATAGATCAATTTTCCGATCTCTAGTTCAGCAGATTTAGTGGTGAGTCCTCATTCTCTGAAGACAACAATCATGACTTTCATTTCAGTCTTTAGTCATTTAGTTTCAGTTTTTGTTAGATTTAGCTGGGGCTTGTCCCAGTAATTCTAGTCTTGTTTAGAGGCTATTTTAAGACATAGGTAGATTTATCTTAGTATTGAGTTAATATTTCTTTTGTATTAAACTCATTGTTTTCAAATATCTCAGTTATAGAATATAGGTATCCCCCATATTTTCATTTTAAGTATGATTTAGCTTCCGCAACAGTTTATTATGTATAGTATGCTCATGATCATGCTATCCGGGTTAGCTTGGGATCACTTGTGGTTATAAGTTTTGTGTCCGCGTCTTAGGCGTAGCTCGGGGCTTGACAAAACTTGGTATCAGAGCACTAGGTTCAAGAGTCCTAAGAACTATGAAAAAGCCGCCCCAAGTAGAGTTCTTTTCAAGGGTGTGAAGTGCACCACATATAATGTTAGGGAGGCTATGAAGTGTCTTAGGAAAAAGTTCACTTTCTTGTTACTCTTATCGTGCGTAAGGTATAATCTTATTCTACTCTAGCTTGGCATTCTACGTTTCATATCATGCTTCCTCTTAGAGCTTAGGAATAGACTTCTAATGCACGCAGTACTAACGTAGTTCATCCAGTACCAGATAAAGAAGTTCTAATATAGAGTTTCAAAATGCCAATTAAGCTTTTGGCTCATAGTATGACCAACAAGAACAAGTAGTAGGTTCTAGTTCCTACTAATAAAAATGATCGATCAATGGAAGCCCGAGTTTGTGATTTTGTTAGGATGAATCCGTCTATGTTTTAAGGTTCGCATGTTGGTAAGGACCCAAAGAAAATCATTAATGAAGTCAAGAAAATTTTTTTGGTGTGATGTCAATAACTTGTAGTGATAGGTGAGATTGGCATACAACAAACTCAAGGATGTGGCTCACATATGGTTCACTCACTGGAAAGACAACAAAGATGACTTTGCTTTTTGTAACTCAGTATAGCAGTCCAATTCAATGTCATTCCAGAAAGTCTCTCAGAACTTTTCTCACAGAACTTTTCTCAGTCTCTACTCTAGTTGATGACCCAGTTATACCTAGACGGGTATACAAAAATTTCCCTTTCATAGTATATCAGAAAGTCAACTCAACAGATCTAGTAGAGTTAGAAATAGTATACTTCGATGTCATTTTATGCCTTAGTAGATTGTAGAACTAGGATTGTTCGTTTTTAGTTTCCAGACGAACCAATCATAGAATGGAAGGGTAGTAGCCTAGCGCCTATGGGTCAATTTTTTTCTTACCTTCAGGCCAAAAAGATGATGTCTAAAGGTTATATCTATCATCTAGTTCGGGCTAAGGATTCTAGCCTTTAAACCCCATCTCTTGAGTCAGTTCCAGTAGTTTGTGAATTTCCAAAAGTATTTCCAAAAGATCTTCCCGGGGTTCCTCCCAAAAGGGAAATCGACTTTGGAATTGATCTCCTTGAAGATACCCAGCCTATTTCCATTCCTCCTTACAGAATGGCTCCAGCAGAGCTTAAGGAATTGACAGAGGTGGTTGAAAGACATTCTAGATAAGGGTTTCATCAGACCTAGTATTTTACCATGGGGTGCACCAGCATTGTTTGTAAAGGAGAAAGATGGTTCTCTCAGAATGTGCATTGACTATAGACAGTTGAACAAGGTCACGATAAAGAATAAGTATCCCATCCCTAGGACTGATGACATGTTTGACAAACTTCAGGGTGCTAGTCATTTCTCAAAGATAAACCTCAGACCCGGTTATCATCAGCTCAGAGTCAGAGATAGCGACATTCCGAAAATAGCCTTCACAACTCGGTATGGTCATTATGAATTTGTAGTTATGTCGTTTGGACAAACCAATGCTCCTGCTGCTTTCATGGATTTGATGAATAGATTGTTTAAACAATAATTAGATTTGTTCGTTATCATTTTCATTAATGATATCCTCATTTACTCTAGGAGTGATGAAGAACATGCAAGTCATTTGAGAGTTGTTCAGCAGACTCTAAAAGATCACTAGTTATTCGCTAAGTTTAGTAATTGTGTGTTTTTGTTGCAATCTGTTTCTTTCCTTGGTCATATTGTATCTAGAGAAGGGATCCACATAGATTCACAAAAGATAGAAGTAGTGAAAGAATGGCGCAGACCTACCTCTGCTACAAATATAACAAGTTTCTTTGGTCTAGCAGGTTATTACAGAAGGTTCGTGGAAGGATTTTCAACCATAGCCTCACCATTTACTATGTTGACTTAGAAGATGGTTAAGGTCCAATCAGATGATTGTGAGAAAAACTTCGCAAAATTGAAAACTAGATTGACTACAGCTCCTGTCTTGAATCTACCAGAGGGTTTAGATGGTTATGTGAGTTATTAGGATGCATCCAGAGTTGGCCTTGGTAGTGTGTTGTTGCAAAGAGATAAGGTTATATCTTATGCCTTTAGAAATCTTAAGGTGCATGAGAAGAACTATCTAACTCATGACCTCGAGCTTGCAGCAGTGGTATTTGCACTCATGATATGGAGACACTTCTTGTATGGTGTTCATGTAGATATATTCACTGACCATAAGAGCCTTTAGTATGTGTTCACCCAGAAGGAGTTGAATCTTCACCAAAGAAGATGGCTTGAGTTCCTTAAGGATTATGATATGAGTGTGCATTACCATCTTGGTATGGCGAATGTAGTAGCAGATTCTCTTAGTATATTATCTATGGGTAGTGTAGCCCACGTGAGGAAAAAAAGAAAGTATCTAGTGAAGGATGTTCACAAGCTTGCTCTCTTGGAAGTTTTCCTTATGAGCATATCAAAGAGCGGTGTAACAGTTCAGAATGGGGAAGAATCCTCTTTGGTAGTGGATGTTAAGGAAAAGAAAGAGAGTAATCCGATCTTGCTTAAACATAAGGGTGCAGTCTATAATTAGATAGTGGAGGTTTTCTCCCAAGGGGGAGATGGTGTACTTCACTACCAAGGTAGATTGTGTGTTCCTGATGTGGGAGAGTTCAGGCAGCATATTCTTGAAGAAGCTCATAACTCCACGTATTCTATTCATCCAGGTGCAACTAAGATGTACCGCGATCTGCGGGAAGTCTACTGGTGGAATGGCATGAAGAGTGATATAGCAGACTTTGTGAGTAAGTGCCCAAATTGCCATCAAGTTAAGGTAGAACATTAGAAACCAGGAGGTATGACTCAAGAGATCAATATTCCTACTTGGAAGTGGGATGTGATCAATATGGATTTCATTACAGGGTTACCTCGTATTCGCAGACAGCAAGACTCATTTGGGGTGATAGTTGATAGGATGACTAAGTCTTTTCACTTTTTGGCGGTCAAGGCTACATATTAGGCATAGTACTATGACAAGATTACCTTACTTAAATTGTGAGGTTGCATGGGGTTCATTTGTCTATTATCTCAGATAGAGGTCCTTAGTGTACCTCTTATTTTTGGAAGTCATTTCAGAAAAGGTCCTGGTACCCAAGTCAATCTTAGTTCAACATTTCATTCACAGACGGATGGGCAGGCATATCGTACCATTCAGACCTTAGAGGATATGTTGAGAGATTGTGTGATAAATTTCAAAGGTAGTTTGGATGATCACCTTCCTCTTATTGAGTTTGTCTACAATAATAGTTACCATTCCAGCATTCAGATGGCCCCTTGTGAGGCTTTATATGGGCATAGATGTTGATATCCTATTTGGTTGGTTTGAAGTAGGTGAAGGAACTTTGATAGGGACAAATTCAGTCCTATATGCTATGGACAAAGTGCAACTCATTAGAGATAGACTTAAGACAACCCAAAGTCATTAGAAATCTTATACAGATTTAAGGTGTAGGGAACTAGAGTTCCAAGTTGACGATTGGGTTTTTCTAAAAGTCTCACCTATGAAAGGAGTGATGAGATTTGGAATGAAAGGGAAGCAAAACCCTAGTTATGTAGGCCCTTACAAGATCTTGAAATGGATTGGCAAGGTGGTATATGAGTTAGAGTTTCCAGCAAAATTTGCAGCAGTGCATCCGATCTTCCACATCTCACTCTTGAAGAAGTGCGTGGGTGACCCAGCCTCTATAGTGCCATTAGAGAGTGTGGTGGTGAAAAATAGTCTTTCTTATGAGGATTTACTAGTTGAGATTCTTGTCCGTCAGGTTAGAAGGTTGAGAAACAAAGAAGTCGCTTAAGTCAAGGTTTTGTGGAAGAGTCTGTCCGTAGAGGGAGCTACTTGGGAAGAAGAAGAAGACATGAAAGCCAAGTATCCTTACCTCTTTCCTTCCGATTCAACTCCAGCTTGAGGTAATAGTTCCTCTTTAGTATTATAGTCATTCATGTGTAAATTCAGCTTTAGCGTAATTGCATGTACTCAGAACTCAATTCAGTCAGAACTCAGTTCTTAGTGTTTAGTAGTGGGGTTTTTATCTCTCCCCTCTATTACAGCTAGTTTAGTCTTCATTTGAGGACGAATGTTCCAAAGGGGTAGATAATGTAACACCCTATAACCAAAACAGACCAAAAATTAGTTTTTCAGAAAAAACTGCAGGTTCTACAATCGGTGGCATCGACGTACCGTAGCCTGAACCACCGTCCGTCGTGCACAACCGTCAATGGGATCAAAAACTTCCATAAAATTTCAGCCTAGAAAAGTTCGTTAAGTCTTGGACGACGGACGGACTTACGGTCCGTAGTCCGTGACCGTCGATAAAGACTACCTTCAACCACTCTCTTACAATAGCTATGGATTACCAGCATGGTTCATAGGTGGACCTATGGTCTGTAGGTGGAAAATTTGCAGCCAGTTAAAGGGAAATGCAGTTGGGTCAACTTTAAAAGATCATAACTCTTAGCACAAAAATGAATTAGGTCTCCCATGACCTACCCACAGTTAGATAATTGAATTATCTTTCCATATACACTAACCTTGCTAAAATAAGACCTTCGAGTAAAAATTTATTATCATTTTAGTAAAGGCTTGTCGAACAGGCCCTCATGACGGACCCAATGACGGGGCGTCGGGCGCACGATGGACCGTCAGTCCTTGCGTCGTGAGTCCCAACAACAACCTTCCCAAGGGTCTTTTTGATCTTTCCCACTTCATTTAGACACTAAGTTACGTCGTTTTGACCCTAAATCATCAGATTTTAGTCAATTTAAGCCTATAAAAATAATTAAAACATATCCAAGTCAAATCACTAAATTAAAACATAGAAAATTAGAGGCAAGAGAGGAGAAAAAAGCTCAAGAACCCTTAGTTTAAGTCAGTTCTTAATTATTTTCTTATCATGATTAAACCTAGGGTTGTTAGAAATTTGATATAACTTCATGAATTTATTAAATATATGTTCCAAATCAGATTATCATGTAATAACTCAGATTATTGCATTAATTTCAGAACCCTAGCTTTCTATTTCTTTAGTTCTTGAATTACACATACTCGGTCATATAAATCTGACACTTCAGATATACACGCCTCAGTTATAAATGCATAATGACCAGATTAATTGTTGCATGTTCAGTTTTGAGCTATCCAGTATTTACAGAAATTGAGATATAATCAGTTAATTTACAGAATTCATTGGGAGTAGCATAATACCGAGTTGGACTAGGGTTTAGCGTACCAAATAGTCACTGAACTACTAACCAAGTAGATTATAGATCATGCCAGCATTCCTTTATATCTCTAGCATGGTATATTGGGTCCTCTCAATGGGGCGTATACATCGGACTCCACATTTAGCTCATGTGGTTTTATTATCGGTTATTAGTAGCTCCCACAGTTTAGTCAGACTCTCTGCATTGTCCATTTATCAGTATATTCAGTATTCAGTTTCCATATGTTATAAATTGGTCATTGCATCCAGTTATCTTTGAAATCAACACATCACATTCAGATTATTATACTTGTTTTTGTGCTTTTTCAGTTATGATTTATTTCAGCTTTACTCTATCCTACATGCTCAGTACCTTTCAAGTACTGACGCATACGTGCGCTACATCTTCTCGTGATGTAGGTTCAGGTTCTTACCATCCATATCACACATAGATCAATTTCCCGATCTCCAGTTCAGCAGATTCAGTGGTAAGTCCTCATTCTCCGAGTACAACAGTCATGAGTTTCATTTTAGTATTTAGTCATTTAGTTTCAGTTTTGGCCAGATTTAGCTAGGGCTTGTCCAAGTAATTCTAGTCTAGTTTAGAGGCTATTTCCCAGACATATTTAGATTCATCTTAGTACTAAGTTAATATTCTTTTGTATTAAACTCATTGTTTTCAAATATCTCCGTTATAGAATATGGGTATTTCCCATCTTTTCATTTTAAGTATGATTTATCTTCCGCAACAGTTTATTATCTTTAGTATGCTCATGATCATTCCAGCAAGGTTAGCTTGAGATCACTTGTGGTCCTAGGTTCCGTGTCCGCGTCTCTAGAGTAGCTCGGGGCATGACAGATATTTTCATAGCATGGATTCAAATAGAGGCTTTGTAGACATTGTAAAGCTATCATCTGTATTCATAGTTTCACTTGTCACATGTATTGGTTAATCTAGTCAACATATGTTATTTATAAAGCTTTTCATCAATAATTTGCATAATAGTTTACTTTCTCATCATAAGTTACTTGAAAAGCATGTGTTCATAGTGTACTTGTCTGCATCACCTAAGGTTTAGGTGTGACAGTCAATTGTCTTACCTCTTGTAGTATCCTCAATCTATGGGTTAAGATTGATCCTTAATGATATGTAATTTCAATAGATTGATGTGTGATCCACTTATGATGAAGGTGTTTAGTTATTGAGTAAGAATGGATTGATCCACTTATGGTGGAGGCGCATACATTATGGTATATGTTGAATTATATATAGTGCTATGGTGGACGTGTTATATCCACATGACTTGCAATATGATTATATGAGTATACAGATGAAACGCATGAATGGACTAATTGAATTACGATTATGTACATGTCTAGCATAATGAATGTGGATGTGTTGAGTTGCATGATCTATAAATCCTTAAATGAACTAATACAACCCATACATTCTTCCTTGGCATGGTGAAGCATCAAGTCAATCAGGGATTGCATAATAGTGTTGCTAATAAAGCCAAACAATAATCTTCCAGCTATGTTGAGATCTTTATTTTAAATTGGGACCCCTTCTTCTAACAATTTCGGAGTATAATCTTAGATAAATGGGGCTAACCCCATATTTAAATATTGTAGCTTCTTTGTTCTGATCACGTATTGGCAGTAATTTTTAATTCAGGCGGGCATTCCTAAGAATATATTGATAGTAAAACAATCACAATTTACCTTTCGGCCTTTAACAGTGACGTAGTCAACAACTTTAAAAGTTGTAGCTTATTTCTTCCTCTAGGGTATAAGTTTACTCTTTTCACTAACAATTCCCTAACCCAGTATAAAATATAAGGGCCACAGGGTTTTGTGACAATTTGGAACTTGTGATATATCAAGCAATAAATTATATCTATGTTCCTATCGATGACACCATATTTGGATAGAGGTTTCTTTTCAAGGATTGTCCTCAAACCCACAATCTTTAATTTATCATTTATTTAACAGGGGACCCTAAATCTGTGGTATGAGCACCACTGCCTATTCTTTAACTGGAAAAGGTTATGTTTTTAGCTGAGCATTTTTGATCCTAGATGGATCGTTCATATTTTTTGGTGTAAATTTTCCATTATATTGCTATAACCTAGTCATCATTGTTATGTTTAATATGAGTTTCCTGTTGCTCACCCTCACTTTTGGATTTGGTGAGGTCATTTATGTATATGACATCACTATTAGAATTGTCCTTTAGTGATGTAGGTGCTTTTTATTTTCCCTTTTTTCCCCAACAAATATGGGACGTATTGTTGTTTTATCCCTGGATATAACTACATCCTCGTTACCTGTAATCCCCATTGCTTTTCCCCGAGGTGGAATGTTTCTTGCAGGTATATTAGGTCTAGATATATCTTAAAATATTGAGAAAAAGTTAGAGTAAAAATAAAAATATACATTGTTAAGCAATTTCAGAAGAATTTGTCGATCTACTGGGCTAGTTGATATATTTCTATGGTGAGATCAAAGGGTTCATCAAAAAGAATATCACGAATATTAAAGAAAGAAGGCCAAGTGAAAGTAAATTTTAGCGGCTCAACGCTACCTTTCGACGAGAATGAAATAGCACGCCGAGAGTTACATTGCAAAATTATTTTACGAGTGCAATAAAAAAAGATAATTTCAATGGGTGTGTAAGACACCAAAAATGACTTAGGTGAGCTAGATCTTAACATGTGGGTTTTGATAGTTTAAGGTATTAAATATGTCTATTATGTGTTAAAGATGCAATGTCTAAGAGTTTAGGTTAATTGGAAGTCAAACGTGGTTTTATGTGTTTATATACGATTCATATGGTTTTAAGGACATTAAAGGAGTGATTATAGCATATATAGGAACTATTTTAATTTCGTGTAGTTTGGGGGTCAAACGTCCATAATGTTTGAAAGTATTATCTTGAAACAATCTTTTGTGTCTAGGCATGTTTTGTCAAGTTTTACATGTTCGTTTTGGATGAAACTCATTTGATAAGTGGTAAACTTGTATACCATCATGTTTGGAATGGAAATGTCTGGGCAAGCATCTCCAGGGACTAACCAAGGGTCTTTGAGGAAGAACCCATGTTGGTAGCCAAAACTGCTAAAGACACTCAACCTACGGATGACATTCGACTGTTAGTGGCCTGTTCGACGCCCCGTAGGAGGTGGGCATCATTTAGTACTTAGATTTGAAATCAAATCTACTAGTTCCAGGTCCTTAACCAATCGACGAAAGTCAGGACGTCCCGTGCATTGACCTATGCCCAGTCGAAGCCTATTGTGCAATGTCTAGATAGTATCTCATACCACTACCTAAACTTCATAGAACTTTTCTAATTCTAGTATGTATCCTAGATGATGAGAATAAGAAATAACTGACATATACCATGATAGCTAGACATGGAAACCAAAGTTCAATCCTACTCCGTTGAGGGTGTTCTACTTGCCAAGGGTAGAATTAGGACACATCCTATGTTGGCAAATGGTTAAGGAATATGAAGGGCTTATGCACTCTAGTCTCATGGTCAAGTAGTGCTACATTGTACTCTAGTTTCATTCTTAATTAGAGCTACTTCCAATTGACACTAAAGCCTCACATGAAGAGGTTATTATCTTGTTAATAACCTAATCACATTTACCCTACCAAATAGGTCCACTAGGGTTAACTTTAAATGGCGACTAAGATATCTCATTATGACTTCCGTAAGGATTAAAATGATATCGTTCCAGCAAATTAACGTTAAGTATACCATTCCCTTACATGATTGATACCATTACATTTCTCAACTTCAAACATTCATAACATAAGTTTTACCACATACATGACCTTTTTAGCATCCTCTAAGGTCTCACATATCTTTCATTTATACATTACAACGGTGAACTAAGCCTACCTAGTCAAGACATATCACATATAAAATACGATTCTTTAGAGCACTTCGGATGAACCATATAATCTTTATTTCACCCTAAAAATTACTAGAACATCATCAATATAACCATTATAGACTCATAAAGTCAAGTAGGAACAATCATGCATCAACTATAAGTCTACACATATAAACACATAGTATTAGTCTAACATGATCTCCTAATATGCATGAATAGAACACATATACTTTATCATTGCTTAACATGTCAATGAAATATCATCATACTTCAAAAAATCAACTACACAAATAGGCACAAAACTTGAAGTAGTGCCAAGAAGCCATGATTATCATAATACATAAAGTAACGCAGATAAGGCCACGTCAATTGCAAGTAAAGCACATAATACTGCCACCATAAGTGGACCATACCAATCACAACATAATTTATAAATAAAAAAATTAAGATAAGAGATATAGGGCATCTTACCACCACAACATCCTCATCACCTCAATTCGATGCTAAATCATCCTATTCAATACCATAAGGCCTTACCAATGGCCATGAACAATAATTCAATGTAGAAACTATGGTAATATATTAAGTCAATTCATTAGAGATTCATCAAGCTAGGATAACCTAGATATCAATTGAACATAATTCATACATCATTAGAAATCCCATACAAATCTACACCATAATTCATAATCATTAAGTCAATATCAAGTAACCCATAACATAGTCAAATCTAGGGTTCATCCCATTCATTGGTTATTTAGGCTAAAATAATAAATAAAGTATCAAATAAGTCATTATTCAATGTTTAGAAAAATTTCATGCAAGAACCCCTGGTAGAATCATGAAATTGGACAAATCAACTTGAAAACATAAGAAAACATCTTGAGAATTCGGGCTCTTTGATGAAGAGAGTTTCAAGTATAAAAATGCATACCTTGATGATGCTAATTCTTCAATTTTATGAAGTATCTCAACTCAGTTTGTCACGTTAAGCCCTTTCTTGATTTTGGACTTCAATGGAGTCCTAGAGGTGTTACATTCTCCCTCACTTGGACAAAACTCATCCTTGAATGACACTTTTTTCTTTTAAAAAACCTTTAATGAGATAATAAACTCAAGAATAGCAGCGTATAAATATACCATACAATACACAATACACATATTAAGGATAAACGTCAATTTCACACATTAAAAGACTCAAAACACAACAATGAGATAAAAAACTAATTTACGACTCATTATGAAATAAGACTCAAAATACACCACATCTTATCTCATGAAGACTGTCCATCACTAACCTATCTTAGAAAGCTCTTGGGAATAGTGAGATTGCTATTAAACACTTCATCTTAAGTCACGAAGAGTGTTCACCCCAAAACTCCTATATTCATTAGTAGAGTCTTTTAGGAAGAGTAGGTAGTGCTCTATACACTTCACCTCTACCCACGCGAAGAGTTTCCACCTTACGATCCCCCAATAACATTCACTGGCTTGATTCATTCATTCAAAGTTTTTGTATACACATGTGAGCACACCATTCACATTATCAACCTTTTCATATAATTCACCTCTAAAAAGACATATATTCATTCAACATATTTTACACACTAGCATACTGCACATATGGATATACTCTAGTTAGACATATCAACATGAAAATCAACATTATCACTTCACTTCACATACTATGCTTTCATGACCATTCTCACAATACTCATGAAATTACATATTGATATCCTCTAAGTAAACAACTCCACCAAATATTTCACCACTTCAATGGAACTATACAAGATAGACAAACTTACACTTTATCCTATCTTTCACCACCTTTCATAAATATTTCATCAAATCAACATAATATATCATGTATAGGCAGTATCTAACCCAAAATACATCAAAATGAAATCAACTCTAACATTATCTAATGTAAAAGTAAAAACCCCACATTATAAGGACAAAAGTTTATAATAAGCTCAAAACATGGTTTCATTAAAGTTTTAACATTAAAATTAATCAACTAACACGAAAAACAACTATTTAAACCATCAAAATGTTTTCATGCACCCATACGTAGAGTCAAAGATTGAATAAGTTATAGATTGAAAATCCATTTTGAAATCTCTTTGATATGACTTCTTGAAATAATGAAGGTTCAAGTATGAAATAACATATATCAATGATAAGAAAAACATAAATTTTTTATGAAGAAATTGTCAAAAACCTTCAACCCTACCTCTTCCTTGAGTTCTATCTTCAATAGAGTTTGGGAGTTTTCTTTCATGAGAGAGGGGTTGTGAATATTTGAAAATGAAGTCTTGTATAGGTATAGGACATAAAAACAACTTAAAATACCCTAAAATAATCAGCCATGGTTCACAAAAGACTTGGGGTAAATTTACAAAAATACCCAAGCTTGGTAGAATTTTCGGACAACTTTCACAAGTGCCAATCGAGGTTGTTATTGACTTGTCATGGGATCATCTCAAGAGTGTTATTGGAATAAGGCAAATTTTGTGCTTAAAGGTTGCAACTTGGTCCTCGAGAGAAACCGAGTTGATTTGGGGTAAGTTTCTCTACAGGAAATTTAACCCCACAAAAGTCCAACCTAGTTACATATATGCGCTGATCTACTATCAATAGCAATTAATGTACAATGTAGCTTATATCGAATTTGAGTCACATCCGAAGAATATCGGTTCCCCGTTAGTCTTCGTCATGGTTTTTACTGTTTTAGTTGTTAATTTGATAGCAAAAACCACATTGCTAATTGACACATGTGTCACCTCCACTAGTTTACTATGTTTTTATATGTTAATTTGTTGTATCTATGAATAACAAAACTTTATTTGTGCTTCGCTTAAGTATTTTCAATACCACTAGATGTGGGAACAACTCCAACCCTTGCATGAGGTACATAATAATTAACGACCATCAACTCTTAGTATTGGATGTAGTAACTTTGATTATATCAACGACACAAATACAACTTTCGTGTTGACTTGCATCGTGTAGTGAGGAAACCCAAGAACCCTTTTTCTACTTTATTCAATTTTTAGAAATAACTTTGGGTTGATTATGAAGGATTGAGTAAAAAGCGTGTTGAAATTTAGAATTGGAGAAATAAAATCCAAGTCAACGCATTGTCGAATAGGTCAACCACTCCAATTTGAATCGCCATTTAAACTTATGGAAATTTAGGATGCATTTGTAAGCTTTGGTGAGATAAGGAACTATTTGTCTACTCGCTGATTAGTTTTGCGACAACTCGAGCCAGCCATTTGGACCCTTTATATATAGAATGTCCTATAAAACTTGGCGATTATATGCTTATTAATGAGTAAAATATTGACGGGTTTTAAGGCCAAAATACTTAAAAATTTCAAATCTTTTTGTTCCCTCACTTTATTTTAGAATTTCTCTAGCATTCAAGTTATCGATTTTTTCTTATATTT
The DNA here is from genome assembly GCF_036512215.1 of Solanum lycopersicum. NCBI lineage: Eukaryota > Viridiplantae > Streptophyta > Magnoliopsida > Solanales > Solanaceae > Solanum > Solanum lycopersicum. The sequence goes on along the minus strand of NC_090802.1, from coordinate 33,895,542 downwards.
GTATGGCATTGTCACTTAGAATTTGAATATAACATTCATCGGCATAAAAGGTTTTTTTCCAAACCATAGTGAGATTTCTGTGATCTTGATTGAATTTTACAAATAATATCATCTGATGGTCATGTGAAGTGACAATGTCATATAATTATGTTATTGCTTTCTTGTTTTTAATTAGAATATCCGTCCTTTAGTATTTTTATTGATGGGATCACATATTCTTGTGTTCAGAAATGAAATATAAATTCATGGGTTGCTCTTGCATGTTTTTTTTGTATCGAAAGAAAACTTATTATCCCGGGGTAATGGGTGTGATTGGTCCTTGGCGAATTTTTCTAGTTTATTGTTTTATTTTTTTCATGGGTTGTTGGGTTGAATTTAATGATTGTTTGAGAATAGGGACATTTGGTCGTTTTGGCTAGCTGGGTCGAGCTAGTCGAATCACTAAGCAGTTTGCCTAATGCCCTCATTTTGTGGTTTATTTAACGTTTTGACATGTTATTTTCCTCTGTAACTTCGGCAAGAGAGGCGAAGATGTTGTAGCTTTCGACGAATCAGCCAATGTGGTTTTGATAGCCCTTTGATATGCGCCCCTAAAGCATTTTTCTCTATAACATTCGGAGGACTGTCCCTTGCTAATTGAAAGGTATTTCCGATAAATTGAATATACCTTCACTCAGCCAATTTTCTATTATATGTTAGACAATCCTTCCTGTGATCCGTATTTAGCTCGCTAAAGTGATTAGGCAGCACGCCAAGTTTTTCTAGAAATAAGACTAGAACGAATAATGCAATAAGAAATATGCCACCCGAAATATATTTAAACCAAAAAGGATGCAACTACATCATGGGTTAATGCAGTAAAACTAAGTACATCATGTTGAAAGGAAAAGGCAAGTAAAAAGCACTTGCATTACCAAAGCAAAGTTCTAATAGTGACGACATTAATGCTACACACGTCAGAACTTCGAGAGTGAGAGTGAGCACCAAGAAACTCACATTGTACTGTTTGATGATAAGATGGATCGACACAAAGGGAAGAGATACGATTCAAAAAGATGAATAATCCTTCTTGTATCAAACATCATCACCGTTCACGTTTAGGGTTCCTCTACTAAGTGAATCAACAAATTAAAGATTGAGGTGTTCTTGAAAATCTATAAAGAAAAATGTCTATCCATGGATGAAGTAATTGATAAGTATCTCGAGATCATGAGTTGCCTCAAGTATCATGATTTTTAGATATTTATCAAGACTCGTATCCCATATATATGTAATTGTGTTCTGGAGTTTTATACCTCTAATGGGAACTAGATACAACTGAGGAAGAATCGTGCATCATCATTCACACTAGTGGACTTTATAGTTGTCTGGGGAAATGGGTCGAGTGCAACAATGACATTAATCATGCTATCCTTGATCATCCCACTAATATGGACTATTAATACACCCACGTGATTACGACAAAACCATAAGACAAAATTTAAAAAAGGTTAGCCCCACTGACCTCATAAATTGACACTCTCGAGTGGCTCAAAACATGTGATATTATTGAAAAAAAGGGCGTGAATGTGGAAGCACGATATTGGTTTGTTCTCATTAATAGTCCGATCATGATATCTCAAAATGATTCATTCTACTGCAATTCAAAGCAGCCTTATCAGTTCTTCATTTCAATTAGGAGGAACTCCTTCTCCATACACTATCATGCTTGTATACATAAATTCTGTAAACATTTCAACAATTTTGAAGCAATTTAAGATGTAATAATGATAATATGAAAAAAAACAACATAAACTAAATTTTTAAACCTAATCATAAATTTATGAAATGCACAATGCAAGGCATCAATGAAATTTAATTCACAGAATACTCCTAAATACAATTGAACAAAGTAATATGCTACTATGACATTCTAAGTCTCAAGATTGAATTGAATAGACCTCTTGCATACTAAACATCTATACATATGGAGTGTACTTATCCCCTATCATAGGAAGCATACATAGCAAATGCATAATTAAGGTAAATTCAAGAATCAATTACATAATAAACATCAATGGTGGTAAATTAACATATTCGTCCTCTTGACAATTCTACTTGTTAATTCAAGGTTTTCATGAAATTAGGGGAAGACAAGGTATTAGAAAATTAAAAGACAATGGTGACTATGCTAAGGTTTAGGTGAATGAAAATCCACACTCGGGCCGCTTACCCCATATAAAATGGGTTCCTCTCGTACACCCACTTGTCTAAAATAACTACTTTACATTTTTACCCACTCCCCAATCGTTCGATAGAGTATTCAAGGTTGTGTGACTAGGTATCACCCTCTAGGACTAAACCTCATGTCGACCCACTACTTAGGCCATTAGTCTAGTTGTTTGTGTTTCGTGACCTCACTCTCTTGCATGTTGAAATATGGGTGGTTTTATATTTTACACTACAAAGCCATTAAATTAAACCTCAACCACTAGGGGAAATCACCATTAAATTGTGTCTAATTCTATCAACAAACAACAACCAATAATAATGTCAACACATATTTGCTAAATCACACCCCAATAATCAGGAAAAATATATACTTAGAATTATAAAGAAATCAAGTATGTATAAGAGATAAAACCATTAAAGATCCTAAAGAATGTAAATGGGTATAATCTACCTTAAAAGTAACAAAGGAAGGTAAATGGAGAAGACCAACTTCCAAGATCGGAAAAAGAACTTCTCTCTTCAAGCTTTCCCAAAACCTTCTTCAATCTTGAGGGAAAATTACTCAAAAACATGAAAACTAAAACTGGAAAAATATTTTGATGTTCACTCTCTCCATTTCTTTCTAAATTATAAAAGACTTCATTATTTATAGACTTCATATGGAGTGTTGATCCATTTGGCATCTTTGGTTGTGAATTGTTGAGGGATTAAAAGATTCTCCGTTTCTATGGTTCGTTGTCGTTTGTGCATTTCCTTTATATCCATTAATGTTGTAACTTTTGGTGCAATAACTCCACTCACCAAAATATTCGGCGAAGAATCAACTGCTCATTTCCTCGCATTTTGATCCACTTCCTTTAGAGATTACTTGTTGTAACAGAAGGCAAAATTTTGTTGTCTTGCATATCACCAAATGTAATTGGCGATGCGGTGATGAAACTACCAAAGGTTGTCTCCCAATAATAAAAAACACGAAGTTGTTTAGGCTACCAAAAGACAACGATAACGCTACAAAAGGGAGGATTGCCGAATTGATCGGCAATCCCGACTAACTACGCCGAGTAATCAGCGGCAACACAACTTGTTGAAAATTATTAATAATCATTAGTATTTTAAACTTAGTATCATGTTTTTATAGTTAGATTTTTTTTGGTAGTATTGAAAAATTTAACTTTATATTTTGAGTTCTATGTTTAAATAGGTTTGAAAAACTTGAAGATTCAAATATATTTATATCCAAGAATTTGGACGTGGGTCTCTTGCTCATTTTGGTTTAAATTTCCATCTCTTTTACATGTATATCTAAAATCCCAATTCTTGGGCATGCTTTTTAATATGGATTAGATTTTCTTCTTTTAGGTTATAACACCTCAAAAAATTATGTAGGTGATGATACAGACTAAAATAGTTTTAATGATCGTTTAAGGTCATAAAATGGTCTATAATGTATCATTGAGGCAGTGTCTAGAGTTTTAGGTTATTTGGAACTGAAACGTCAAGAGATGACCAAGGCGTTCGACGACTAATTCAACTATGTCCTTCATATGTGGTTACCTACCTAATTGAGTGTTTCATGAGTTTATGAGGTCATTATATGTTTTATTATTGTATTTACAGTCAGTGTGTCAAGCTTTATGAAGTTTGGAGGTCCAATGTCCATGAATGTCCATGACGTTCGAAAGGTTTGCCTTGAACCGACCTTGGGTATCTATGCATGTTTCGTCAAGTTTTACTTGTTAGTTTTGAATAAAATTGATGTGTTGGATCTTAAAATCATATAAAAACATATTTGGGTTGGAAACATCCGAGTACGCCTCAACCTAGGACCCACAAGGGTTCCTAGAGGAGGACCCTAACCAAAGACTTATACTTACAAGGTAGCTTGCACACAGTGTAAAACGATGACCCAAACGACGTCCAGTAGATTGAATGACGGCTTGTAGACATGGGGAGTCAATGGAGCCTGCAATTGTACAGGTGGAGAAGCTGCAGGAGCAACCAACGTGACCCCATCGACGAGACGTGGTCTTAGCCACTGACCGTCGATGCTGGGCATTGATGTTGGTGTGATTTTCCTGCAATTTTTTGTTAAGGCTTGAGCTTTTCGGAAAATTCACCCCATGTTTTATAAAATAAGAGGACGGTGGGTTTATGTGTTTATGGTTATTTTAAGAGTATACAAGTCCTTAAACTCTTGTTTAAACTCTATCACCTAAATCAAAACCTATTCCCTCCAAAAGTTTATTCAAAAACCTCCTTGAGAGCTCAAGGTTAAGAAACATCTTGAAGATGTATCTTAAATGGAGTTTCTTCTTGAATTATAAATTGTATTCTTCAAATAAGGTATGGGAGTTCTTCATCTAATGCTTGCTATCACCTTAGAGAGAATTTCAAAAATAATTTTCAAAGATTTGGAAAAGATAAAAAGGTCCAATTTCTACTCTAATTCATGGATTCAATCATTAAATGTTTTAAAACATTATGAATAGTTTTTATATTATAATGTAGATTAGTATGGTCCACTTATGGTGGTGGTGCTATGTTAATTGATGTATCCTTGTCGGTGTTACTTTACGAAATATGATGATCATGGCCTTGTCACAACTACTTGAAGTATTATGATGTGTGTGTAATTTTTTTAAATGAATTATAAACATATGTATCTATATGTGAAGTAATGTGAAAGTATATGTTCTTTCTATGTATGTTAGAAGATCATGTATACTATAACTATGTGCTTAGAAGTCTATTCTTAGGGTTGAGGCATGGTGGTTCCTAGTTAACTATATGATTCTATGATGGTTATATTGATGATCTTACAATAGTGTATAAAATTAGATGATATGGTAATGGTTATTCCTATGTTACTCAAATAGATGACATGTAGTATGTGTTAAAGTGAAATATGTTGTGTCTTGTCTTGGTTGACTTGTGTCCCTTACTTGATGTATGTATTGAATGTGAATATGAGATGTCTTGACTTAGGATGCTTAATCCACTTAGTATTTTTTGAATGAATGACATGTTACCTTGAATGATGTTAAGAGGGTCGATATGTGTAACCTTTAACCTAGTGGTAATGTTGTTAATGTTGAAGTCGAAAGCCGTAATGGTATCTTTAACGTAAAGGAATGATAGACTTAAAGTTGATTGGCTGGAACGACATCATATTAATCCTTAGGAAAGTCAGTATCAGCTTCTTTTCACCATTGTAAGGTAGCCCTAGTGGACCTGTTTTGTAGGATAAATGTGATTTGGTTAGGAAATTTATTTGGGACTCCTTTATATGAACCTTATATGAAAGTTACTCTATGAGAACAAAGGCTAGCACCTAGTGAGTATGGTAAGGAATATTGTCCTAGTTAAAAGATGAGACCAGAAAACAAAGCACTCCCTTTATATTCCTTAACCATGTGCCTACATGGGATGCGTCAAAGTTATACCATTGGCAAGTAGAAAACCATCATTGGAGTAAGTTAGAACTCCGGATTCCATGATTTGCTACCATGGTCTATCTAGGTTATTTCATATTCTCATCATATGCGATACTTAGTAGCATTATAGAATTTCTATGAAGTTTAGGTGGTGGAATGGGATGCTATCTAGACATTGCACAATAGTCTTTGAAGGTGTTAGTTAGAGGCCCCAAGCCTTGTCCAATACCATTACTTGAATGTCTTTATGTGAGGAATGAGTCTTAATTGAACTAATGAATGTAATGACTTAAGTCAAGAAAGCTTGTAAAATTAATAAGTAAATATCTACAGTAGTTGAGGGTTATCTAATTAAGGTGTGAAGGGGGCATAGGAATGGTCACTTCTTATGTTACCTACATAAGTCTTAAGAATTCCTCTAGTTAAGGAAGATGGTTGATTTTGTAGATATGATCAAAGCTTAGGTATTCTTAACAATCACTTAGCTAATCTTGTATAGATCAATAAAGGACGTTATTTTATTGATTTACTTAAGTAAGTCTTATGATAGCCTTTGGTAGGAGAATCTCATCTTCATGTGATTGATGTATTTGTAAGTGTTTATATCTCATTATGGGTGGTAGCAAGGATCATTTAGGTATGCCTAGAGAGTGTGTATGGGGGGTCTCTCTTTGCCTTACTTAAGTGAGTCTTAGGATAGCTCTTAGTGAGGTATTATATGCTAAAAGGTGTGTGAAGTGAAGCTAAGGAAATTCACTGTAACTCTGACTAAGTTCACTGTACAACGAAGTAAGTCACTGTGATGTTTGCCAAAAAATGTGAATAATTTCTAAAATTATTTGTTATGTGTTTCTATGTTTTTAAATAGTGTTGTTATAATTATAGTATGATGTTTTATTCATAATTCATGAAAAACATGTTATATTCTAAATGTCATTTTTTCTTGGTTTTTACATGGCTTCCATACTTATTGCAACCTATCTACTCACCCCTTCTTTTCTCTTTTTGACTAAAGTGTAGGGAATTGGATGTATTGATGTCCCCTGGAGTATGGATAGGTTTCTAAGGGTTGAAGATGAAGTATTGGTTACTCCTTATCGTTTCGAGGACAATATCAACATTCAGGGGTCTCTTGTGTATTTTAGTGACTTGTTATTGGAAGTTATTCGACCTTTTTAAACCCCCATTCATCGTTTAGATAAAAACCCTCAAGTCCAAAATAAAACCTCTCCAATTCTTCTCTCTAAAAACATCCTTTGATGGAGCTTTGAAGCTCAAAAGAAGAAGACATTTATTTTCATATTTTTCTCCATCAATTTAGTGGGCTTTTCATCACAATTAAGGTATGGTGCTCACTTCTTGAATTATTTCCATTCAAGGAATCAATTTCAATGATTTCAAAAGTGATAAAAAAGATTAAATCTCTAGTCTAATGATCTAGCCACGGAAATGTTTTAAATAATGAATAATGATTTAATTGATGTTAATAAGATAATTTTAACCTAATAAATCTATGAACCCATGCAAATTAATTCATGATTTTCTTATTTTACCATATTAGGGGTGATTTGATCATGTCTCAATTGTAATGATTTTTTATATATATTGTATTGGGCTAATATTTGTATTAATTACATACTAATCATTAGTAGGTTTTTGTAAATTGATAAATTCATATTGTATTACTTTGGATTCGTTGTATATTGAGATTATTGGATTGAAATGTTTATCAAGGCGATGGATAAGATCCTTTAAGTATTGAATTTATTATGAATTGAAGTTGTGATATTGGATTGGTTGTATGTTGACCTAATTCTCTCTATATTGTGTAGTCTAGGTCTTGAATTATGTTGATGATTGGTGTGGTCAAGTCGTGGTGGCGGTGATTACGTGCTATACTTGTGAATAATGTGTCCTTGTCGTCTTTACTTCATGAATTTTTGAACAATGTTGCCTTGTCGTCCTTACTTCAAGTATTGTGGTTTTGTCATGTTATAACTTGATTATGTGGATATTATGAATGTCATGATGACTTATGTTTTTATGTGGAGTAAAAGCATTAGTTCTTATAGTTGATGATGTGTCTCTCTAGCAGAGTATAATGTAGTCATTATGTGGATTACTTTATATTGAAGTATGATGTTTCATGATAGATTATATGACACTTGTGATACATAGATTTATGATACAATAGTAGCGAGTAGGATTAACTATAGATGATATTGGCTATACCTATGTGCTTCTTAAATGATATGTTATATGTGATATGGTGATGTATAATAGTGTTTTGTTTCGGTAGACTTGTGACCCTTACATGATATATGTACAATGTGACTTTGAATAATGTTAAGAAGGTCCTCTATGTGGAACCTTTAATTTATTTGGAAGGTTATGATATTCTTGATGTTTAATGTAAATAATGTTATCCTTCTTGTGTGAATAGTTGACTTATAGTTGGTTGGCTGGAACGACATGAAATCATCCTTAGGAAAATCATTGAGTTGTCCTCTTTACCATTGTAAGACAACTCTAGGGGACCTCTTTGTAAAGGTGTTATGATTTGGTTGTGAACTCAATGTGGAACCTCTTCATGTACTTCTTTATGTGAATTACTCTATGAGAACAAAGGCTAGCACCAATTGCGTAATAAACGTTTACAATCTGTGGGAAGTTATGCCTAGCACTGAGAGGGTATGAAGAAGGGGTGGTTACACTTCGTGACTTGAGATGTTGTATCTCAATGTACCTGCTGAGATGAGTACTACTCGCTAGTAGAGAATGAGTTAGTTAGTAGTAATCTACTCTTCCATTAACTATGTGCCCATATAGGTGTAGCTATTGGGAAAGCCATGTAAAATCTAAAAGTAACAGGTCACTCTAGGCTATTGAGGGGACCCTTCTCCGATAAGGGAAGTATTGGGATCCCATGTATAGCCATCAAGGTCTATGTATGTTAAGCTAACAACCCACAAAAGTAATGAAAATGCTAAGTCTTCTAAAAGAGTGTACTACTTCAGGTAGGTAGTGGAAAGGGACACTATTTATCCATTCAACTATGTAGGAATTATTAAAGTGGACTTTTGGTGAGACTCATATGAATTGAATGAACCAAGTGTTCTAAAAGAACATACTACTGAGGGTAGGTGGTGCTATGGGACACAACTTATCCGTCACACTTATTAGACCTTTTGAAAGGGGAGTCTTGCTTCTAAACCTTCTAAAAGAGCATAGTAATTAGGGTAGGTGGTGGTATGGGAAGCTATCTACTCATTGCACTAAGTAGGAATTCAGAAAGGAAAGTCTTGGTGTGTTGCATGAGTGTTCATCTAATGTCTTGTCATTGAGTGAGGGCTTGTTCTCCCGAGGTGAGTAAGCCTAAAATGGAAGCCTTGAAGATCACTTTTGTTGTGCATTGAAGGAGGTATATGTGCACTTCTTTCATATCTAACCTTGGTGAGTCTTAGGATAACCTTAGTTAGGGAAACTCCTACGGAAAATTAGTTCACTTCCTCTTTGCTTGGCCTTAGGAGTTAACTGTTTTTGAAATAACATAGTTCACTGTAATGTTGAAGGAGCATACTATAAAATTTTGGGTACTTCACTATAAAATGTTCCTTTTTGCTAAATGTATGGGAATCCTTCTCTAAGTGTTAGATGATGATTCTATATGTTCTTTTATTTCTATGTTCATGAATATTTTACTTAATTGTCATGAAAATGTGTTTTTACTAAGATGTCTCTTTTTTAGTTTTCTAGCATATGCAATACTTAGTACATTATTTATACTAACCCCATACTTTTCTATACTCAATAAGTATAGGTTGGAGGCTTTTGAAGAATTGAAGGAAAAGCTTGCGAATCTACACTATCAAGACAAAGTATGTCTTCATATATCCTTGGGCATAGTCCTATCCTCTTAGTTTCTTATTTAAAGACTTGTTTTGTATTTTTTTCCAATGTAAAGGTCTGTGTCCCTAAGATATTATGTCGTGTCTTTAAGATTGACTTGTGACGATAAGATTTCCTTCGTATTTTATAAAAAAATGTTTCTTTTATTTAACTATTTGTGAGAAGTTTAGTTTCGCACTACTTTTCATGTCTTATGCAATTAAAGTAGTTAAATTGGCTTGTACAAGATCCCAAAGAGTTAAGTACACCTTGTCCCGATCTAAGGGTTCTCCCTCACTTCTAGGGAGTACTTGATGGTCGTTACAGACTTGGTATCAGAGATTAAGGTTATGGGAAATAGTTTAGCATCTAAAATCTAACTAGCCACATTTAGTTGAGTGTTGGTCTTAGGTGTGAGGCGTGACACATCCATGGACAGGAATCTATAAGATGATAGAAGTTTAAGTTTCTTCTCTATTAAAATGGTGTGCCTTAGAGTTTAGATCTATAAGATGTATTTTCTCAACCTTTTCTCTTTGTGTTTATAGGACATGAATACGAGGAGATTAACCTCTAGAAGGGAGGAGAGAGGTGTATCTACCGAGAGGATCCCACCGCGCGTTGAACAAGTTCCTATTGTTGGCTTAGAGGGAGAGAATGAGGAGGTTCCCCTTCAATAATCTCAAGTGCCACCATAACCCCTGGAGCCCCAAGTGCCCCAGATGCCGCCTATGCCTCAAGATCCTTTTGTTGATGGAGATATGACTAATTCTAAGTTGGTGGTATCCATAATGAATTTGAACCAACTCATGATTGCTCAAGATCATGTCATTAATAATAATTTTGTTTTTCAAGCTAACTAAGGGTGTGGACATCAACCTAATATTAGTACTCCCGATTCTGGAATTTGGGATTTCTTGAGCATGAAACCTCCTACTTTTCCTGGCACTAAGGTTGATGAAGATCCAGAAGTATTCATAGATGAGGTATTAAAAGTGGTGGATATTCTGGGTTTGACACCTAGGGAGAAAGCATTGTTAGCCGCTTACAAACTAAAGGATGTGTCTTAAGCATGGTTTGAGCAATGTAGGGGTGAGAGACCCTTAGGAAAAGGTACGATTGATTGGAAGGAGTTCAAAGAGTCTTTCCTAGATTGGTTCTTTCCCGTATAGTGGAGGGAGAAAAATATCATTTAATTCATGAATCTTCGTCAAGGGGGAATCACTGTGCAAGAGTACTCCCTAAAATTCTTACACTTCTCTATGTATTCCCCAACCATGGAAGACAACCCTAGGCCTAGGATGAACTATTTTGTGATGGGAGTGTCTAGATTTGTGGTGACAGATTTTTGTACGACAATTCTTCTTAATGACATGGATATCTCTACGCTCATGGTGTATGCTCGTACAATTGAGGACTCAAAAACCAGGGAGTTTAGGCAAGAGGGTAAAAGTTCTAGGTCGGATAATTCTATTCACCAAAAACATAATAACAGGTTCTTTCACAAAGATTCCATGGTAAATAAGGATAGTTCTCCAAAAAAAAATTCCCAAGGTGGTGGCCACACTTTTGAGAGGACTAGGTGTACTTCTTGTGGAAAGAAACATTTGGGTAATCGACTTGCCAGAACGGATGGTTATGTTGTATGTGGCAATAGGGTCCGCAGGGTAAGGGACTTCCCTAACATCAATTACAAGGGGAAATAGATAAACCAAGATCCTCTAGATCCTAATCTTCCAAAGCCTTAACCTTCAGTTATGAATTTTAAGACTTCGTGGGGAATTATGCTTATCGCCGCGAGGATATAAATACGGGGTTGTTATAACTTTTAATTTGAGATTTTGTGTCCAACATGCCCCTTGAGATGAGTAATCCTCGTTAGTAGAGAATGAGTTACTTGGAAGAACTCTCCTTATCCCTTAACTATGAACCCGCATAGCTATAGAAATTGGATATTCCATGTAAAGGATATGAAAGTAACCCTACCTTAGGCAAGTGGGGATCCCTCATATTTTAAGGGTTAATATCAGGATACCAGGTCTATCTCTCATAGTCTATGTCGGTTAAAGCTAGCCTCCACAAAAGAATGTAAGAACTAAGTCTTGTAACGAGTGTACTACTTTGGGAAGGTGGTTGTATGGGATGCTATCTATTAATTGCACAAGTAGGCACTCAAAAAGGGAGTCCTGGTGTGTCTTTATATGCAATGTATGAGTTATTTATTATGTGATGTAAATGAGTTATTTGAATTAACGTCTAATGTTAAGAAAGAATGGTAAAGTTATGTCTTGTATGATGAAGTTTTTGAATGATGATTTTGTTTTGCTTTATCTAAGGGATCCTCAAGGAGCACTTGAGGGGAGTAGTAGTATGGGATACTACTCTCACATGCACCTTGGGTAACTTGGGAGTTCTATTGGATAAGAGTAATTATGTGAAGTCCTTAAGTATAAGAATGCTTCTCTAGTGTTTGGTGTTATATTTTTACTTGTTAACTATGTGTAGTAAGCTTATAATGGATAGTCTTGAGGATCAACTAGGTGTGTGTTGAAGATATTGAATGGGAGATTCCTTCATGTCTATCACTAGTGATCCTTAGGATAACATTTGTTATGGAAACTTCAATGGAAATGAGTTAACTGTTAGTTGGTAATAAATTAGTTCACTGTAAGGTTTTCTTGAGTTCACTATGAAGTGCATCTTTTTGCTAAAATTATAGATGTTCTATTCTATGTGCTAAATGATGATTTATGTGCTTTCTATATTCATGAAGCTTTTACTCAAGTAGCATGAAATCTTTATTTCTACTAAATTGTGTTCTTTTGCATGATTTTTCATAGGCCATACTTAGTACAATGTTTGTACTAACCACATATTTTTCGACACTATAAATTATAGGTTGGAGGCAAGTGGAAGATTAGACAGAAAGCTTGGGAATCGAATCTCTCAAGATTTGATATGTCCTCATATATTTGAGGACATAGTCTATGTTTCCTTAGTTCTTATTTAAGATTTGAATAAGACTTATTATGTATTTTCATTCGAATGTAAAGGCCTTGTCCATCTGATATTTAAGTTTTTTCTTTATATTTGCTTGTGACTATGAGACTACTCTTTAGTATTTTATAAAATATATTTCCTTATTATTATTATTATCGTGAAATGTTTTAATTATGAACTACGTTTCATGTCTTATGTAATGACTTATAGCTAAGAGACTTGTACAAGTCCTCCAAAGGGTCAAGTATGCCTTGTTACCACCCAAGGGTTGCCCCCTTCTTCTAGGGTGTACTTTAATGTAGTGAGTGGATTATTGCCAAGATGCACACATACTCTATACATGCAAAGGAAATTCTACCCACTCTATCCATTGGGCCTTCAGGTACATTATTTCTACTACTATCCCTTTTGATATCCAAAGTTCTTCTTCTGATGATTTACCATATACACCAGTTGTTTCCTCTGTATCCCATGATTCAATATCTAAGTAATCATTACTATGGATTGGATAAACACCCTTACCGAGGTCACCTCACTGTTATGCGTTAATGTTGATGTAATTACTAAAAGAATAGCGGTGTATGAGCATGTAGAACAGGACACCTAGGAAGTGACGACCTTAAAATCCAAATAAAGATGTATTGTGGGAGTATGTAAATAAGATAAAATCCAATTATATGTCCATAGTCTTTGAAATGGTGGAAATCCAGATGTGTTAGAGATTCCTCGAACTACCATCAGAGATGAGGTAAGATTTCCACTAACAATTGACTTACACAGAGACTGGAGGAGATGCTTCAGGTAACTGAAGAAGTTGTAGATTATGCCATGTTTGAGACTGAAAACATCATGGTAGATGTTATAGTGTAGGCTTCCCTAACGGGTATACCTTTTGTTGTCTCTAGTGGAGTTGGTAGTTCTAATATAGCACCAGGAACTAATGCGTATGACAAGACAGATGCACTAGCTACTAATGCCCATAAAAATAGAGAGATTTCTTAGACATAATTACCTCTTTTTCTCCTCCCCCACTTACATTTTTTATTTTGGTTTTTCATTTGAAATTGAGGATAAATAATCGTAAGTAATACTTCCCAAAACGGCATCATTATAAGCGTCTGAATAAAATGGGAAAGAAACACTAGTGCAACATACTCCACAAGTTTAAACCTACGACTAAGCAATAAATGTAAAGGTAAGCATCCTCAAATACATGATGACCTACCAAGTCCGGATGAAATCTCTAAGTTTGACGACTAGATATCTATGTGTGTGTTCGATTAAAAAAAATTAGCTACTCTAAGAGGATTGCAATCATAGAAGAATATTGTCTACTCTATATCAAAGCCGTTAAGATGTCAAACCTTAAAGAACTTGGAACATCTGCAAGCACCTTCATCAGAGCATCAAAAGATTTCTTCCGCAAAATAGTATTTTGTGCATACATAATAACCATTTTAATCTCTTTCAATGACACATATAGAGTAGGTACATATGTGGAGTAGTCCATTACTTCAATTTGAATTTCTTTATGCGTACATCAATCCATAACCCAAAGAAAGAAATCAAGAGCATGCACTTTCATTTCCAATGATAGATCAACACTTGAGAAGATGTTCTTTAACATGCCTATTGTCTGCCATCTTTTACTCTGGTTCTTCTGAAGTTCAGTTTTCACTGCTTCAAAATCTGTACATGTCTCATTAGATTTGTAACCCCAGTTTAGTGCAAGTGATCCACCATGCTTGACATGATCTATGCAAGCCATGTTATCATCTCTTTCATCTCCATATATGGTTGTAAACTTATCGACATCAAGTCTAGTAATTAATCTCTCGTCTTATAAACCACAAATTGGAAGAAACTGTGATAGGTGTACCATAATAGGAAGAACACTTGAAATGTTATGCCCTATTGCAATTGAAACAAGATCCATGACTTGCAAGACGAAAATGCCCAAAAGAGCAAAGAGTTTTTTTCTTATTGTTCTGTTCAAACCCTTCGCACACAGCTTGTATTGGATCTGCAATAGCAATTGTATTATACTTGGTATTGAAACATCAAGAACACACACATAGACGTCTATTCATCGAACTTAAAACACACATGTAGATGTCTAAGTGTGTGTTCTACCAAATGGGCACCGAGTTTTTTCTTATCATTCTGTTCCAACCCTTCGTAAATAGCTTGTATTGAATCTTAAGTAGCTTGTATTGAAACATAAAGGGAAGACCAAGACGTTCGACGACTTGACGTCTATCTGTGTGTTCTATTGTGCCTTGGCGTGTTTTTATGAGTTGTTTGTAGTCTAAAAGTAAAGGGGAGGATCCTAACACCTATAATTACATGTATAGGGTAAAAATGTACGCTTACCACTCCCCAAGGTCCGCCTAGGGGTCCTTGAGGAGGACCCAACCTTTGGCCAACAAGCTTCCACGGCAGCATGAAAATGAACTAAAGAAAAACAATTCTGATTCGTGGACTTGGATCACCAATGGACAAAATTTTGGTCGGCGACGCGGACAGTACTGTCTAAAAATTTATTCTCAAATATCTTATGAGAGCATATCCATGTCACAGACTTATTTCTCGACGATTATTCTGATGTTAGGGTGTTTTAGCATATTTTTGGGGGTTTATTATGCATAGATTTTAGGTCATTATACACTCATTCCCCCATGAAAAACCCCGAACCCTCAATTAGAAATCAAAAAATTTCCAAAACCCTCAAAAGTTCTTCTATTCCAAAAATTCTCTCAAGCATCCATTGAAGGTAAAGGTCTTGTAATATGGGCTATATATGCCAGCGATTTATTCTTAAATTCTCATGAGTTTCTTAATATTAAGGTATGGTAGTTCATCCTTGAACCTTCTTTCATTCAAGAATCCATTTCAATGACTTTTCAAAAAGGATTTCCAAACTCCAATTGCTTCTATTTTGGTACTCTAAGCATGGGTCTTGCATGAAATCATTTTAATGAATGTAATATGATACTTTCAATATTAGTTGATGATTTTTGAGGTAAAAACCAATGAACCCATGATCAAGAAATTTCTCAACTTTTGACTGATTGATTGGGTTTAATGTATATATTTGTATAAGGTTAGGAATATGGTTTTCTTTATTTTATTCTTTTATTATATAATGCTTTAAATGCTTTATTATGGTTAATTTTGTTATATGTTCTGAAAAGGTGGTAAAGGTTTGTATGAAGGGTAAGTTTTTATATCATTCTTTATTCTTATTGTGTAATGATCTTGAGTGGTATGGTCAATCTTTGTTGGTATTGATTAGTTGAAGTATATGAACATGTATAATTATGTGTATTGTAAGTATAGAACTTGAAGGCATATCATTTAAAGTGAAGTAAAGTTATAATGAATAGGCATGTGAGGTATTATGAAGTTGGTAATGTGTGTCTTGATGATACTATGTGTAACATGAAGTATATGCATATGTGAAGCATGATAATGTGTTATTATAATGAATGGAAAGTGAACATGATTATGAGTAAATATTATGCATGATAGGGGTCATGTGAAAGGTGATATCACATATACACACACCATAAATGAATGAAAGAATGAAGATAATGACTAGGTATGTATGAGAGTCTATTAAAATGTTATCTCAATAGGACTCTAATGAATTAATATTTGAGGTTTGTATGGTAGACACTCTTTATGAGTAGAGATAAAGTGTCTAGACTATTCTTATTATTTCGATAGAATTAAAAAGGGGATTTTGGGGTGAACACTCTTCGTGAGTTTAGAGAAAGTGTTTAGTAGCAAACTCACTATTCCAAGAGCTTTCTATGATAGTTTGGAGGTTGGATACTGTTTTTGAGTTGAGATGTGGTGTTTTTAAGTGATCTCTAGGGGTAAGTACTGTTTGTTAGTCGAGATGTTGTAATAAATATTTATCCCTTAACCTATAGGTTCTGAATGTTTAAGACTCTGTGGGAGAGTTATGCTTAGCACCCAGATGATTTCAAGAAGGGGTGGCTACACTTCATGAGTTCGCAATGTTTACTTTAAGTATAAGAAAATGTATGAATATGTGTATTGTGAGTATGAACTTGAAGGCATAGCATGTAAAGTGGAGTGAATTTATGATGAATAATCATGTGATGTCTGATGAAGTTGGTAACGTCTGTGTTCCTTATACTATGTCTAAATGACGTGTATATATATATATATATATATATATATATATATATATATATATTTGTGTGTGTGTGTGTGAGAGAGAGAGAGAGAGAGAGTGTGTGTGTGTGTGTGTGTGTGAAGAAGGATAATATGTTATTATGCTAAATGCAAAGTGAACATGATTATGAATTATTGTAATGCATGATAGGGGTTATATGAAAGGTGTTCTCACATGTACATACATATTCCATAAATGGAAGAACGAAGTTGATTTGTATGTATATATGAGAGTCTTTTGAAATGTTTTCTCAATAGGACTCTAAAATGTTTGGGGAAAATGAAGAAAACAGGGTTAGTACTCCACATGTACTAAGTATGAGACCATATCCAAAAATAAGAACAAAACATGCTATAAAGGGACATTTAGTGAAAACACGTCATTTTACCCTTTTAAAAGTGTCGTGCAGAATCAAGAAAGTCATACCAATCAACCAAACATGCTTACAAACTCAATCAAGTAATATGTATCCCAAAATACTTCAACCTATGATTTATTAAAACCTTATCATCAAGAATAACATCACAAGTATAAATAAGCGACAATTCTATCATAATAAGCAAGACAACTACTCAAGAACTCTTATCATATCAAAAGTCCAGTGACTAAGCAAAGCCCAATAACTTTACTCAATCAAGTAGCCTCAACAAGAAACCTAACAAATGTCCAACTTCACATAATATGATATTTATATATATATATTTCATCTTATTTAGCAATGTAACCCGACACATACTCCTAAGTTAACTAACCAACATATACTATCAACAATGTGCAAGATCATCATGTACATACTATTTATCACCATAACATAAACATATATAAGGACATCCTCCTAAGACTCCCCTCAAAATTAACTAGTGCAATGCTTTGGTAGAGCCACATACCCCTACATAGACTAACCAAGACCGCTTAGGTTATCCTAGGTACTGTTCAATTCAGTAATTCATTTTACCTTTTGGGAACATCTTACCCTAACTGACATAGTCTAAATGAGCTAGTGTGAAATCCGGTGTCATCAAACCCTACACCGAAAGAAGGCGGACTACATGCCAAGGTAGTACTAAAACATAAAACATAGAAACTACGTGGATCCACTAGCTATTATTCCTATGGGGGAACATAGTGAACTACGAGATATAGTTGGGACCCTCTTTATGCTCAATGAATTATAGTCTCAAATCTCAAGAGTAATGCTATGTTCCTACCTTCCCTATGTGGGAAGGGGCACTCCTCAATATAGTTCACTCGGTGCTATGCTAGTCTCTCTTTGAAATGTCTTTAAGCCTTTAATTATCAATCATAGCTTATTATTTGTCATAGTTTATACCCCTTGTATAATCACCATCAATAACCTAATAATAATTGTATGAGTATAAATCCTTTCATGACAATTCATATAGAGGAGGTTTACACATTATATATCAATTCATAATAAGGCACATTGATATACATCACAATCCTTATAGAATTTACATATTAATAAACCTCAAAGCCAAGATCAAGACATTTAAATTCAACATCATACCACCCTTTCATCATAATATAAGGCATACTCCAATAAAAAATCATGACTTAACCACAATTAATGACAATTGGAAGTATAGATAGAGATTCTAATACTTACAAAGTCTTCCTCATAGTTCATCACTTATGTATTACCATAAAACAACAATTAAATCCAATTTAGATGTTGAACATAATAATTCAATAATCAACATTATAACAATACTAGAAGAGTCACTAAGCCATAATTAAATACAAAATCAATGCTTAAAACAAGGTTACTTCGGCCAATTTCAATACATAGATCACTCCTCAAGATTAGCATAAAAGACAACAATTCATTCTAATTTTTTGATGATTGGTTCAACAACAACATCTAATAGTGATTTAAGCAAAAATAGAGACTATTGATTCAATCACGACCCAATTTACATCAAAACAAACTTTTGTTAAGGGTTAAGGATCATAATCTTAAAATTGAACAAAACTATCACAATTTATCATAATAATGTTTAAATACATGTTAATATATACATCATATCCTAATGAAACCATAAAAAACTAGGTTCAAAACATCAATTTTGTAATTGGATGAAACTCACATGAAAACTAAACATTTGAAATCCATTTTGAAGGAATCCTTTGAGGAAAGAGTCTCAAAGGTGAATTAGTTTCCATACCTTAATGTTTGATTAATATTTGATGGTGAAATAGTCCCTTTCCAGCCTCCAAACCTCCCCCTAACTTGTTTTCAATGATGACTTCCAAATAGACAAACAAACAAGAGAGAAGGAAGAGAGTTTATTTTGGTGAGTTGGGTTTAGATTAATGAGGTTTGGGGTATATATAGGGGAAGTTAATTAACTTAATTAGACTTACTTAAACGTGTAATTAACCTCCTAAAACATTAACTAATTAAATAAACCAACATTAAAACATGCAGGAAAACATTGACCTTCTCAGACCGAACCCCGTTGGCGGGCCGTATTTGAGTCGACGGTTCGTCCCCCCTCCGTCACGCACAATCGTTGTCTCGGTCAGGGACTAGTGCAGGTTGAGGCTTCCTTCATTTTTCTGAGTATGGAATGACGGTAGTCAATGACTCCCCATCAATACATACACGGACTGTTGCGTACATTTCATCGATGCACACTGCCTAGGCAGTGGTTACATCAACTAGTAAAGGTCCTCCTCAGGGGGCCTTGGTTTGTCATTGGAGAGTCGTACCCGGACATTTCGACCACAAATCACCTTAAACATATGTTACACACCCTTCCACCTAATTTCATAGATTATGGACTCCTAAAAGCTAGTTAAATAGTCTAAGGTACACTAGTACCCTTAGAACTAGTTTCCGAACATCACTGACATTCTTGAAACTTTTTGTTCTAAACTTCCTAAATGACGTATATTCATTAAAATAGATCTGAAACCTTATAACTGATGGCACATATGTTAGGCTCTAAGTGTAACGACCTTTTTAGTCATTTTGAGCAGCAGATTTTATTTCTGAAAAAAAAAAACAGGCTGAGGCGACGGACACCACGACGGACAGTCATGGGCACGACGGACCGTCGCAGGGTCTCGTTTCAGAACACTTAGAAAATCTAAAATTGGGTACTGAAAGTCGACTCTCTGAACTTCGTGACGGAATGGCAGGACGGACCGTCACAGGCGTGACGGAATGTCACAGAATCTTCAGTGGAAATCCAGTCTCTGAACCTTGCGACAACCTGCAGGATGGACCGTCGCAGGCACGACGGGTCGTCACAGGTTGCGAAATCCCAGTCTGGGTCAGATTTCTTATATGTTTTAAGGGATGTTTTTGACTATTCCTGCTTTAATTATAAAGTTAGTGGGTTAACGTTAATAAGTCTAATTACTTGGGGGTTAAAAGAGGTAACCTTAAGTTAATTAGTGGGTTATTATTGCCATATTTTATTCTTAATTATATACTAATTAGGGTAAAAGAAAGAGGGTTTGAATAATGAAAATAGAAAGAACAAAGAGAAGGAAAGAGAAATCATAGAGAGAGGATCGAACGAGAGGAAAAACACAAAGCTTGGGAAATCTCTTGCTTGATCACGAATCTTCGGTGGAGGTAGGTTACGGTTTCTGTTACGAAATTCGTAGTAAACTCTTAATAGCAAATTATATGTATTGATAATATTGTAAACCCTGCTATGTGCTTAATTGTATGCTTGTATAAATGTAATTATATAATTGTGATTATATAAGCATGATAAAGTTATTGAATCCCAAATCTTGCAAAACCCTAATCTCTTTGTTAATGATGAGGCCTTGGTATAAAAGAAGGCGTGATGAACTAAAATAATGAGATTGATGATGCCTTGGTAAGAAAGAAGGCTTGATGAATTGATTGAAGGAGATTTAGGGGATCGGGTGTCACGAACTGACACATAGATTTAGGGGATCGGGTGTCATGAACTTACACGTAGATTTAGGGGATCGGGTGTCACGAACCGACACGTAGATTTAGGAGATCGGGTGTCACGAACCGACACGTATATTTAGGGGATCGGGTGTCACGAACCGACACGTAGATTTAGGGGATCGGGTGTCACGAACCGACACGTAGAATTAGGGGATCGGGTGTCACGAACCGACACGTAGATTTAGGGGATCGGGTGTCACGAACCGTCACGTAGATTTAGGGGATAGGAGTTTCACATTTCGACACATAGTAGTAGGGGATCGGAGAGTCACGTACCGAAACAAGAGAATTAATGACTATGAGGGAGTGGAGTGGCACGTACCGACAGAAGAGAAATAAAGATAATGAATCTTGAAAGATGTTAATATACTCAATCTAATGAACATAATTCCTAAATGAGTATGGTATCGAGGCTTGAGTCCTCATGTGTGAACTTGACGGTAATCGTTAATGATATAGTACTTGTTGTTGCTACATGTTGAGTATCATAGTTGATTTTATGATATTACTTGGTATAAATTGATTTCTATTTTGAGTTGGCCGATGATATCTACTTAGTACCCGTTTTTTGTACTGACCCCTACTTTTATGTTCTCTTCTTGTTTATTTGTGGAGTGCAGCAAACGTGCCGTCATCTTCGACTCAACAGTAACTCTAGCCAGTCTTCATTACTCCGGATATCAGGGTGAGCTAATGCTTCTAGCTTGGACTAGATCTTCCTCTTCATGTCTTGATGCCTTGAAGTTCTGGCATGGACTAGCTTTTGTGTATTTTTAGCTTCTTAGTAACTCTTAGATTTAGTAGTTTGAAGTAGATGTTCTTGTGATGTTGACTTCCAGATTTTGGGAAATAATAGTTATTGAATTGGTTTTAATTAATGAGTTTAAGTCTTCCGCATTACTTTATGTTGATTATTACATTGAAATGTTAAGGTTTAGATTGGTTGGCTCACTCACATAGGAAGGTAAGTGTGGGTGCCAGTCGCGTCCCGGTTTTGGGTCGTCACAAACTTGGTATCAGAGCATTAGGTTCGTTGGTCTCATCACACAAGAACGAGTCTAGTAGAGTCTTAAGGAACGGTAGGGGGACGCCTTTACTTTTCTTTGAGGGGCTATAAGACTTTATGAAAATTCCATTCTTTCATTCTTTCTTTCGTGCTATTACTTGGGTCTAATTGGTATCTAGGTGATATAAATTGGTATCTGACCATCTTCACTCTGTTTCGCAGATGGTTAGAACTAGAACAACAACTGCGCCAACACCAACATCGGCAAGACAAGAAGCGTCCGAGCCAGCCACTGGGGCTGTAGCTCGAGGAAGAGTAGCGGCAAGAGGCCGTGGTAGAGGTCGTGGGAGGACGTCCTCTAGAGGAAGAGGACAAGCACCTAGCCCGTCTGATACTAGGGCGGTGACTCCTCCACCGACTGAGGAAGTGGTAAGAGAGGGTGAGGAAGGGGAGAATGAACAAGTGCAAAATGAGGAATTGCCACCCCAACCTACCCCAGAGATGATCAATCAGGTTCTCGCTTATCTTTGTGGGTTGTTGGATCAGGGTCAGGCCCTCAAGTGTTTTCTGCACCAACACCTCCAGTTTCAGAGGTAACACATGCAGCCACTGTGGATCCTCGTATGGATGCCTCATTGGACATATTCACGTTTCCACATCTGACTACTGGGCCTATAATGACAAATGATCAGGATGAACTTTTCAGTAAGTTTTTGAAATTGAAACCTCCAGTCTTCAAGGGTGCTGAATCTGAGGATGCTTACGATTTTTTGGTTGACTGTCATGAGCTACTACACAAGATGGGTATAGTAGAACGGTTTGGTGTTGAGTTCGTGAGTTATCAGTTTCAAGGGAACGCCAAAATGTGGTGGCGGTCACATGTTGAGTGTCAACCAACGGAGGCACCACCTATGACTTGGGCCTCATTCTCTAACTTGTTTATGGAGAAGTATATCCCCTAATCTTTGAGGGATAGGAAAAGGGATGAGTTCTGGAGCCTAGAGCAAGGTAGGATGTCGGTCAATGCATATGAGGCTAAGTTTCGTGCACTATCTAGATATGCCACTCAACTTTGTTTCAGTCCACAAAAGCGGATTCATCGTTTTGTGAAGGGGTTGAGGTCAGAGTTGCGGATTTCAGCCTTACAGGTAGCGGCTACGGCAAAATCCTTCCAAGAAGTGGTAGATTTCGTGGTAGAGGTGGAAGGAGTGAAGCCAAATGAATTCACCATGGCATCAACATCAAAGAGGTTTCGAAAGGGAGGTGAGTTTAATGGTTCTTACTCTAGAGGACAGGGTTCCGGAGGTTACTCAGTTTGACCCATTCAGTCTTCACTACAGACTGTAGTTGGGGGTCCACCTCAGACCGGTCAACAGTTCTCTGAGAGACCTATGCTTGACTCTAGATAGTGTTATGGATGTGGGGATACTGAACATATTAGGAGGAATTGTCCCAAATAGAGTTATAGACCCCCAATAGCTAGAGGTAGAGGTGGTCATGGTAGAGGCCGTTATTCTGGAGGACTTGGTGGTCGAGGTAATGGTGGTCACCAAAACGGCCGGGGTGATGGAAAACTGGAGCCACTACATCACAACATGGTAGGGGCAACGGACAAACAAACGAAAGGGCCCATGTTATGCTTTCCCTGGGAGATTGGAGGCGGAGACATCTGATGCTGTCATCACAGGTAATCTTCTGGTTTGTGATTGCATGGCTTCTGTATTGTTTGATCCTTGATCCACATTTTCTTATGTATCTTCCTCATTTGCTAATGGTCTAAATTTACATTGTTAATTACATGATATGCCTATTCGCGTTTCTACTCCGGTGGGTGAGTCTGTGGTAGTTGAAAAGGTATATAGGTCTTGTTTGGTGAACTTTGTGGGGAGCAACACTTATGTAGATTTGGTCATCTTAGAAATGGATGATTTTGATGTAATTTTGGGTATGACATGGCTTTCTTCGCAATTTGCGATCTTGGATTGTAATGCTAAAACGGTGACGTTAGCCAAGCCTGGTACAGATCCGTTAGTGTGGGAGGGTGACTACACTTCCAATCCGGTGCATATCATCTCCTTTATTCGTGCTAAGAAAATGGTTAGTAAAGGGTGTTTAGCTTTCTTGCAACATCTCAAGGATGACACTACCCAAGTACCTTCGATTGAGTCGGTTTTGGTGGTCCGCGAGTTTCTGGATGTGTTCTGTGCAGCTCTTCTTGGTATGCCACCAGATAGGGATATTGACTTCTTTATTGATCTTGAACCGGGTACTCTCCCCATTTCTATACCCCCTTATAGAATGGCTCCCGCGGAGTTAAGAGAGTTAAAAGCCCAACTTCAAGAGTTGTTGAGCAAAGGCTTTATTAGACCAAGTGCATCCCCTTGGGGTGCTCCGGTGTTATTTGTGAAGAAGAAGGATGGGAGTTTTCGGATGTGCATAGACTACCAGCAGTTGAACAAGGTAACCATAAAGAACAAGTATCCTCTTCCTCGCATTGATGACTTGTTCGATCAGTTACAAGGTGCTTGTGTCTTCTCTAAGATTGACTTGAGATCCGGTTATCATCAATTGAATATACGGGCAACGGATGTGCCAAAGACCTCTTTTAGAACCAGGTATGGGCATTACGAATTTGTAGTGATGTCTTTTGGTCTTACGAATGCCCCTGCTGCGTTCATGAGTTTGATGAACGGGATTTTTAAGCCATATTTGGATCTCTTTGTAATCGTATTTGTTGATGACATACTGATATACTCTAAAAGTAGGGAGGAACATGAGGAGAATTTGAGAATGGTATTGGAAATGTTGAGGGAGAAAAAGCATTATGCCAAGTTCTCTAAGTGTGAGTTTTGGATAGATGCAGTGTCCTTCTTGGGGCACGTGGTTTCCAAGGATTGAGTGATGGTGGATCCTTCTAAGATTGAGACAATGAAGAATTGGGTAAGACCTACTAATGTGTCAGAAATAAGGAGCTTTGTTGGGTTAGCTAGCTACTACCGCCGATTCGTCAAGGGATTCTCTTCTATTGCTTCCCAACTGAGGAACTTGACTAAGCAAAATGTTCCATTTGTATGGTCGGATGAGTGTGAGGAAAGCTTCCAGAAGCATAAGACTCTGTTGACTACTGCACCAATTCTCACCTTGCCAGTGGAAGGTAAGAATTTCATTGTCTATTGTGATGAATCCTATTTGGGTTTGGTGCAGTGCTAATGCAAGAGAAGAATGTGATTGCTTATGCTTCACGACAATTAAAAGTGCATGAACGTAACTATCCAACTCATGATTTTGAATTGGCCGCGGTAGTGTTCGCATTAAAGCAATGGAGACACTATTTATATGGGGTTAAGTGTGAGGTCTATACGGATCATCGTAGCCTACAATATGTCTTTACTCAAAAAGATTTGAACTTGAGACAGAGGAGATGGTACTAAAGGACTACGATATCACTATGTTGTATCATCCGGGAAAAGCGAATGTTGTGGCAGATGCTTTAAGTAGAAAAGCGGGAAGCATGGGAAGTCTAGATCACTTGCAACTTTCTAGACGCCTATTGACTAGAGAGGTTCAGACTCTGGCTAACGACCTTATGAGATTAGAAGTAAATGAGAAGGGAGGATTGTTGGCTTGAGTGGAGGCAAGATCTTCCTTTCTTGACAAGATTAAGGGAAGACAGTTTGATGATGAGAAACTGCGCAGAATCCAAGATAAGGTATTGTGAGGAGAGGCTAAGGAAGCACAAATCGATGAGGAAGGTGTTTTGAGGATCAAGGGAAGGGTATGTGTACCCCGCGTCGATGATTTGATCAACACTATTGTGACAGAGGCTCATAGTTCAAGGTATTTGATACATCCGGGTGCAACCAAGATGTACCGTGACCTAAAGCAACATTTTTGGTGGAGTAGAATGAAGAGTGATATTGTGGATTTTATTGCCAAATGTCCAAACTGTCAACAAGTAAAGTATGAACACCAAAGGCCCGGAGGAACACTTCAGAGAATGCCCATTCCTGAATGGAAGTGGGAAAGGATTGCAATGGATTTCGTGGTTGGTCTTCCAAAGGCATTGGGAAAATTTGATTCTATTTGGGTAATTGTTTATAGGTTAACTAAGTCTGCTCACTTCATTCCGGTCAAGGTGACTTACAATGCAGAGAAGTTAGCCAAACTTTACATCTCGAAAGTGGTGTGATTGTATGGGGTTCCACTCTCCATTATATCAGATAGAGGTACACAGTTTACTTCTAAGTTTTGGAAAACATTGCATGCGGAATTAGGTACTAGGTTGGACCTTAGTACTGCGTTCCATCCTCAGACCGATGGTCAGTCTGAGCGAACGATTCATATGTTGGAGGATATGCTTCGTGCATGTGTGATAGAATTTTGTGGTCAGTGGGATATCTTCTTACCCTTAGCAGAGTTCTCCTACAACAATAGCTATCACTCAAGCATTGATATGGCCCCATTTTAGGCACTATATGGGAGAAGATGTAGGTCTCACATTGGGTGGTTTGATGCATTTGAAGTTAGGCCTTGGGGTACTGACCTTTTGAGGGATTCATTAGAGAAAGTGAAATTTATTCAAGAAAAGCTGTTAGCGGCTCAAAGTAGACAGAAAGAGTATGCAGATCGAAAGGTTAGAGACTTGGAGTTCATGGAGGGTGAACAAGTCTTGTTGAAGGTTTCGCCAATGAAAGGGGTGATGCGGTTTGGTAAGCGAGGTAAACTTAGCGAAAGGTATATTGGTCCCTTCGAGCTTCTGAAGCGCATAGGGGAGGTGTCTTATGAGTTAGCCTTGCCTCCAGGGCTTTCCGGAGTGCATCCGGTATTCCATGTTTCTATGTTGAAAAGATTCCATGGGGATGGAAACTATATTATTCGTTGGGATTCAGTCTTGCTTGACGAAAATTTGATTTATGAAGAGGAGCCTGTTGCCATTCTAGATAGAGAAATTCGCAAGTTGAGATCAAGGGAGATTGTATCCATCAAAGTTTAATGGAAGAATCGACCAGTCGAAGAAGCCACTTGGGAGAAAGAAGCTTATATGCGAGAAAGATACCCACAACTGTTTACAGATTCATGTACTTCTTTTCACCCTTGTTTTCCTTCTTGTGATCGTTCGGGGACGAACGATGGGTAAATTGGTATCTATTGTAACGACCTTTTTAGTCGTTTTGAGCAGCAGATTTTATTTCTAAAAAAAAAACAGGCTGAGGCGACGGACCCCACGACGGACCGTCATGGGCACGACGGACCGTCGCAGGGTCTCGTTTCAGAACACTTAGAAAATCTTAAATTGGGTACTGAAAGTCGACACTTTGAATTTCGTGATGGAATGGCAGGAGGGACCATCACAGGCGTGATGGACCGTCATAGAATCTTCAGTGGATATCCAGTCTCTGAACATTGCGACGACCTGCAGGACGGACTGTCGCTGGCACGACGGGCCGTCACAGGTTGCATAATCCCAGTATGGGTCGGATTTCTTATACGTTTTAAGGGACGTTTTTTACTATTCCTGCTTTAATTATAAAGTTAGTGGGTTAATGTTAATAAGTCTAATTACTTAGGGGTTAAAAGAGGTAACCTTAAGTTAATTAGTGGGTTATTATTGCCATCTTTTATTCTTAATTATATACTAATTAGAGTAAAAGAAAGAGGGTTTGAATAAAGAAAATAGAAAGAACAAAGAGAAGGAAAGAGAAATGATAGAGAGAGGATAGAACGAGAGGAAAAACACAAAGCTTGGGAAATCGCTTGCTTGATCACGAATCTTCGGTGGAGGTAGATTATGGTTTCTCTTACGATATTCGTAGTAAACTCTTAATAGTGAATGATATGTATTGATAATATTGTAAACCTTGCTATGTGCTTAATTGTATGCTTGCATGAATGTAATTATATAATTGTGATTATATAAGCATGATGAAGCTATTGAATCCCAAATCTTGCAAAACCCTAATCTCTTTGTTAATTATGAGGCCTTGGTATAAAAGAAGGCGTGATGAACTAAAATAATGAGATTGATGATGCCTTGGTAAGAAAGAAGGCTTGATGAATTGATAGAAGGAGATTTAAGGGATCGGGTGTCACGAAGCGACACGTAGATTTAGGGGATCGAGTGTCACAAACCGACACGTAGATTTAGGGGATCGGGTGTCACGAATCGACACGTAGATTTAGGGGATCAGGTGTCACGAACCGACACGTAGATTTAGGGGATCGGGTGTCACGAACCGACATGTAGATTTAGGGGATCGGGTGTCACGAACCGACACGTAGAATTAGGGGATCGGGTGTCACGAACCGACACGTAGATTTAGGGGATCGGGTGTCACGAACCGACACGTAGATTTAGGGGATCGGAGTGTCACGTTTCGACACATAGTAGTAGGGGATCAGAGTGTCACGTACCGACACAAGAGTATTAATGACTATGAGGGAACGGAGTGTCACGTACCGACACAAGAGAAATAAAGACAATGAATCTTGAAAGATGTTAGTGTCACGTACCGACACAAGAGAAATAAAGAAAATGAATCTTGAAAGATGTTAATATACTCAATCTAATGAACATAATTCCCAAATGAGTATGGTATCGAGGTTTGAGTCCTCATGTGTGAACTTGACGGTAATCGTTAATGATATAGTACTTGCTGTTGCTACATGTTGAGTATCATAGTTGATTCTATGATATTACTTGGTATATATTGATTTCTATTTTGAGTTGGCCAATGATATCTACTCAGTACCCGTGTTTTGTACTGACCCCTACTTTTATGTTCTCTTCTTGTTTATTTGTGGAGTGCAGCAAATGTGCCGTCATCTTCGACTCAACAGTAACTCTAGCCAGTATTCATTACTCCGGATATCAGGGTGAGCTAATGCTTCTAGCTTGGACTGGATCTTCCTCTTCATGTCTTGATGCCTTGAAGTTCTGGCATGGACTAGCTTTTGTGTATTTTTAGCTTCTTAGAAACTCTTAGATTTAGTAATTTGAAGTAGATGTTCTTGTGATGATGACTTCCAGATTTTGGGAAATAATAGTTATTGAATTGGTTTTTATTAATGAGTTTAAGTCTTCCACATTACTTTATGTTGATTATTACATTGAAATGTTAAGGTTTAGATTGGTTGGTTCGCTCACATAGGAGGGTAAGTGTGGGTGTCAGTCGCGGCCCGGTTTTGGGTCGTGACACTAAGACTCGTCTTGGAATTTTTAAAGTGTTATAGTGATCCTTACTATATAGATATAAATGAAAACTTTTAACTTTCTGAACTTTTAACCTATGAAATGTAATAAGGAAAGCTAAGAGGTTAGTGTTAGTCCTCTACAGGGACTGCAATGCTGGTTACGTTAATGGGGTGGTCCCCGGTCGTGACGAACATTGTATTAGAACATGAGGTTAAAGAAATCATAAGATTGATGTCTCATCGAACCACATTTACGTAAAGTCTTGTTCATGACTGTGAATTGCGCCACACTTATTAATTAGAACCTATATCAGATTTAGGAATTCTCACATTTTGGAAAGCTTGAATGTTGTACCTTGAGAGTTGAAACTCAAATATATTAAAAATTTAAATGTATGATATGACTACAAGACGTGTAGCCACAAGAAGAATGGAGGAAGGTTTGTCTAATGCTGGAGTTTCTCCCCAAGAACAAGCTCCTGTTATTCCTCCACCTACGATAGATGGAGAGACAAGGTAAGCATTTTTGAATTTGGCACAAGTTATGACCACACAACAACAAGAGGTAGCCACTCAAGCTCAAGCTATGCAGCTCAAGCAAATAGAGATGTTTGAACTCGTGTTCAACAAAATGCTAGTACCACAGCTTCTCGATTAAGGGACTTCACTAAGATGAACCCTCTTATGTTCTACAGGTCTAAGGTCAGTGAAGATCCCCAAGACTTCATTGATAAGGTCTACAAAATTCTTTATTCCATGGGGTTGACTTTAAATAAAAAGGTCGTGTTACCTTCCTATCAACTCAAGGATGTAGTTTATACAAGGTACACCTAATAGACAGAAAATAGGACCTTGAGAGCAGGTCGTATAATATGGGAGGTGCTTAGAAGGAATTTTATTGATCGCTTCTTTCATTGGGAGAAAATGGAGGACAAAGTTGAGAAATTCATCAATCTTCGTCAAGAAGGTATGAGTGTGCAAGAGTTCTCCTTGATGTTCACCGAATTTTCAAAGTATGCTCCTTCCTTGGTGTCTAACCCAAAGGATGAGATCACTCACTTTGTGATTGTAGTGTTTGAGGATTTGCTTGAAGAGTGTCAATCGGCGATGCTCTATGATAATATGGATATTTCTAGATTGATAGTTCATGCTCAACAAGTTGAGGAGATTTATTTAGGAGGAACAAAAAAGAGTATAAGAGGGGAAAATCTTATGAAAAGGGTACTTCTAAGGGTAGGCTTTAGATTCAAGACAATTCTAGGTTAAAAAAGAGGGTTTCCAACAAGTTCCTTCCAGCTTTCCTAAGGAAAACAAGGATAGGGTGTGTAACCATGTTTTCCAAAAAGATACAACTAGAAATTCAACAAGGGATAAACCAACTTCTTCCATGTCTTGCTAGAAGCATTAGGGTGAGTGTCTAGTTGTAACAAGAATTTTCTTTGGTTGTGCAAAAGAGGGACATAGGTTTATGGATTTCCCTAATATGAGGAGTCAAGAGAACTCCTTTTGTTAGAAGTTTTATGCCCTCCGCTCTATGGGTTCTCATGATGTGTTTATGTTACAAGTTTTCGATATAAATTTTTATGCTTTACTTGATCGATGTTCTACATTGTCATTTTATAACTCCTCTTGTAGATAAAAAGTTTGATGTTCTACCTGATATTTTTATTGAACCATTTTTGGTTACAACACCGAAAGATCACTCTACTGAGGCTAAAAATGTCTTTAGGAGTTGTCCTATATCTTTGAACAATAGAGTTACATAGGTGGATTTGGTGGAACTTTATATGGTCGAGTGGTATGTTATTTTTGGAATGGATTGGTTGCTTGCTTGTTTTGACTCCATTTATCGTCAAACGAGGTTGGTGAAGTTCTATTTTCCAAATGAACTCGCCTAAGAGTTTAAGGGGGGCTACTCAATTACTTGTTGTTGTATTACTTCTTATCTAAAAGTTTGTAAAATAATATGTAAAGGGTGCCTGTAACATATTGTAAGACTCTATGATCTTTACTCCGACATTCCTTTTAATAAGTGAGTCCCCATAGTGAGGGAATTTTCCACTTTCCAAATGACTTGCATTAAATTCTTCTCGAACGGGATATAGATTTTGGTATTTACTTATTATCGGAGAAGAATCCCATTTCAATCCCTCCTTACCGGATGGTTCTGATGGAATTGAAAATGTTAAAAGCTTTAGCTTAAGAATTTGTTAGATAAGAGTTGAGCCTAGTATTTCACCATGTGGTGCTCCGGTCTTGAATATTAAAAAGAAGGATAGGTCCCTTAGGATGTGCATTGTTATATCAAACTCAATAAAGGCACCATTAATATCAAGTATCCTCTCCATCAGATTGATGACTTAATTGATAAACTCCAAGGGACTAACTACTTTTCTATGATTGACTTGAGATCTAGGTATCACAAACATAGGGTGATAGGAGAGGATGTACCTGAAATTAAATTTTGAACTACATATGAGAACTATGAATTCTTAGTGATGTCGTTTGGTCTTATAAATGCCCCGGTGCCTTTACGGACCTAAAGAATGTGGTATCTGTAATAACCTAGATTTTATTGTGTTTGTCTTTTTTAACAATATTTTGGTGTATTCAAAAAATGAGGTTGATCAAATGAGTCATCTGATAGTGTATTACAACTCATAAAGGAACACAAAATATTTTCAAAGTATAGCAAGTCTGAGTTTTAGCAGAAATCTGTGGAGTTTCTTGGTCATATAATCTCAGTTGAGAGCAGAGAGGTTGATCAAAACAATATTGAGGCTGATAAGAATCATCCTAGACCATTGACTTGGACCGATATTAGGAGTTTCTGGGGCTTAGCCAGGTACTATAGGAGGTTTGTGGATGAATTTGAATCCATTGCTTCTCTTTTGACTACCTTGACCCAAAAGAATGTAAATTTTTATTGGTCGGAGGTTGTCGAAGAAACTTCCAAGTGTTGAATAGGCTTACCTCCTCTCCTGTGTTGACTTTACTGGAGGGTACAAAGGGTTTTGTGGTATATTGTGATGCATCAGGAGTGGGTTTTGGGTGTGTTCTCGTGAAACATGGGAAGGTAATAATCTATGCCTCTAGACAACTCAAGGTGCATAAGAAGTATTATCCAAATCATGATATTCAGTTAAAGACCGTTGTGTTTGCTTTGAAAATATTGACCATTACATGTCCGTTATCTATTTTTATATGTATCCCGACCAATAGAGTTTTCACTATGTTTCTACTCAAAAAGAATTGAATTTACGTCAAATAAAATTGTTAAAATTGTTAAAAGATTACGAAATGAGTATTCTGTACCATCTCGGCAACGACAATGTGGTTGTGGATGCTTTGAATCTTATGACTATGTGTATCGTGTATCGTGTAGAAGAAGGAAAGAAAGACCTAGTGAAAGATGTTCATTGGTTAGCTTGATTGCATTTTTATCGAAAGATTCCCCAAATAGTGATATTTTGGTTCATAAAAAATCTGAGCCATCCTTGGTGGTTAAGCTGAAGTCTAAACAACACCTTGATCCACTATTGATGGAGTTATTGAAATCCGTACTTAGTAAGTTGAATGAGTCATTCTCCCAAAAGGGATGGTGTGGTAAGGTGCAAAAATAGATTATGTGTACCAGATGTTGATTATTTAAGGAATAGGGTGTTAGAAGAAGCTCATGGTTCCCGATATTCCTTTAATCCGGGTTCCACAAAAATGTATTGTGAACTTAGAGATGTATATTGGTGGGATGGACTACAAAGGGACATAGAAGAGTTTGTATCAAATTTTCCAAATGGCCAACAAGTGAAAGTTGAGCAGCTAAAACCTAGTGGTCTAATAAAGAAATGGGTGTATCTACTTGGAAGTTGAAAGAAATTAATATGGACTTTTTTGTTGTGTTGCCTCCAACCTGCAGGCAAAATGACTCAATTACGGTTTTAGTGGATAGGTTGACAAAATCCACTCACATTATTCCCATTAATTCTACTTATACGGCAGATGATTATTCAAGGATCTATACTGATGAGATTATGAGTCTTAATGGGATCCTTTTGTCCATCATATCATATAGATTGCTCAATTCACTACTTGTTTTTGGCAGTCTTTTAAAAAAGAATTGGATAATAAAGTGAAACGTAGCACCGCTTTTCATCCCTAAGTGGATGCTCGAGTGGTGCGTACTACTCATACCCTAGAGGATATGCTAAGAGCTTGTGTAATAGACTTCAAATGGAATTAGGACAAACACTTGCCACTGATTAAGTTATCCTATAAAAATATCTATCATTCTAATATTTTGATGAATCCATTTGAAGCACTTAATTGTAAGAGATTTAAGTCTCTGGTTTTGTGGTTTGAGGTTGGTGAGTCTTCTCCACTCGATCTCCGAATAATCTATGATGCTTTAGACAAAGTTCTGGTGATGAAGGATAGGTTTAAAACGACCTATAGTTGAAAAAAGTCCTATGCCAAAAATAGGAGAAGAGACAGAATTTGAAGTGGGTGCGAAGGTGTTTTTGAAGATTTCACCTATGAAAGGAGTGATGAGATTCGAAAAGTAGGGGAATTTAGATCCTTGGTATGATGTCCTTATGAGGTGTCACAAAGGGTCGGAAAGGTAGCATATGAATTGAGACTACCTAGTGAACTATCTAATGTTCATCCACTGTTTCATGTTTACATACATAAGAAGTGCATTGGTGATCCCATGTCCATACTCTCTATTGAAGGGCTTAATGTGGATGAGAGCATTTCCTATGAAGACGTTCCGGCAGAGATACATGATAGACAAGTCATGAAGTTGATGACCTAGGAGGTGGCTTCCGTAAAGGTGTTATGGAGAAACCAACTAGTTGAAGGGGTAACATTGGAGGCCGAGGCCATTTTAAAGTCCTGTTATCCTTTTTTTTCTTTACTAAGGTAAGTACTTGTTATCAATAATAAAAATAAAGACTATATATGAAATTTATGTGTTCACTAATCATGTGCATACTTTGGTAAGGTTTTAAGTCAAAATGAGTTTTCATGAAAAAAGGCTTTTTTGTTTACTTTCACAGATATGACCTATATGTTTTATTCATGAGGTCTTTGATCTTTTGATGTTGTTTTGAGTAGAATAGCATGGTGACTCTTGATAGTGTATTGATCTCATGTTGTTATTGAGGAGGGTAGTAATACATGTTGCGATGTTAAGATCTGATTGTAGTAATTGATTTTTTGAGGTGCTATGTATAAATACCATGAATACAACTATGTGGAGGTGTGAAGCACTCGTTTGAGTTGTTGTGCCTGTTGATAATATATGTTGTATCACATCCGGGAATACCCCCTCAACGTAACCGGCGTCGTGGTCCTCATTGAGAACTAAGAGTAGACTCTTAAATAAATCATTACATTCATAGGACAGTTTTAGCAGAAAATTTAAAACATTTTTGCTACTTCTACATTGAGGTTTACATAGACCTCTACATACACGTAATGGATATATATAGAGTATACATAGACTCTTTGTATAGAAAGATTACATAGTCTTCTACTTTTATTGTACATTCATATATATATAAAACATAACATAGTCATAGTCGTCATCGCATCTTATAACAATCAAATAAGAGTATATCAAATTGGGCCTAGCCCATACATCAAAGTAAGAATGCCTTGCATGTGGCTACACAATGTTTCATACTAAATGGAAAAGAAAGAAACCAAGAAGTCTTAAACTAAAAACAACTCCATTTGCTAGATAGTGGCATAACCCTCCAAAATTGAGGAGCTACCCTAATTGGTTGAATAAGAGTTCCAAGTCTTCTTCAAATCGTCTAAAATGCTCTTCAACGAACAAAACCTAAAATGTTGCAAAAAGGAAGAAATAGGTTTAGTACACTACTTGTACTAAGAATGAGACAATATGCGCACATACTTTGAAATCATGCTAAGGAAAGGGACAGTTCAATAAGTATGCACTTTTGGTTAAAAATCTTTATCCACATTCAACAAGACCATACAAAATCAATAAGACACAATCATTAAGTCCTAGGAATGTATATCACAAGACTAATAACATAAAAACTAGTCAAGTCAACATGCACATCATGCAATTTGACATATAGTCAAAGAAAATCTACCTTTAAGTCATAACTTCAACAAACATTAAGAAAAGTTCATTATAACATAATCAAAGTAAGACCATCAATCATGACCCTCTTTAATCTCACTTTGCAATATCTAAGAAAGGCCCCATAACCTTACTTACTCAAGTAAAATTATCAAGAACCATAACTAATGTCCAAACACACCTATCATAACATTAAAAGTGTATAATATTAAACATTAACATTATAGACCACATATATATTCATAAGAGTAATTATCATGACATAGGATCATTAACATGTAGGATCATCAAATTCATATCCTTCACATTTATAAGCATATGCATACATAAGAATATCCTCTTAATACTTCCCTTATGGATAACTAGTGCAATGTATTTGTAGAGTCCCATACCCCATGCTAGGGTAGGCCTAACCCCTTAGGTCATCTTCGTTAGAGTTCATTCCTTTAGTTCATTTTACCTTTTTGGAAAATCTAGACCTAACCAACATATACCATATAAGAAAATTTGGAATCTGGTGTAATGGAACCCTACACTAAAATAAGGCGGAGTACTTTCCAAGGTAGTACCAAAACATTAACATATCAACTACGTGGATCCACTAGCTAGTCTTCTTATGGAGACAACATAGTTCAACAATTAGGATATATAGTTGGACACTTTTTATGCTACATTCATTTTAGTATCCAATCTCAATAGTACATTAGTGACCTTACCTTCCCTATGTGTGATGGGACACTCCTTACTCTAGTTCACTCGGTTATATGCTAGAGCCCCTTTTGAAATGTCTTTAATGTCTTTATTAATCATCATAGCTTAATGTAGGACATAGGTCCTAACCCTTGATGAATATTATCATCATCATCATATCTCAATAAGAATTGAACGAGTAAAATCCTTTCATTATAATTCATATAAGTGAGGTTACCACATTAGCACATTTACATATCACTTCATGTTAAGGCACATTGGTAAATAATTCACAATCCTCATAACATATACATCTTAAGACAACACCTCATATACCATAGTAAAGACATTTCTATTCAACATCATACAAACCCTATAAATTCTAATACAAAGAATACGCCAATACAACATCATGACTTAATCATAATAAACCATAATTTGATGTAAAGAATAAGGATCATAAGACTTACCAACTATCCTTTATAATTCATCGTCAATGTCTTACCATCAGCTCTTAATTCAATCCAATTAGTGTATAATATCATAATAA
The DNA here is from genome assembly GCF_036512215.1 of Solanum lycopersicum. Lineage (NCBI taxonomy): Eukaryota > Viridiplantae > Streptophyta > Magnoliopsida > Solanales > Solanaceae > Solanum > Solanum lycopersicum. The sequence continues at coordinate 33,859,289 of NC_090802.1, read as the reverse complement.
TTAAATTACCAACATGATAGCAATTCTAAAAGAACTACCACATGATAATTCAATGCTAGTTCGTAGCTTAAGACAAAATATTTAGGTCAAATTCACAACATAGTTCCTAACCTAGATAATTTCTCAAGAACTAGAATAAAAATTATAATAATCAAACTTATTCATTAATGATTTTCATATTGACATCATCTAGTTGTAATTCAACAAATAACAAAGTCAATTAAACTAATATAACTTAATTCATATTTTAGATCATAAGATTGGGTTAAGGTATAAAGATCTTCTTCTTAAACTATAACAAACCATCAATATATATCTTAATTAAGTTAGAATACATGCTAATACATTCATAATATCCAAAATAACTCATAACCAAATCAATTCATTACAGAAATTTTTAGATTGGAAAACACCCACTTCAAAAAAACCCAATTTTTTGAAATTTATTTGAGTGGAACCATTTGAGGAAAGAGGTCTTAAAGGTGAAAGAGATCACATACATTGTTAATTCATGAATATTTATGGTGAAACTTTAACCTTTTATGCCCTTAAACCCTCCCCTATCTTGGTCTTCAATAGTGTTCTTCACTAGAGAGGGAAAGAAGAGAGAAGGAAGAGACTTTGGGTTTTATGAGTTATAAGAGTTTAGATTAGTTTTATTTGGTTAGGACATTATATGGGGGATTAATTAACTTAAGAATACCTTATCTAAACCCTAATTTACGTCATTAATAAATCAACTAATTAAAATAAATAAGTCAAAACGTGCAGCAAAACACAGTCCCTATCGATGAGACCATGATCGATGGATCGTAGGTCAGTCGACGACCGCTGCTCCCTCCATGTTGCGCATCCGTCGTTGTGTTCAGAGACTATGAAAAAAATACCTTCAATGATTTTGGATAAGTTTCCATCGACGAGTCTCATTGACTTCTCATCGATTAACCAACGACCCTTCTGTGGCATCCGACACTATGTCTTGACTTTTGCAGGGTCCTCCTCAAGGGCCCTTGGTTGGTCGTTAGGGAGTCATGCCCGAAATTTTTGACTATGAATCAACATAAACACATGTTATACACCCTTTCACTAATTTTCATCATTTTCCATCTTCAAAAAGCTAGTCGAATAAGCTAAAACACGCAAATACCTCATTGAACTAGTTTCCAGTCGTCATGGACTTTCTTCAACGTTTTGGTTTCTAGACTTCCTAAATAACTTATATTCATTAAATTGACGTAAAAATACTGTCTAAACCTCTTGAAATTATTTTTAGGCTCTAGAACATGTCTTGAATTTTTTGAAGTGTGACATGTTGTTGGTTGGACTGCTAGTATTGAGTATATCCTTTCCCTAGAAAATATTTTTAGTATCATTCATGTAAGAATGTTTCTAAGGGTTGGGTAATGTAACACTGCCAAAGTCCTTAAATTTGTATAGAGCCTCAAATAATGAACTATGGTTTGAGACACAATTTTAAAACATTAAATAATGTGTACAAAATATTTAGGAGGTATTCGAGTAAAAATATCAAGGAACGTTCACGATGTCTTATGATCTTTTAACTTGGACTAGTGTGGTGCCTTGATAGTTTTGAGGAGGTGTCTAATGGATCAATCATTGTGAGGTTATAATATTTAAATAGGTGCCTAAGAAGGGGTATAATGAAGCAAGGCCAATTGAGGAGTGCCAACCTTCATGTGAAAGCCAAAGCCAAGAGGCCAAGTCTTCCGAAGGAAGGAGGCTACTGTCCTACTTTTAACGAGCATGACCATGACTACTGGTCATGACCACGGCTAAGTGGGGAGCTCGTGAAGATTACTTTGCCATGGGGGAAAAGATGAAATTAGAGACAGTTAATATCAAAGACACTAAAACCCACTTTTTGACTCGTGGTGCACTTGTTGAAAGGAAGTGGGCAGCTGTGAAAATGCCTTAGCATTGTGAGGAAAATTTTTGGGTTGCCGGTCAGTAGCCTAAGAGCACCACGAGGCACTTACAAGTCGGTGGTGCATCTTCACTGAATAGATAAAGGGGGTTCATGGATTTTCCTTAGATGAAAAACTAGAGATGGATCATTTGGGGGAGCTACTACCTCACCTTCCATGCCCACGACTACGGTCCATCATTCACTTCACAGACCGTGAATTTCGACTTTACTTTTTATTGACCAACTTGATGAGGGTAGTTTGGATGTTTATGGGTGGAATATTTAATTATTTTAAGTCAAATATCATTCATTTCCCACTCAGAAACTCGAACACAACTTGAAATCCAAATTATTCCCACCTCTCTCTACATTCTCTTTGTATTCATCCTCTATTGAAGAACAAATAAATCTTGAGGAATAAGAAAAAGTCTTGAAGGTTTTCACTCAAATTTTGGATAAAAACATCATAAAGGTATATGTTTTTCACTCTTGGGTTTCCTTTCAAAAAGATGTCCTTTGGAAATTTGTTTTCAAACAACTTTATTTATAGGGTTTTCTTCTAGAAATGTTTTTCCTTCTATACTTGAAATTAATGATTTATTATGAGTGATTGTGATAAACCATGGCTAATTAAGTAAAATTTTTTGACTAATTGATGCTTATTGATTGGAATTTTGTGTATCCTTTCTCAATTTCCCCAAGTTCTTGTATCTTCCTTATGTATTGATGGGAATGGATGAATGTATATATTGTTAGAGTTGTTTTAACTATTCTAATTCATTCATCGACTTCCTAGGGTAATGTGTAGTTTGGATTGAATCTAATTGTTAGGGAAATCATGATGAACCCTTTCCCCCCTAACCCTAGGACATGAATTGAAGTTAATTTTGATAGTGATGATACAATTGACCTAAACATTGTATAGATTATTACTGTGTGATGTTATTAAGCCTATTGATGGGTGAATGTAGTTAGATGATGGTAAGACAATTAAAGGGGGCTTATGAAGGTGATATGGCAAGACCTTATGATCTTGAATCCTTAACTTGAAATGTGATTACTTGTACTTGATGTTGATGTGTAATTGAAGTATTAGTTTCTAGTTAGATTACATAGGTGATGGTATGATGAATGTAATAAATACGTGTTGATTATATGAATTGAAAGTTATGATTAAGGTGTGATGATATAAGTTTGTTTTTGAATCAGTTATATGCCTTACTATGATATGATGATTATGACATGTAAATCTCACAAATGAAGGTTTGCATTGAATTTACATTCTTATTTAATTCCAAATGAGCTAATTATTATGTTATACAAGGGGTTAGTATCCTATGGCCTATACTAATACATGATGATTAATAAAGGCTTAAAGTCATTTAAAAAAGCGACTTTAGCTTAACCTTGAGTGAACTAGATGTGAGGGGTATTCCTTCCCAATATGGGAAGGTAGGATCACAATGATTCTCATGATCTCGAGATTACAATACAACTGTGCATAAAGAGGGTCATAAGAATGTCTTTTACTTCTTTAACTACGATACCCCCATAGGAATACTAGATAGTTCATCCTCCTAGAATGTTATATTCATGTTATGATAAAACCTTTGCAAGTGGACCACCTTCTTTTTGTGTAGGGTTTATGAGATCAAATACCATATTTATCTAATGTGGTCCATGCCAGTTAATGCAATTGCATCCAAAAGTAAAATGAAGTTATAAATGAACACTAACTAGGGTGACTTAAGAAGTTTGACTTAGTGTAGGTTGGGGTATGGGACTCTACCTATACATTGCATTAGTTTCCATTGAGGGATGTCCTAGGGGGTTGTTCTTATTATTATTATGTATTATTATATCATGTAATATGAAATGTTGGTTTAACATGATGATACTCGTATATGATGTTGAGTATATGAATAAATATGTTATTGGCCTAAATTGTTCTTTGTGATGATGGCTATCTATGATGATATATTGAATGAAGCAAAGCATTACTTGTAATATTCTATCTTTTTACATGGTTATGTGGGGTTATGGGGCTTCACATGTGCTTTACACTTGTAAGCTTGGGATGAGGTTATTGGTAAGGGTTTTGTATACTATGTTGTTATGAGCTATTGACTATGAATGGTTGAGATAATTTATTTTGAAGTTGACTTTTGTTATGAACATGTATATTGTTATAGTGGTCGTTAAATTATATATGCTCTTTTGTGTGTGTGTCAAAGTCTTTCTAAACGACATAGTATGTTTTGTAAAATGATGGTCCTTTTTGAAGCATGTCTTTAAATTTTTTTATGTGCATAAGCCATTACTCAGTACAAGTGGTCTACTAACCCATATTTCTATGTTCACTACAATATGTAGGTTCCGTCCGTTGATTTCTTAAGATATTGATTGAAGAAGAATTGGACTGTTTTCTGCATGTATTGGTAGGTCCTCATGTTCCAAGATGTTACCTACCTTATTACCTTGTTTTGGAGTTGTATTTTCATAAAGTCATTGTTTATTCCTTTATAATTTGAATTTTTATGTAAGCCTATAATGGCATATTAGCTTTGTATTGTATATGTCAAACATTTGTACTCATTTTTATTTGTTCAATAAGAGATGAAGTATTAGACTAATTCCTATATATATATATATATATATATATATATATATATATATATATATATATATATATATATATTATGTTTTCAAATATGAGGAGCCTATGTATGTTTCAGATGCTATGAGTCTAAGTAAACTCCACATGTAGTATCCGAGAGGTCTATGTAAAACTCACTATATGGAGATATATGAAAAGTTTTATATTTTGCACTTTTTAAAGTATGAAATATAATGGCGAATTCTAAGAGGGTAGTCTTAGTCCTCTCTGAGAACAACAACTTTCGTTACATCTAGGGGGTTTAGTCATGACATGTGTTCTCTATGAGATTGGGGGTATTGTGATGGAAAATTGTATTGTGGAGTAGTTCTAGCATGAACAGAGTTGTATTGGCAAAATGAGGTCCCTTTTGGGGACAATGAGATATCTTATAAGCTATGTGGATGATAATAGAGATCTTTGGTGTATATGTGAGGAGTGTTGAAGGAATGCGACATGTATTAAGAGTAGTAAGTTTCCATTTCGAATGGGTAATGTTTCACAGATGTCCTTATGTTGGATTGAAGTTCTTGTGTAGGATCATTACTAATAAGAAGGAAAGATAGAATGATTGCCTAGCAAGGTGGTTTTGAGGTTATGTTACCAAATGGTGGAATGCATATATATAAAATGTTGGTTCCCAAAATAACCTACCTTAATGGGTGGAAAGAGAAAGAGTGTACTTTAATTCCATGAGTTTGAGTTTTGTGGTTCCTAAGAGTTGAATGAGGTGATGTTTAAGAGGTCTTGTTTAACCTTTAATCCTAAGAAGAGGATGTTATGCTTGACTAGTAAGGTTTATTGTTAGTGTTGATGTTGATATGTTAAGGTTAGTATGAGTTTCAACCTTATAGGAGCTATAGTGGGATTTTGAAGTATGAGACCTTGAAAATATTTGGTAAGGTTATTAAAAGGAACTAATGAGAATGGAATAAAGAAATAATCCAGAATAAAGGTTTCGGTAAGTTATGGTTTGTTATGGTTGTTTTGATTTGCTTTAGTTAGGTTTAACCTAAGTGGGGGAGAAGAGGTTGAGTAGTATAATACTTCTCAAATGACTTAGGTGAAGATAGAGATTATCATGGCTGTCATGATGGTTTAAGGTCCTAATATACTAAAAATATGGTATTCAGTCAGTGTCTAAGAGCTTAGGTGATTCAGAAATGAAACGTCAAGGGACAATCAAGACGTTCAAGTACTAAGTCACCTATGTGCCTCATATGTCGTTATGTGCCTATATGTGTGTTTCAGGAATTAATACAATAATTATATGAGTTTTTATAGTTTATATAGGCGGTGTGTCATGTTTCGTGAAGTACGAAGGTCAAACATCGATGAATATCAATGACTTTAGAATGGTTTTCCTTGATATGAGCTTGTGTGTTTATGCGTGTTTCGTTGAGTTTTACATGTTCATTTAAGATGAAATGCATGTGAGAGCTCCTACACTAGTATACGAGCATATTTAGGTTGGAAAAGTCCCGGGTGAAAGGCCCCAAAGACAAACCAAGGGTCCTTGTGGAAGGACCTTCTCAAGAGCCAAGGCTATCTAGACCAGGCCCCAAATGATTGAGGCAAATGACTGCTCGTGGTCATGTTTATGCCGTATCGATGGGTGTCGTGGGTCAATACTTTTTCTAGGAAGCTCAATCTCCAAAAGTCAAGTCTCTGAAAAAAACAATGGAGTACAAGACGGTCCATTTGTGTACAAATTATCCTTCGATTGCCAAAAGTCGATGTTACTATATCTTAAGTGTAATTAATATTAGGTTAAAGGGTGATGTCGCAAAGTCACCCACGTCCAAATCGGATAAAGGGAAGTTACTTAGGGATATTTTTGGTATTTTAAATATATTTATAATCCTAAACACTTTGAACATTTTATTCTTAAAAATAAAAACCCAAATTCCCTTACAAATTCAGTAGAACTCCATTGGAGCCAAAACTCAAGGAAGGACTTCAATTGGAAAATTGAGTGGAGATTCTTCATCAAATTGGAGGATTAGCATTATTGAGGTATGGTTTTTGATCCTTGAAATTCTATTTATCAAGTAGCCCAATTTTCAAAGAGTTTTCTTAAGTTTTCAAAGATGAATTGTCAAATTTCATGATCTATGCATGGGTTCTTGAATTAATGGTTATAAAGCATTGTATATTAATTGAATTATTAATAATTTTATCATTTTAACTCAATTAACCTATGAAACCATGTAATTGACGAACCCTACTTTTTTACTACCTTATGGATTATATGATTTGGACATAATTCTTACAAATTCTAGTTTAGTTTTCTCTAGGCTATTGAATGATGTAATAATTGTATTGAATTGATACCTACATTGTCTAAGATTTATTTTTATATATTGAATTTACCTAGTTTCATTGAGTAAAATAGTTTTTGTATTGAATTGATATTCATGCCCATGGGTAAGGGCCTTATGGTATTGAATTGGATGATTTAGCATCGGATTGATGTGTTGAGGATTGAGTGGTAGTACAATTCCCTAATTCTCTTTATTTTATATTAATTAGACTTCAATTATGGTATTGAATTGGATGATTAACCTTATATTTGTAGTCTAAGATGTTGATGCATGGTTCTTCCTCCTTGACTATATGAGTTCAAAAAATGATATGTTATATGTGATAAGTAAAGAATGTTGTGTCTTGTTTTTGGTAGACTTATTGTAAGACCCCAAAAATGACTTATGTGATGTAATGACCCAAAAAGAACTAAGGTGAACTAGAGCCTCACGGTTGTTTTTTCAGTCAATTTTTTTGAATGAGTTACTTTATTGTTCTTAAATAGTGTGTGAAGTTTGGTTATGTTTGGAAGTAAAAACGTCCATGTTGTTCGAAAGGTGTGCCATAGAAAGTGTTATTGTGTCTTGTTGTGTTTGAGTGTGTTTTACATGTTCGTTTAATTTGAAACTGAGGTGGGATGTTCCTAAGACCTAGAAGACTTATTTTAGAGGTTAAACTTCTGAGCACGACCCCACCTAGGATCCACAAGGGGCCCTAGATAAAGGGCACAAGATTGGACCGAACGGTCAAGAATAATGCCCAAATGATGGAGCAGTCTACTAGGCGTAAGCCCATCGACGCCCCGTCGACTGAGGGGTGTCGTCCCATTCTTGGTAGGAAATTCATCCCTCCCATGAAATTAGTCTCTGATGCTATCGATGCCCAGTAGCATCTACCGTCGATTAATTGACGCCTAATAGCTTGGGTCGTTGATTGGCACTTGTCAAAGTTGCTGCACGTTGCTGCCTACTTGGGGTGTTTTGTGTAATTAAACCCCAAGTACTTTAGGAACATAGTATGATATTTTTAGTGTTTTCAATTTATATTAAAGTAGTTTTAAACCATAGACCTAGACAAGACCCCTCACTTCAAATTTTCAAAACTCCCTCTCTAAAGAAAACTCTCCTAAAATCACAATTTGAACTAAAAATCAAAGAAATCAAGGAGGGATGGTTTGGACATATGTATTCATCAAAAAATAGTTGGTATCCTTCTATTTGAGGTATGGTGTCCGTCCTTGAATTCTCTTCCATTCGAGGAGTCATTTCCAAAAGATTTCAAAAAGGGTTTTCAAATTCATATTCATTCCATCTTTAATTGTAAGTATGGGTCTTTTTTTAAAATATTGATAATAGTTTAAATGTTTTTGTTCTTGTATGAATTGATTATTTTCATATTAAAAACCTAATGAACACATGTATATTCATATTTCAATCATAAAGCTTAAGAAATGGGTTAAATGAAATTGTTATGGTTGGGTATGAACTTTTCTTCTCTTATGTTGTTGTTCTAGTTTAGCTACTTCCCTTAGGGACTTATTATGATGGAATATTGAGATAATAATTATAGTTTATAATGGCTTTGTTAAATGGTGATATTCATATAATGCATAGTTCTTATTATAAATTGCGCTTGAGCTGTATGGTCCACCTTCATAGTGGCGGTGTATATTTGATTAATTTGATATTACTTAGTATGTATTTTTGTGAGGGTTTTGAAGGCCTAGTATATGAAATTAAGTGATATTGAAGATAAGTCTTGTCTTGTGTTTTGTGAAGTTGAATAACATGTTTGGCTTAGATTATCCCTAGGTAAAGTATATGAATTTTTAAGCAAGTAATGAGTGTAAATATATGAATGTAGAAAAAAATTGTGTATGAAGCCAATTTTAGTGAAACTATTCTTATATACAAGGTGTGCTCACAAGTACAGACACACTTAAATGAATGTATGAAATTAAATTGAGTTAATAGAGGAGTTTTGAGGTGGATACTATTCCTGATTTGAGATAAAGTGTTTATTTGCAACTTCACTACATCTTAAGTGCTTTATAAGATAGGTAGGTGGATGAATGCTCTTCGTGAGTTGAGATGTGGTGTCCAATCGCTATCCTTAACCTATATTTTAATGTGTTTAAAATCTATGGGGGTTATGTCTAGCACTGAGAGGATATGAAGAAGAGGTGGTTAAACTTCGTGAGTTGATATGTTATATTCCAATGTAACTGTTGATATGAGTACTCGTCGTGAGTAGATAATGATTACTTAATAGCAATCTCTTTATCCCTATACTATGCACCCTTATGGGTGTAGCCATTGGGAAAGCCATGTAATAGCTAATAAGATTTAACTTACTCTAGACAAGTGAGGATCCCTCATACGATAAGTGTTAATGTAGGTATCCATGTGTAGCTCTCATGGTCAATATCGGTTAAGATAACCCTCCACAAAAGATTTGATTAAACAAGTCTTCTAAAAGAACATACTACTTAAGGTAGGTGGTGGTATGGGACGCTATCTACTCATTTCATTAGGTAGGACCTTCTAAAAGGGAAGACTTTGTGCTAAACCATCTAAAAGAATGTACTACTTAGGGTAGGTTGTGGTATAGGACGCTATCTACTCATTGCATTAAGTAGTTATTCCAAAAGGGAAGACTTTTGTGGTTTGTTAGTTGACTTAATGTGTTTCCATTGATTGAGGTGCTTGTTTCTCCCGAGTTGAGTAAGCCAAAAGGGGTGGTCTTGAGGGTTGTTTTGTTGTGTATTGAAGGAGGCATATGCATACTTCCGTCATGTCTTACCTTAGTGAGTGACAAAATAATCCTGAGGTAGAGAAACTCTTACGGGAAATGAGTTCACTTTCTCTTTCAGTTGGCCTTGGAAGTTCACTCATATAGGATAGCATAATTTATTGTTAGTGCCTTATATGATTCATTTTTAAGGTTGAAATTTGTTTACTGTAATATTGGTTTGAGTTTATTGTATAGTTTTGGAAGTTACTGTAAATGGTCCCTTTTGGTTTAAAATTATGGATTCTGATATCTAAGTGTTAATGATGGTTCTTATGATGTTTTGCTTCTATATTCTTAAGTAATTTACTTAAATTGCATAGGTTGAAGACTTTTTGTCCTAACCCATTTTTCTATGCTCTATATGTATAGGTTGAAGACTTTTTGGATGATTTGAAGGCAATGTTTGGGAAATTTACTCTCTAAAGAATTGGTATGTCCTCATATATTCAAGGACATAGTCTATTGTTTCCTACTTTTATAATTAAGACTTATTATGTATTCTTTTTCAATGTAAAGGGTCATGTCCCTATGATTTTTTATATGTCGTGTCGTAAGTTTTTCTTGTGATGATAAGATTTCTTAAGTATTTATGAAATATTTCTTTTTTAATAAAATTATTAGTGAAAAGTTTTAAATCCACACTAATTTTCATCTTTTATGTAATAAATTTTAGTTGAAGTGCTTGTACAAGACCCCAAAAGGTCAAGTAGGCTCGGCCATCAAACGAGGATTCCTCCTTACTTCTAAGGGGTAGCTTTCAGGTCATGACATACTTGGTATCAGAGAATATTGTTATGGGAAATAGTTTAGGTTATAAATGTCTCACAAGTCACATCTAGTATCATATTGGTCATTGGTGTGAGTCGCGACACATCCATGGACAAGAAGGCTATAGGATGATAGAAGTTTCACTTTACTCTCTATTCTAATGTCGTGCCTTAGAGTTGAGTCATATAAGGTGTCTTCTCATCACATTTACTCTTTATGTATATAGGATATTAATACAGCGACATCTAAAACTAGAAATGAGGAGGGAGGTGTAGCTATTGAGAGGGTACGTCTCCGTGTTGACAAAGTTCCTATTGTGAGTTTAGAAGGAAAGAATTAGAATGTTCCCCTTCAAGAAACCTCGATTTACTCCGAAGTTCAAGATTATAAAGTGACTCCTATACCTCAAGATCCTTTAGTTGAAGGATATATAACTAATGCGGAGTTGAGGGCTGCCCTGAAGAACTTGACCCAACTCATGACAACTCAAGTTAATGTCAACAACAATCACTTTGTTGCGCAAGCTGACCAAGGAGTTGGACCCTAACCTAATGCTAGTACTCCCGCTTCTACAATTTGGGATTTCATGAGGATGAACCCTCCCTTATTCCATGGCACTAAGGTTGATGAAGATCCATAAGGTTTCATAGATGACGTTTGAAAGTTGTAGATTCTATGGGTGTAACCCTGAGTTAGAAAGCGGAGTTAGTCGCTTACCAACTCAAAGATATGGTTCAAGTGTTGTTTGAGCAATGGAAAATAGAGAGACCCTTAGAGAGAGGTACGGTTTATTGGGAGAAATTAAAATAGGTTTTTCTAGATAGGTTCTTTCCCCTATAGTAGAGGGAGAAGAAGATTGTTAAATTCATGAACCTTCGTTAAGGTGTGATAAGTGCAAGAGTACTCTTTAAAATTCACCAAACATTCTAAGTATAACCCAAGAATGGTAGCAAACCCTAGGGCTCGGATGAACAAATTTGTGATGGGAGTGTGTAGCTTTGTGGAGAATGAGTGTCATACGACAATGCTTCTTAATGACATGGACATCTCTATGCTCATGGTGTATGCACAACAATTTGTGAAGTCCAAAATTAGGGAGATAATGCCAAGAGGGTAAAAAACTTAGGTTTGATGATTCTATTCACCAAAATCCTAAGAAGAGGTTCTATTACCAAGATTCTTCCATGGGACACAAGGATAGGGCTGCAAATAAAAATTCCGAACGTGGTGGCCATTTTTTTGAGAGGATTAGGTGCCCTACTTGTGGGAAGCAATATTTGGGCAGATGTCTTGCCCGAGCAGATGTTTTCTTTTGCATGTGGTAATAAGGTCCACAAGACGAGGGATTACCCCCACATCAAAGAAAGAGGGAAATAGGTAGATCAAGCTTCCCTAGATCCTAATGCTCCAAAAGAAAACCCTTCCTATGAGATGGGACCTAGGAAGGATAACTAGTCCGGAGTTGATGATCTTTATAAGTCTTTAATCTTTATGATTGATATTTTTATGTTATGAAATGATGTAGTTTTAAAGTTCATATGATCATTTCATCTTTATGAATTGGTTAATGAATGAATTTTTGAAAAAATTGGTATGCTTAACATTGAGCACAGTGAACCTCACATTGAAATTTATTATTTTTGTAAAAATTGTTTTTTTTGTCTTGAATTGAAGTTTCAATGTGTGAAAAGGTATTTGTATATGAGAATGTTTAATTTTGGAGAAGGAAGTTCCTTCATAGGAAAAGGTTAAGGGTGAGTTTTGAAAATTTTGAAGTTTGCAAGAGTTGCCTATGTTGCTAAATGTTTGAAGGTGTGAAATAATACTCCTTCCTAGTTGATGCTTTGATTTTAAGTTTTTCGATCATGATTTTAATGAGTTAAGTGATTATAATTTACACCTTGTTATTCTTAAAAGTTTTGTGTCATTCAAGGACGAATGTTATTCTAAGTGGGGGAGAATATAACACCACCAGACGAACAAAGGTCAACTAGAGCATCGAGAGTGTTTCATGAGTTAATATTTTTTTTAAATGACTTTATTTAGTTTTCTTCGGAAGTATGTAAAGTTTTATGAAGTCTTAAGTTCAAATGTCTAAGAGCGTCCATGACTTTTAGAAGGTGTGCATTAGAAAGTGTTCTTGAGTCTTGGAATGTTTGAGTGAGTTTTACGTGTTTGTTTTCCTTGAAACTGAGGTGGGATGTTCCTACGAATTAGAAGAATTTTTTTAGGTATAACGTTCAGGCACGACCCCACCTAGGACCCACAAAGGGTAGTGGATGAAGGGCCAAAGAAGTGGACAAGACTGCCAAATACACTGCCCAAACGACAGAGCAGTCTACTTGGTGAAGGCCCATCAACGCCCTGTCGACAGAGGGGATTCATCAATACTTTGTGTGAAACTCATCCTTCTCATGAAACCAGTCTCTGATGCCATGGACGCCCAGCAGCACGGAGTGTCGATAAATCGACGCAGTAGCTTGGGTCATCAATTGGCACCTTACATAGCTGTTGCACGTTGCTGCCTACTAGGGGTGTTTTGTGTAATTTCACCTCAAGTATATTAGTACCCTAGCCAGATATTTTAAGTGTTTTTAAGTAATACTAAGTCATTTTTAAACCCTAGACCTATTAAAGACCCCTCACTTCAAATATTCTAAATCCCTCTCTGAAGAAAACTCTCCCAATCTCACCATTAGAGTTTAGACTCAACGAAGGCATGGAGGATGGTTTGGAAGTGTATATTAATCTCAAATTAGTGGTTTTTCATCTCTATGAGGTATTGTATCAATACTTGAACCCTCTTCCAGTCAAGGAGTCATTTCCAAAAGATTTGAAAAAGGATTTTCAAACTCATTTCCTTTTATCTATTATTTTAAGTATGAGTCTTTTTTGTAAAAGTGTTCTAATAATTTAAATGTGTTTTTTCATGTATTAATTTATGATTTTTATGATAAAAACCAAATGAGCTCATGTATATGCATATTTCAAACTTTTTGCTTAAGAAATAGGTTAAATGAGCATGTTTGGGTAGGGTATGAAGTTTGGTTTTTGTATGTTGTTGTTCTTTGTTTAGATACTGCCATAAGGGAATTACTATGATGAAATATTGATAAATTGATTATATTTGATAATCACTTGATTAAATGGTAAATTTCTTATATTGCATAGTTCTTATTGCAAATTGCTCTTGATTGGTATCGTCCACCTTCTTGGTGGCGGTGTTTATTTTATAAACTTGATATTAGTTAGCATGATTTTTGAGTATAGTTTGAAGTCCTTGTATATGAAATGAAGTTATATTGAAGATGTCTTTTCTTTGTTTTGTGAAGTTGAATAGCATGTTTTGCTTAGATTAGCCTAGGTAAAGTATATGACTTGTGAAGCCTGTCAAGTGTGTATATGATGAATGTAGGTCTAAAACATGTATAGAATCTAATGTTAGTGAAATTATTCTTATATGAAAGATGTGATGACATGTACACAAACACTTTTGAGATTTATTGAGTAAATATAGGAGTTTTGAGGTGGACACTCTTCTTGAGTGTACATGCAGTGTCTATTAGCAACCTCACTACATCCTAAGAACTTTCTAAGAAAGGTTGGAGGATAAAGGCCCTTTTAAAGATGAGATGTGCTGTTCACTAGCTAGACTTAGCCTTTAGTATAAAGTGTTTAGAATCCATGAGGGTTATGTCTAGCATTGAGAGGATATGTAGAAGAGGTGGTTACACTTTGTGAGTTGAGATGTTACATTCCAATGTACTTATTTAGATGATTACAGATCGTGAGCAGAGAATGAGTTGTTATAACAATATCATCATCCCTTTACTATGCGCATTCATAGGTCTAGCCATTAAGAAAGCCATGTAAAAGCTAAAAAGAATAACCTTACTCTTCGAAAGTGAGGATCCCGCATCCGACAAGGGTTAATGTTGGGATTCGATGTCTAGCTCTCATGGTCTATGTCGGTTAAGCTAACCCTAAACAAACAAATTGATTGAACTAAGTTTTCTAAAAGAACATATTACTTAGGGTAGGTGGTGGTATGGGTCTCTATCTACTCATTGCACTTGGTACGACCTTCTGAAAGGGAAGACTAGGTGCCAAAACTTCTAAAAGAATGAACTTCTAAGAATAGGTGGTGTTATGGGATGCTATCTACTCATTGCACTAAGTTTCTATTCCAAAAGGGATAACTTTAGTGGTTTGTTGGGTGTCTTTTAATTTCTTTATATTTATTGAGGGGCTTGTTTCTTCCGAGATTAGTTAGCCGAAAGGGGTATTCTTGAGGGTTGCTTCGGTGTGTATTGAAGGATTCATATGCATAATTCGTTAATCTCTTAGCTTAGTGAGTCTTTGGATAATCCCAAGGGAGGGAAACCCTTATAGAAAATAAGTTTACTTTCTCTTTCGCTTGGCCTTGGAAGTTCACTCATTTAGGATAGGATAATTCATTGTGAGTGCCTTATGTGATTCATTGCTAATGCTCAAATTTGTTCATTGCAATATTTGTTGGAGTTTGCTGTAATGTTTTGGATGTTACCGTAAATGGTCCCTTTTGGTTTAAAATTATGGAATATCTTATCTAAGTGTTAATTGATGGTTCTTATGATTTTTTGCTTTTTATATTCTTGAATATTTTACTTTACTTTTATTGCATGAAAAGTTATTATACTAAAAGGATCATTTTCGCATGTTTTTTCATATTCCATACATAGTAAATTATTTGTAGTAAATTTATACTTTCTATACTCTATAGGTATAGGTTGAAGACTTTTTGGAATATTCGAAGGTGAAGCTTGAGAAATTAACTATCTCAAGAATTGGTATACCCTCATATATTCTGGGACAGAGTCTGTTGTTTCCTAGCTTTTTATTAAAGCTTATTATGTATTTGATTTCGATGTGAAGATCCGTGTCCCTATGATATTATATGTCGTGTCTTGTGTTTGGATTGTGACGATAAGATTACTTAAGTAAAGATGAAAATTTCCTTTTTATCAATTTATTCGTGAAAAGTTTTAATTCCGCACTATTTTTTTTATGTAATAAATGCTAGTCTATGGGATTGTACGAGACCCCTAAAAGTCAAGTACGCCCGGTCATTAAATGTGGGTTTATCCTAACTTCTAGGGGGTGCTTTCGGGCCGTGACAGGTGAACTAGAGCCTAACATTTTGGTCTTGATGGTATAAGGTCCTAAATATGTCTAATATATGGTATAGATGAAGTAGGTAAATTATTAGGTGCATTGGAAGTCAAACGGCAAAGGACGACTAAGAGGTTCAACGACTAAGTCACCCATGCACCTCATATGTGGTTCCATGTGTTTATGTGTTATTCATGAGGTTATAAGTTACTTAAATGAGTTATTATAGCATGTATAGGCAGTGTGTCTAGTTTCATTGAGTTTGGAGGTCAAACGTCCAAGAACGTCCATGACATTCGAAAGATGTGCCTTGAAATGACCTTGTGTGTCTAGGCATGTTACGTTGAGTTTTACGTGTTCGCTCTTAATGAAATTTATGTGAGTGGTGTTAAACTCATATAAGATCGTATTTGGTTTAGAAATGTCCGGGAAATTATACCCAAGGACCATCCAAGGGTCCTTGAGGAAGGACATAAGTTGGTGGCCAAAACTTCCAAAAGGAAGTTCACCTACGGAAACCATTCTACGGCCACTAGCCTGTTCAACGGTCCATTGGTGATGGGACTGTGTGGATTCTTAAAATTGGTGTCAATGCTACAATTCCAAGACTCTGAACCCATCGACGGTTGCCAGCACGGTAAATGGGCTTACCCCCATCGATGGGGAAGGCATCTAAGTGTTGTCCCTGCGTGCAGTTTCACTGCCAAGTTAAGGGTGAATCTTTATATTTACCCCACTACCAAAAATAGACATTGGCAGTTCCTAAGGGGTATTTTGAGTATTTTAAATGTATATATGATTGTTAAACACTTAGAATATATCATTCTTCCAAATCAAGACCCCAAAATTCCTTAAGTATCCCAAAATCTCCATTGAAGTTCAAAATCAAGGAAAAGCTTGGAGATGACGTTATGTTGTAATTCTTCATCAATGTGAAGACTTAGCTTCATGCTGGTATGGATATTGATCCTTGAATCTCTCTTCATCAACGAGACCCGTTTCTCAAGAATGTTTCAAATTTTCTAAGTTAATTTGTCCAATTTCATGATTCTACCATGGGTTATTGTATTAATGATTTATAAAAATTAAATAATGATTAAACGTATATTTTATTGATGATTTTAACCTAAATTACCTATGAACCCATGAATTAGATGAACCCTAGTTTTGTAGTAGGGTTTGGGTTAATTGATATTTGATCTAATGTTGATGAATTCTTATTCAGTTTTGTGGGGGCTATTCATTAATGTAATAATATTATTAAATTGATATCTAGGTTGTATTAGATTTATGAATTTACATCGATTTGACCTAGTTCATTAATTATTGTAGTTTTTTTATGTTGAATTGTTTGTTATGGACTTTGGTAAGGGTATTGTTTTATCGAATTGAGTAAATTAACTTTGGATTATATTATTGAGGATTATGTGGGGGTATTATGCCCTATTTCCTTTAATTTTATGTTATTTATATTTCCATTCTATTGTGATTGTTATGATGCACTTATAGTGGTGATGTTATGTGTTTTATTTGCAATTGATGTGAGATTGACCTTAAGTTTTTCAATTACAACTATCATATGAGAGTTGTTGCTTTTTAGCGCCTCCACAGAAATGAAGTATTCAAATCTATCAAGCCCACTATTTTTGAACTTACTCCAAGTGATCGGGCCAACATGACTAGGACCAGCAGACACGATATTAGTAGAGTCCTTGATAGAAAAATCACAACTCTTTCTGAATGGCATTGCAGTAGTAGCTTTTGTAGTTTTCTAATATGGAAGAGAAAGAGACGAAGAGCAGAATAGATCCCACTGGCCATGAAAAATTTGTTCGCAACAAACTTTTGTATGTGCAAAAAATTAACAGCAAGTAAAATTAATTAAAGAAAATTTTGATTTTATTATTGAATCATTGTGAGTACAATTATGTTGTTCTGTTGATTCTCTCTCCTATGTTTCTCCATGATTTAAGGGCCTTTAATAGACTCTTTCCCGAATTGTTGGATGATGTAGACCTACTCAAGAGGTCGATCTCCGGGAAGAAATCCGTTCATCCGTCCTTCGAAGAACTATGAATGTTGATGTTGCAGCTTTCTCAAATATGTTGAATGGTTGTTGAAGAGTTTTTCTGGGCCCCCTTGAATGTCATGTCTATCCCCTATTTATAGTTGTACAGAGTGGAATAAGTTGCTTGTGATTGGCCAAATGATGTAATATTGACACATGGCGCATTGTGATTTATTTTAGTGATATACTAACACTACCACCTCATTTGGATACGTGGCATCACCCTATTGGTGTTGGATGCCTAGTCACTGTGACACATGGCATGAATTTGGGCTTCAAGATGAAATGAACCTTGAATTTGAATTTAATAAGATGAACTGATTTATTTGTAAAGCCAAAATTAATTATTCTTCCCAATGAACTTGATTTAATTCAAATTTTGTTTGAATATCATCCAATAGAATTTGTGTGTCTACAATGACATGAAGGCTACTAAAAAGATGCTAAAAACCAACTCTAATATGAAATGTCTTGCAATTGTGTGTGTGTGTGCGCGTGTGTAAGTGTGTATGTGTGTGTGTGCGTGTGTGCGTACGTGTGTGTTTGTGTGTGTGTGTGTCTGTGTGCGTGTGTGTGTGTGCGTGTGTGTGTGTGCGTGTGTGTGTGTGTGTGTGTCACTTTATATATTTTACATGATGTTATTTTCATTTGGCTTCATATCTTTTGAGTTTATTAAGACATTCAGCATTACAAAACACCAAAAATATATTTTCTTATCATGTGGGACCTATTGTAAAATCAGAATAGTTAAATTATCTCTTGCATGGATGAAATGTATCTTGGTCTTTTTTCCATCTTAACATTTTTTTCCCTTCTTAACATGAATCACTTGATGGTAGTGACTTCACTTTCAATGAGTCAACTTCAAACCTCTATCAAACTTCTATCAAGAATAAATAACGCAGATGCTAGGGTACATATTAGTTTAAAACAATTTAGAAGATATATTCTCTTATCAGATAGATTAAAATTCAATTCATCATGAAAAAAATTCATGCATCAATATACAATTAAAGAATAAATATTAACTAATCTCAAAAGAGTTAGAAGAAAAAAATTTCATCTAATATGAACATAAATAATGCATATTTTTCGCATTCATATCTTATCTGTCTCCAAAGAAATACTTAAGTATCATTAAGGGAATTTGTAAAGGCAATTGAGAATTTTTGATATAAAATATTAAATAGATTATAATATGTCCGAATAAAGGTAAAAAACCAAATTCAAGTCTCATTAATATATCTATGGATCTCGAATAGCATATCAATGAGATTGGGTAACTACTGATGTAATACACATTCCCAATGATTGATTATTCAGTTGATAAGTTTATAAAGGACTAACTCAAATAGAGGGTCTACTGTTAGTTTAAGTCAAGGGAAAGTAACTCAAGTTACATTGATCGAATAACATATTACTCAGTCAAGGAGAGCTAATAGAGGTTATCAAACCTAAAACAATTTTAGAAGCTAGCTCAGATGGAGAGTAGTCTATGTTGATTTATGTCATGTGAAATATCATTATCCCTAGATTCATTTATCCAATTATATACTCTGATTGGGATACTTAATACAAACTATCAAAACAAGAGATTAAATCTTACTAATTTCGTTCGATAATGAGGAAGGTCTAAGCCAACACATGAACTTAATACTTCTTTAGAATCTAGTCATACATAAAGAGAAAACTATGTCACCTCTATATCATAGTCGAATAATTGTTCAGTTATATTAATCTTAAATATACAGAAATATCTAAAAAAAATAACTTCACCTAAACGACCTAAAATTCTCAAATAACTGCATAACGAAAAATATTTTACATTTTAGTGTTATGATGAAACCTTTTAAATTTCATATAAATTAGAGTTTAGAAATTATATTTATCTCCAAAATTATAACAAAATTCAGAATGATTTAAGAAAAATAATTAGATCTATATTTTTATTTTATATTAATTCATGGTATCTCATTATGTTTAATCATGTACCACATTTAATAGTTATATACTAAATAAAAGTTTACTTCCAAAGAGAGACATAAAAACCATTTTATGGGCTTCAAAATTGTAACCACATATTAATGAGTATTTCTTACTTGTCCATCAAAAATGAACTTTTAAACTTTCAACTCAATTGGAGTCTATAAAAATGATTTCCAAAGATATAACAATATTAAAATTCATGTAGTTTAAGTATATTTAGGAATTATAAAAATGTGAATTTATCATATTCAGGTCAAATTTGATGCGACATACTGTCTAAAATCCATTTAATTAATATTAAACGGAACCATAAGGTTTCCTGTCAATAAGGAATCAAGAAATTCATGACCATTTAACTATGAAAAAAGTTTCAAAAAAATAATTGTTTTACACATAATTAAAGATCAAAATAACATGATTCTAATTTTCATTCTCTTTTTACAATTACCTGGTGATCTTGAAAAATATGTTGTGTCCTTCCTTTGGCTAAGACACTCAATACATTTTTATGAAAAAATATTTTTTAATTAATACACTTGAGAATCCAAGATGGAGAAATGTTACCTATTTCTTTCTCGTTGGTTGTGACTTGATGGATATTTAAGAGTGAAGGAGTCTCATGTCTAGGTGGTCGCTGCTGTTTTGAGGTTATAATTCTCACCATATATTTTATTGAGTGATTCAAAGGTATAATGTTAAAAATTAATGCAAATATGTTTTGTTTATTTCATTATTTTTTGGTTGTAATTTGGAGAAGAAAAATGTAGTGAATCATAAAAATTAAAAGGGTCTCACAACCTAATAACTCTACTAGTAAACTTTAAATTTGTACTTTGACCTTGACCTGTTAATATTATGCCTATAGTGGTTGTGTGATATGATTTTCTGTATATTACATACTCTAAGGAAGGGATATAGTCTGTATTTATACCACAATACCTTGAATTGTGGTATGTTAAGGCTAAGCGTTACATCCTTCTATCATGAATTTAAGATTCCTAAATCGTTAAAGGTTGTTTAACTATTTTATTGATAGAAAGACTTTCCGTTAAAGTCCATGCTATTTCATATGATATGTTTTTACGACTCCATCATGTTAATATTCTAATAATTCCATTATAAAGCTTAGTAGGTGGCGATGTGACAATTTTTCAATTCAATTCACTCTAGGTCTCTGTGTATATATTGTTATTTTTTAGGTATTGTTACTTATGAACATTAGGCAGGAATATTAAGAGTTTGAAATCAGTCCTCCTTCCTCAACTCATTCTTCTTTTTTTTTAAAAAAAGCAAAAAAATATGTCAATATTTAACTCTTAAATGTAATTCATACTACTGAAGCACCTGTTTTTCTGAAATACTTTCTATTACAAACCATTATGGAAACATATTTAGATATTAAGTGAAGAACCTATAGATCTTTATTAACATAGTTAGATTTAATTAACCTTTCGTACTTTGAGTAATGTTGTCTGGATTAATCTAAAAGGATATTGTTATACGAGAAATTTACATGTGATACGAAAGTGATTACAAATATATGAGGACAAGAGTACAAACGAGCT
Source organism: Solanum lycopersicum (assembly GCF_036512215.1). Lineage (NCBI taxonomy): Eukaryota > Viridiplantae > Streptophyta > Magnoliopsida > Solanales > Solanaceae > Solanum > Solanum lycopersicum. The sequence continues at coordinate 33,838,071 of NC_090802.1, read as the reverse complement.
AAGATTGGCAACATGATTGATATAGCACAAATTAATTACGAGTCAATGACATTGAACTCTATATGCTCTTCTTCCGAGCTATAACGGGAAGGTACCATTGCCTATATTTATACGTATGAGACATAGATGGCCAAATCTTAGTAAATTCGACGACGATTCGATAACCGAAGGCACTGCCACTACTAGAACATTGTTGGGCATTACATGTATTTGCATTTATATATATGCATTCACGACATATGATAATGTGTTCATGCCATGCATATTTAATTTATATAATGTGTGATGTCTGCCATGGAGGCTATCAGAGATCCTGTTTCAGTGTTATATTTATTAATCTTTTTATAGCAGTTATTTATGATTCTATATTACGTCTTACAAAAAAGTATATTTTTATCCGTACTAACGTCACATTGACTGGGGATGCTGCATTTTTATTTCATGCGTGCAGTTCTAGGTAAGGATTCTAATCCACCCTTCCAATAGGATTCGGGGTTCACCTGTGAATTGGTAAACTCCACCTATCCCTGCAGCTTCCATCGAATTTTTACTTATACAATTTGGGTATAGTCGGGGCTTTGCCTCGAACAATTTCAAGGATTGAACATTCATGAGTCCTCATAGCATCTGAGCACATCACTCCCATGTTGTCTTTTATGTTCTTTTCTATGATAAGACTTTTGTGGTTTTTGTGCCACGCCATTTGTATTCATATTTTCGCAGATGGTTTTTAAGAAAAATGTTATAAAGGCTTATATTTTGTGAAATAATTTCCGCATTATATTTTTGAGAAAAAAGTTTTAATTTCTATCTAATTTTCATATATATGCAATGAAAGGTGTCTAAGGGCTTGTATGAGACCTCCGAGAGGTCAAGTACACCCTTTTACTTCTAAGAGGTGCTCCCCAGTGATGGCAAACTTTGTATTAGAGCACATGTTTATGAAATGGTCATAGGATGTCTCAAAACCACATATAGTCGAGTCTTATTCATCGATGTGAGTCGTGACACATATATGAATAGGAGAATATGAGATGCTTAAGAAAAGTCTCACTTATTTTTCCAAGTCATTCTATTGAGTGTGGCTTTACTACGACCTTTTTTTAATGTCTGCCTATGATTGTACATAGGTTATGGCTAACACTAGGGCTAATGCTATAAAGAATGGATATTGCACTGAGGATGAAGATGTTCCCCCCAAAAAAATCAACTCCCTCCTCATGTTCTTAAGGATCCACAAGTGGGGATTGTTACTCAAGATGAGTTTTGGACTCTTATAAATTTGTTGGATCAAGCCTTGATGACCCAAGCCAATAGGGAGTTTGTGGCAAACCCTATAGGTATATGATTTCCTATTGGATCGGGGAGTTCTTGAGAATGAACCCTCTTGAATTTAGTTGCTCAAAGGAGGATCCAAACGGATTCATAGATGAGGTTCATAAGACTCTTGCTATTATGGGATTTACATCTAGGATGAAAGCGGAGCTAGCCGTGTACCAATTGAAAAATATAATTCAAGCTTTGAACAAATAATGCAAATATTCTAGTACAGGGGTTTAAAACCCTAAAGACTATATGAATATGTTCATTTCGGGGGTTTCTGAACTAGTAGACAAACAGAGTCATATGAAAATGATTGTTGATGATACTGATATACCCGACTAATCCTGTTTGCTCTACAAATAGAGAGTCCAAACTTAAAAAGGAGAAATAGAGAAGTAAGATTGATAATGATAGTTCCGATGGACAAGGTCCTTCTAAGAATTAACAAATGTTTCCCAGACAATGTTATCGTAGTTCTCTTTGGTATAAGGATTAGAGGCTTTCTAATCCTAGACCTCAAAGGAATATCAATGAGTATTCACGATCTACATTACCTAGTTGTTGTAATAAACATGAGGATAGGTGTTTGGTCGGTAAAAATTGTTGTTATGGGTGTGGTGAGAATGGCCACATTAGGAAGGGGTGTTCTAATGATAGAGAAGGAAAGCAAGTTGCTACTAGTAATGTGAATAAAGGTCCTCTAAAGGGGTATTATCCAAGGGTGATAAAAAACGACCTCCTCATGTCCGTTTCCATTATTTTCTTTCGCCATTATTTATAAAAATTTCATATTTGCTTGATTCCTTGAATTTCTCTGTTAGACTTGATATTTTCCTTATTATGATGAATTAATAAGTAGAAAGACTTGTGTGTCTTAATCGAAAGTGGGAGATAGTGAACCCTTTTCATGAGGTCTGTATATGATTGATTATATGTTGCTATGGTTTTCAGTGAATTTTATGAAGGTGTGTAGACCTTGTTAAAAAAAGTGACATAGTTGCATGGAGTTGTCACTTGAAGTGACATTATTGGGTTAATTAGTATTGTAGAATCTATGAAGTATGTTGAACATGTCATAGGTATGAGATGTTAGTTTCTCCTTGAATGTTATTAAAAATGTTTCCTTCATGCATGTCTAGAGTTGCATCAGACAGGGCTAGCTTGGAATTGAATATTTTCTTGATTTAGGTATGTGCATTTAGAAGCAATGCATATCTGATTGTATACTACTGAAGAGATGATCCTTTAAGAAGTTTTTAGGAAGATGTTATTTGAGGATGAATGTTTCCGAAGTGGGGGATATTGTAAGGTCCCCAAAATGAATGAGGACCAACTAGACCTAACATGTGTGTCATGATCTTATAAGGTCCAAAAATGGTGAATTATTTAATTTGAATCTAGTTTGAGTAGTTTGACGGTCAAACGTATAAGAACGACGAAGACATAAGGTAAGTACTCTTATGTATGTGCTAGTGTGCGTCGATATGTTTTATGATGTGTTAAGTGTTGTTTTTGTCAAAAATTAGAAGGCAATGGCTTAAAATGTAAATTTTTGGGTTTAGGGTCTAAACGCCGGAGTACAACTCCTGGAAGACTACCAAAAGGGTCCTTGAATAAGACACAAAGGCTAGCAAAGTAGTACCTTAGCAGTGTCAAACAAAACTTGCTATGGACACTCGTCTTCCCACTAACACCCTGTTTATGGGGTACGTTGCTCCACACATAGGTGTTGGATATTAAGCCCATAGAATATGACTCTCTGTTACAAACGATGGACCTGCATGAATGAGCCTTCATTTCAACGACGGTCCGTTGTTAGTTGTCGTAGTTTATTCCTGCAACAGTCTTCTTATTTAATTCCATGTTAAGGGATGAATTTGAAAATATACCCTACATCAAAATAAATACATGGGAGTTTATTTTAGGTTTTTAGGTATATTTAGTATATTTAAACAATAAAAGAGTAATTTAGACTCTAGACTGAAAATGAAAACTTCTCTCTCTCAAAACCTCTCTAAAAAATAGCCATAGAATAAGAAAAGCAATTGGAGGCAACTTTTCGGATGAAATGCACTAGGTTTAAATATTGGTTTAAGTCTATAATATAAGGTATGTAAATCTTTTTCATCCATGGATTTTTCCATCAGTGGAGTTCCAACAGTTTATACCTAAATTATGAATCCAAAGGACACCAATCTAGGGAGGGTTGTGTTCACATTGTGGGTAAGGCTTGATTATTATTCAATCTAGTGGGTATCATCCAATTATTTTTATATGGTGATCATATGAGGTTTTCATGTGATTTCCTTGATGAAATTATGTTTTGGTGTTAAAGGTGACCATGGTGTGTTTACGCCATTACATGCTAGATCGAAGGTTCTAAGTTGAATTCGTAATACCATTATTTGGAATTCTTATTGATCATTACAGGATAACCTAGATATGAATTAAACTAGAACTTATTGATTAACTATGATCTGGAATGGTAATGTAGGAATTGAACCTATGTGATCAATTATGATTAGAGTTACCTTTTAAGGTTCTAACTAAATGAATTAATATTAATTGGATGGATCATGATAGATTGAAGGTAACAATCGACTATCATGATTGTATACCATTGTTACTAAGGATTTGTGGGTGAACTCATTATGAAGAGATTGTACTGAGTTGTTCACTTTCTTCTTTAAAAGTAGAAATTAAAAAGATAGGAGAAGAAAGTTCTCTAACATCGATGGATTCTAGATTGATATAAGAACCTATAATTAATCATGGCATGATAATCTAAGAATAAGTTGAAGTTAAATAGAATAGTCCTTTCTTGTGTAGTTAATTTGGTGAGATAAGAGCTAGGTGTGATAGCTTGAGATCGTAGATCTCGTAGAAGCTTGAGATGGTAGATTCATGTTTGCTTGAGACTGTGAAACTCAAGGAGGCTTGAGTTGAAATACTCATGGTGGTTTGAGATTGTGAATCTCATGGAGGCTTGAGTAGAAATACTTATGGTAGCTTGAGCTATATATGTCATGGTAGCTTGGTATGGAAAAAGAAGGCTCTCCCATGTTTAGCTTGATCTTGTGTTGAAAGGATGCTTGGTCATGCTATCTTTATTTTGTTGGGTCAAAAGCATGTAACGGAAGCTTTAGGGGTGGAAGGCCTACACACTGCTAATGTTATTTTGAAGTCCATGCAAGGTGCATTTCATGGTAGCTTAATTTTTATGAAATAGCTTGAGATTTATTTCTCATGTTACCTAGGGTTGAGGATTCATTATCCCCTATGAATTAGCTTGCCTCTAGATTATTGGTTGCATGGTCGTTAGGTTTGGACTATTTTATCCTTCCTCCTTTAGCTTGGATTGTATGATGCAATATTTTTTTATGGAAGTAGCTCTATTATGTTGGCATGTTAAGTTAAATAGACAAGAGTGTATGACAAGTTATCTTGGATGAAGTACTTAGTATGGATGGTAGTATGGGATATCACCCATACATGGAATAAATATGAATTTAAGCTACCTATGACATGATCCCTACATGATGTATTCTTAGCTTTGATACTTGTTAAAGTTGCATTGAGTTATTTGTTTGACTTAATATAGTATTTCCTTGTCAACCTAAACTAGGCCTACTAGACAAATCTTTACTAAAATTAAAGGAATAGGGCGTCTTCAAGATATCCTTAGTGTGTGATGTTGAATGGGATTCCTTACATGCATTTCACAAGTGTGCCTTTAGTTTTTATAGGGGAATAGGTTTCACATGTTATGAAGAACGTAGGTCTTAATTATGAGAATGGATTATGATCATGAATGACCAAAGAGAAGTACTTAGCATTGGTAGTTGGAAGGGGTACTACCTTGGTACCCTCTAGCAGAGTAAACACCGGAGCGGAGGTAAGCCTACCCTTTTATACTTGGAATAGTTCTTCACAATCCTCCGACCACTCAAACTTCAAACTCTTTTGGGTCAAGGTAATCAAATGAGAAGCAATGGATCCAAACCTATCCACAAACATCCAATAGTATCAGCTAAACACAAGAATCTTCTAAGGTCGTTTGGAGTCAATGGTCTAAGGCAACAGTTAACTGCCTCTAGTTTCTTGGGATCAACTCTATACCCTCACTTGCGATAATATGACGAATAAATACCACCGATCTCAAATAAAACTCACACTTGCTATATCTAGAAAATAGTTGGTGTTCCTTAAGGAATTTTAACACCACCCTCAAATGGTCCATGTGTTCACCCTCTTTTTCAAATATAAAAAGATATTTTCAATAATACAATCACAAAGAAATCCAGGTAATTCTTGAACACCGTAATTTTTAAGGTCCATAAAAGTAGCCGGGGCATTAGGGAGGCCAATGTACATTACTAGGAACTCATAGTGCCCATACCTATTTTGGAAAGACATTTAGTTACATCCTCACCTCTCACTTTTTGTTTTTGATAACCCGACCTTAAGTCAATTTTATAAAAGTAGCTAGCCCTTGGAGTTGATCAAACAAGTAATCAATCTAAGGAAGAGGATACTTCTTCGGAACGGTGACCTTGTTGAGTTGACGATAGTCAGTGCACATTCTAAGGTACCCACCCTTCTTCTTAACAAAAAACATTGGATCTCACCATGGTAAAATACTAAGTTGAATAAACCCCTTATCAAACAAGTCTTTGAGTTGAAGCTTTCACTCTTTTAATTCCGTCAGAGCTATCCGGTAATGAGGGATTGAAATAGGATTTGTATCGAGTAATAATTTAATACCAAAGTTTATTTCCTGCTCGGGAGGATTTTTGGGCAAGTTATTGGAAAACACTTCCGGAAATACCTTCTCTATGGGGACCGATTCAATAGGAGGGATGCCGAACTCAAGATCTTTGACTCTTTTTATATGGTAAAGACACCCTTTAGTTATCATTTTATAAGCTTTTAAACAAGAAATGATACGACCTTTAGGAGTTGAGTTACCCCCTTCCACTCTAATACCGGTTCATTAGGAAAATTCAACTTGACTACCTTGTTCGAGAATCAATGGAAGCAAAACAAGCATGAAACCAATGCATTCCCAAGATAACATCAAAATTAACAATATTAAATTCTACCACTGAACCGTTTTCGGCCTACATCAACACCAAATAAGTGTAGCCTAAACTAGCAAAAAGTGTGGCCTTTGATAAAAGGCTACACTTTTGGACATTCAGCAACACTTTTTAGGGGCTTCCCAAAAGAAGCGTAACCTTTGACATTTGGCAACACTTGTTAAATGTTGCCATCTTTGGCTACACTTAAAAAGCGTAGACAAATAGGTATAAGGGCATGCTTCTAAGAGGTGCATTTGCAACACCTATTTGTTGTTAGACTACACTTAAAAGCGTTGCCTTTTCAGATTTATTGGTCACACTTAAAAAGTGTTGCCTTTTATTGGTCATCTAATGCAACATTTATAAAGTGTTTCTTTATATCTCATCTTTTGAAACACTTATAAGGTGTTACATTATATGTCAGCTATAGCAACACTTATAAATTGTTACTTTATATCTTATCTATATCAACACTTATAAAGTGTTGATTTTATATCTCATCTAGCGCAACACTTACAAAGTGTAACTTTATATCTACCTAAAGCAATACTTGCAAAGTGTAACTTTAAATCTACCTGGAGCAACACTTTCAAAGTGTAACTTTTTATTTACCAAGACCAACACTTACAAAGTGTAACTTCAGCATTTGTAAGCCTACATGTTGCATAAATATACATAATATATTTACAAACATACAAGTTACCTAAAAAAAAATAAACTAATTAATCATTAAATTTAAGCTATATATTTCAAATAAACTTCGGGAAATATTTCATGTACAACCAAAACATAGTAAGTGATTGCTTAAAGATCTCTAATATTAACAAGTTCCAAAAACCTAAAAGTGTTATTCAAACGTATATGACAACAATACAAAATTTTCATCAACTTTTGCCACAATGGATCGAGTTTACTTCTGGCCAAATTCAAATTCAATATCCTGCATTTTCCTGCACATTTACAATAAAATTATAAGTTTGTGAATTAATTGTGGAAGTGCATAATCAGAGAGAATTCACTGTAAGACAACCGATCTAGATCTAAATACAATTTCAATGTAAAAATTACACATTATAAGGACTAAAACATTTGTGCAGTCTTCAGTTGTTGGCTCTCAAAAATTAAACTTCAAAAGTTTAATATGTGCAGTCTTCTGTTGTAATCTTCAATGTAAAAAATACACACAAGTAGTGACGACCACTGGAAACAAGGTTAATAACATAGTTTAGAATAACCACAAAAATCAATACATAACAACATGAACATGATATTTTCAAAGAACTGCAGCATAGGCCAAGGTTCATCATCAAACTGCATCTCTAGTGCATACAAAAAACAAACAAACATCATCAGACTGCATCTCTAGGGCAAGGTTCATCATCAGACAGTGAACAAAAAAGACACAAACAAAAAATATAGACAAGATAAATGTTTAGTAAAAAGAGAAGGAGTGATATAAAAAGACACAAACAAAATCTTGAATAAGGTAAAGATTTAACAGACAGTGAACAAAAAATAGAGGACCAGGCTGCAAGAAAATCCCCTGCAGATTTTCCTCTCCAATTTTCTCTACCTTCTCTGTAGTTTCAAAAAGTAACCATTAAGGATATACAAAACATAATAAATCTACCCACAAGATCTACTATTAATGGTCAAGCTCTAGATGGTTTCTCTACCCTACAAAGGTAAAGGTTTGCAAACCATTAAACTCTACACTAATAACAATAGTATTATAATTGTCTAGAATGTAGACATTTTAATCACTGGATGCACCACATTAATAATAACAGCCACAACCACCTAGCTAATAGACACCAATATTAATAAAATAGTAATAGCTTCATAAAGGTGCAGACAGACCATTAAAAGACTAGCTACAATAGCCTTTACAATGAGCTGGCTTCAGATGGTAAAGGTAGAAAATAGTGTCATCATTTTTTAATTGAACACCGTTGGCATTTTTCATAAAACATAATGTGTTTGCCACAGTCTCCTCAATTGCACAATACTAAAAGAACAGTTATTGAACTAACGATTCGAGTGCTTAAACCAAAAACAAAAACATTCTTAATAGTTATAAATTGGTGGACTAAACTTAGACAAGTAAAAATAAGTTTTGAATTTCATTACCAAGACCACCAAATAAACTAGAAGAAAAACAATATTAACACTATTAACAGACAATTTGAAATACAAAATACCTTTTGAAGAACCGAATCTTGAGCTGACCCTGAAGAATATGGATGATTTGTGCCTCTTACAGCTTGTGCTCTACTTGCATCAATAGGTGAAGCAAGGTTAGATCCAACACACCCTGGTATATCTTGAAAATTCAATCCAGGGTTGTTTTGCAGCAATTGAGTGAATAAATGTCGCATTTCTTCTCTCAATTCTTCCTTTAGAGAAGTGATTTCATCGGCATGTTTTGTTTTATATTGTAAATTTCCACATCTTTCTTCAATGAACTTGCTTTCACTGATCTACCATAGAACCTAACTCGACCAGGCTTCTTCATTCCAAACACTTCCCTAAATGCATCATCAGCTGTTTCCCCAGAATTTTGGCGATTTTGAAGTTCAGCCTATTGAATAAAATTGGCATCCATAATAATTGTAAGTAATAATTCATTTTCAATCCTATGATAGCGATCAAGCATTAAAAAATATAATAAAATTTTTTTGACAAATAAGTGATATCTCCTCGAACTTGCACAAGAAGAAGTAGAAGAAGAAGGTATACATGATTAAAATATAATGTAGTCAAAATCCCCACAATATAAATGTTAAGTATGAATAAAGTTCACTAATAATCCTCTTTGAAAAACATAATATTGCAACTTGGGTATCAACCTGGATTTCCTTTCCCGTCTTGGTACGAGTCGCAATAAATATTTCAGGCTTTAATGGTTCTTCGTTGTTGTCTTTGGCTGCACGCTACAGATTATATCAAAAGAAATTTTAAAAATTCAGTAAGTTCTTATTAAGTACAAAAAAATGAAAATCAAATTTTGTATGAAATGTCAGCAAAGTATTACCAATGCCACGCGAACTCTAGCAAAATTAATAGGTCCCATTCGAGCCCTCCACTTCTGTTTTTTCCTTTTTGGAGAATTCATCTCGCATATAGCCTATTGTTAAAAACAAAGAGATAATTGAATTGATATGTATAAAAAGAATAGGTACGACACAGAATTAGTCGATGAGTGGAAATGCACCATTTTAACCTTACTTGAACAGTTGGGTGTTTCCAATACTCGATCAACTGGCGAAATTGATTATGTGGAATGCGATAAGGACATTTTAAAATTCTTTTTTAATTTTTTGCTTGTGTCACCTCCAAGCATCACGGAGCCTAGTCATCACCCACTTCTTTCCTTATACTGGAAGTAGAAAATTGGACTATGCAAAAAAAATATTTAATTTTAGTAAGTAAAGAAAAATGAATTCTCAAGAGTGGTTGTTTTTACATTGACGTATTCCCACATGCGCTCTTTAGTATCCTTTGGCACCACATGACAACTAGTGTGCATCAAGCCGATGAATCTAGGATTCCTTGCAATTGTTCCTATAAAGTTTCTTAATTGTGACACTATTTTATTAGTTTGTCCCACCGCTTGTCCTTTATCAAATGTCACCTCCTTTCATTCTTCCAAATTTCTTGCATGAATATCCTTAAATGTTGTATGTCCTCGACCTTTTTTTGGCTTCGACAATTTTAGATTTATGTAACAGACATGAATTAAGATATTTCTTTTATAATGAGTTCTAAATCTTAAAAGGTTTATAACATAAATTTATTACTACAATCAATGTAATTTTCCTCATCGACATCACCTTTATCTTTACTGAATTCTTCTTGTTCCACACAATCATCCAATCCTTTGTTATGTTCATTAATAATAGGAGCATGCATAAATTCGACATCACTTGTTGTGTTGTGGTCACGTTTTGTTTCATCATCTTTGTATCCCTTGATTTTTTAGAAACTGATCAAGAGTACTAGCTGGTATGACCAGCTTCCTCTTTACCTGTTTGCAATTCGGTAGATCAAGAATATCATGTCATTCCTCTCATTACGTAGTGTTGTTCCAGTCGCATGTGCTGAAGCAGTAACATCTTTCTTGAATGACATATGGAACCTATAGTTATTCATAGGAAGTTTAGTTCCATTATCTTTAATGGACTCTTCAAATTGAAATAATCTCTATTTAGCTTGTCCTTTCTTGCAATCATACATGAGGTTCTATGCTCTTCTCTGAAAGACGATTGAATGACTGATTTGTGCCCAAGCAATTTACTCTTTCCTTCTTGTGGAATGAAATCCTCAAAATTCTTTCTTTTCTGTGATATTGGTGCCAGTTCTTTATTAGCTTTATCATTGCGTTCATTTGCATGTTGTTCTCTATTAATCTTGAATTGGTTGTCCAATTCAGCACTTGATCGGTATTGGATATCAACATCCAGATTCTCCAGTGGACTTTGATCTTTGTTTAGATTCAAACCCTTTTTCTTTAGTATTGTTCATTGACACATTGTTTTTGCTTGTTTAAATCTCTTCAATTTGTTTCTCAATAGTAAGTAAAACTACAAAATAATAAGATTATTTAAGTGAAAGAAGTAGCAGCAATGTAAATTTGATATATGGTTCACATATGAATAGCTTGTTATAGTAGATTGCAACATTTGAGTTTCTAAAATTTTCAGAATTTCTATAATTTCCAGAACTTCAAAAATTTCCTGAATCTATACATTAAAGTATTGTATAATATTGCAGAACTTATACAAAACAGTAATGTAATTACAGAACTCATTTTAAATCAAATAAGAAGTCAAACACACATACGTACAACAATCTAGGTGCAACACTATAATGAGTAAAGATGCTAAAAGAGGAAGTAGAGATAAAATCATACACACAGAGTCAGGATCTCTCATATAAAGGATTCATCTATGCAATACCAACTAACTGAAATAAAGCATAATTGTTGATTCATTTTAATTAAGTTTGGTATTTGTCATAAGACTCATTAGTCTCCATATAGACATAGATAACAATGTGCATGTGGGATTAGTGACTTTATTGTAAGGCATAACGCTCTAATAAAGGAAAATGAATATTGAGGAATTATATAATTAATCCCAACTAGTTAGGGATTGAGGGGTAGTTGATTGAACATCTGTTACACTACAAGGTAGTATGAGTAGAGCAACTTATGTGATGAACAATGAAATATGCATAAAGGAGTAACTTGTGTCCTGTGAAAATAGTGTCATGCTTCTCATTACTTCCCCTGGTTGCCCCACTTGATGAAAATGCAGAACACATTCGTATTAGCAACTGACAAATGGACCTTAATAAATCTGTATTTATCAAATGCAAAATCAGCTACTCAAAGTGCAAACATCCTTGTGCCTTGTGTAGTTGAATGCCACAGTAAAACAGGAGGGATTCAAATTGGAAGAACTACATGAACAAATAGAAAAAACTGATAACATATGAAACAAGGTATTTCAAAAAACTGCAGACCGCGACTGTATGCCATTATTATTGTGCCCTAGTTGAACTAGTTTGTTAGCTATTCGCATCACATGCCCAATGCTTCCAATCCTGTGTGGGGTTCTTCCCTCAACAGAGGTCGTTGGTTGCATCCACATTTAAAACTTAAGAGCTTCTTATTACATAAATTAATAAAAGGTAAAGAGTTGTACCTCTCTCAGAGCGACAAACTCGGGATCACGACCAAACCAGAAGCAACTTCAAACTACAGAGTTTAATGCCTCTAATACCAACTGCCTGATAATAAAATGAAACCAGAAAGTATATAAATAACAAACAACCAAATAAAGCAAAAATCAGCTAGAAGTATATGTTCCTCAATAAAATAATAATCAGATAAAAAGGAAAAATATTACATTCCACATATTAGATATATTAATGTGTTTTACAAAAAAACTATTATAATACAAAAAATAGAGAGTGAGCACTATATGATCATCACAACAATAATAAAACTCATGGTGTGCCTTCTTCAGACTCGACTTCATCATCAGACTCAGCTTCATAGTCCTCTTCATACTCCCCTTCAAGTTTTTAATTGACAAATTCCTCCACAGGCACATCAATGATTGTTTCTGGTAAATCACTCCTTCTTAAGAGTAGTTCATCATTATCTTTTGGTATAAATGGACCCTTCGAATGTTTAGATGGCTCATTTTCATAACTTTGTGGGAGATTAGATTCAACTTCATCACCCATGTTAAACAAGTCTCTTGGAACAGTCTTCATAACATAATGTTTATTTTGATCATATGGATCTTGCACATAGAAGCATTGGTGTACTTGAGATGCAAGCACAAAAGGCGCTTCCTGAGAGCATCTTTTGTTAAAATAGACATAAGTAAGACCATAAAAATCTTTTACAACCTCATAGCAATCACACTTAAATAAAACAACCTTAAAATGGTTTTAGTTTAATTCAACAATATCAACTATTCTATCATAATAAGGCAAATCCGCAGCAATCAGATTTTATCCATTGAGCTTGCAACGCTTGTAATTGAGGCAATTAGTGTAACACCACTATTTTGTGTTTTACGCCTTGCATCACGCTGCCTAACATGGAATCTATATCCATTTATGAGATACCTAGAATATCTTTTTGCAAAAGAATTTGGTCCTCTAGATATTTGTATTATCAAATCAGGCACATCCTCTTGCAAAGCACGAGTTTCAAACCATTGAGAGAAGTTTTGACAATGGTTCTTGGCTTTGCTCCATTTAGATCTTCGTGACTGATTATTAACCTCTTGCTCATGCTCTCTGCAAAACATTTACTATATTTGTTAAAATAATAAATTAAATCAGATAAAAATTAATTATACAAAACGAATGTTATATTCAAATTAAGGTACCTAATATATTCTTGAACGTCGTCACAATTTCCCAATAAGTATGCATATGCCTGACTTAGTGACTTGTCATCTCAAATGATTGGATCAGTTTTCTTTGCTCCAAAAGGAACTCCTTTGTTAGAAAACAAACTCACAGGTTCTGCGTCACTTGGGTCACATTCATCATTGTTTCGCGCAATCTATTCCCACTCGTGTGTCCGCTATGCAACCTTCTGGAAAATACCTATTGTGAATGTATGATTTGAATATACCCATTTCTCTTTCAGTGGAATACATCCATCGACTTTGCACAGGGCCGCCTAATATCATTTTATTCACAAAATGAATAGGCAAATGAATCATGGTATCAAAAAATGAAGGAGGAAAAATTCGCTCCAACTTATTTACTACTTCTATGATCTATACTTATAGGCAATCCAGTTCCTCCAATGTGATTACTTTTTGGCACAAACGATGGAAGAAGGAACTTACACGAATCAAAGGAACAGCCACATGATCAGGAAGAATGCTTTTAATTTCTATTGGAAGCAAGTAATGTAACATGAAATGAGCATCATGGGTTTTATAATTAGACACCTTTCTTTCATCCAAATGCACAAACATCGATATATTTGAGGCACTACCATCAGGTAGCTTGGCTGTCTTTAAAACTCCACAAAAGAGGGATTTCTATCGATTTTTCATTGAGAAGCAATCCTCTGTAAACTTTGTTCTCTTACTATCTTCTGTATCTTGTGGATAAAGGTTCTTATTTATTCCCATATCTTTCAAATCATACCGTGCTTTTGCATGATCCTTTGTTTTTCCTGAAATATCCAAAAGAGTTCCAAGTATGCTATCAACTATGTTCTTCTCTCTGTGCATTACATCAAGGTTGTGACGTAACAACTTGTGCTGCCAGTAAGGCAATTCAAAAAAAATTGACCTTATTTTCCATGGGCCATCATTTGATCTCTTTTTCTTCTTCCCAAAACATGTTAAAAATCACGTAAGCTATTACGAACATCAATTCCTTTTAAAGAAGCTGGAGGAGTCCTGAATTCTGTTTTTCCATTGAATGATCTTTTGTTTGATCTCCATGGATGATCCATCGGCGGAAAAACATGATGATCCATATATCGCATTTTCCGACTATGTTTAAGATAGCGAGAATTATTGCCATAGTTATAACAAGGGCAAGCAAACTTTCCTTTTTTACTCAAACCAGATAACATATATATGCAGGAAAATCACTGATTGTCCACATAAGAGCTGCCCGCATCGAAAAAGTTTCATTTCTGGAAGCATCATATGTTTCAACCGTAGAATCCCATAATAATTTTAACTCGTCTATCAATGGTTGTAAGTAAATATCAATGTCATTTCCTAGTGATCGCGGTCAAGGTATAAGTAAAGAAAGTATGGAATATTTAGATTCATGCACATCCAAGGCGACAGATTATAAAACATCAACATAAATGGCCATGTGCTATGTGATATACTCATGGTTCGAAATGGATTGAATCCATCACTTGACAAGCCAAGTCTCACATTGCGATAATCTTATGCAAAATCTGGATGCACCCTAACAAAGTCTTTCCATGCTAGACCATCAGCGGGATGCCTTTACTTTCCATCTTTAGAAAATTCCTCTTCATGCCACCTCAAAGAATCTACCGTCTTTAAGCACATAAATAGCCTTTTGAGTCTAGGAATTAATGGAAAGTGTCTGAAAGTCATTGCTGAAACTCGATGTTGTTTTTTTGAAGGCTCAAGCTCACAATCAACATTAGGAGCTTGAATATATCGTGAAGCTCCACAAGTATGACAAAATTCGTCATCTTTATGATCATTCCTGAACAACATGCAATCATTTGGACATGCATCAATTTTATCATAATCCAGACCAAGATTCTTAACCATAGACTTGATTTTATTGTAAGACTGAGTAATGTTCAACTCGGGCATCGCCTCTTAAATAACTCTAGAAGTGAAGTGAATGATTCATTGCTCCATCCATGTACACACTTCAACAAATATAAACGAAGTGTGAATGATAATTTAGAGAAACCTATACAACCTGAATATAATTCTTTGTTTGCCTCTTTAAGTAAGCCATAGAATTTCTCGGCATCATCATTTGGACCATCATAAAATCCTCCAGCCTGTGCAACATCTCTAAATTGATCATTCAACAACCTATCAATATCATCACGCGAGTAATCCATATAATCTTCAACATTCCACTTGATATCACATTCCCCGTTATTGATATATCTAGTATAGACTTTAATGAATCCATGACATATTAGATGATCATACACTACATTCCTTCGGTTCCAAAGAATATTACAACATTTTGCACATGGACACTGAATTTTCTCCCCATGAGGATCTCCATAAGAGTAAGCGAAATCTAGAAATGATTCAATGCCATCAATATACTCTTTGCTATACCTTGCTAAATTCATCAAATCCTTGGATGGGATATGTGAACTCCTAGAAGAATATATTAATATTTAGTCATTCAGCAATAATCATTAACCAGTTAACAAATATGTTTTAAAAGTCACGAGTAATCTATCAGAATCATATGTTTCGAGATGATAAAAGTTTCGTACCTAGTCATGAGGTTTTCGCTATGTCAAATCAAACCTTTAATCCTCCACAAATGTTTTTCAATGTTGATGATACTATTAATGAAAAAATAAGTACAATTCATAGGATATACATAATTAAGAAAGAAAATAAATAAATATAATTCAAATGATTAAAAGTTAAAGTTTTGTAATTGAATTTTTAGCTTTAGTGCTTTTAGAGTTTTATGAGCGTTTAGAGTTAAAGCTTTAAAATATCATTCTTGTGCACACCAAATCATAGAAGTATCAAATATCTAATACCATGTTTAAACATTCAAGAAAATATTCTTATGATCCTATAATAGATATTCGATCAACGACTTATGAATGTCACTTTGTATTAGAAATACAATAATTTTTATATTTGTTGTCTTAGTAATAAAATAGTTTCCATAATTTCACTGTATAGTGACACAACAAGTTTTTATATTTCGGAACTGTTGTATCAGTGATACATGAAGAAAGATCTTTTTTATCCATACTTTTAGTGGTGAATGTTTTGTGAGTGTAATATTTTTTATAAATGTTATCATGTTATTAAGATTTCGGCATGAATGAATGTATACTAAAGAACTACAATACGCCCAACCCAATCAATAAAAACATTATGCATCATAGTCCAAGGATATTCAAAAGGTCAAGCATAAGAGTAGAAAGAAATAACTTTATGTGAAATAATGAAAGCATCAGAATGACAATATGAAACCTCCATTAGCGGCCTAAATTTACTAAAGAATTTCTTTATTCCCCATAAGTATTGATGGGGGGGGGGGGTACTCTGCTAGATTATTTACAGAATACTCATTCAGTTTGTTAAATAAGGTTGCATTTCCTGATGCTACTTTTGCTTAAGTTTTAACTTTGATTTACGAAGGATTTTTAAGCGTGTTTATATTTTATGTATGTCCTGTATGTTCTGTTTGCCTTTACGGTTCTCTTACAAATTCATTAACTATATTTATGAAACTTAAAGGATGTGGATTTATCTTCTTTTGTTTTAACCCGTGCAACCGAGTAAGCATGTCAAAACACCAAAACAGAAAAGTAGTTTGAATCTAATTCAACACAAAAATGATACTTGAATCTAATTCATTACCAAAAACTATATCATGAGAAACTAAAGATCATGTAAGTAAACAATTATGCAAAGCATTTTTGAAATTCAACAAGTATTTCATCATGTGTTTCTTCAACATTGATTTTTCATTACACCTAGTAGTACCCCTAGTGCTTAGAAAGAACATTGTTAAAACCACCGGTAAAGCCAACATTCTTCTGAAGCAATGATTCCTTATTAGTCCTAATTTATCAAGGATTAAGTACACTAAATATCACATCAATTGAAACAAAGTATTTCCACATCCATTGAACAAGAAGTCAACAAAGGTGACTAGAAAAAATCAACAGAGAGACATGATTTTCAAATATTGCATGCTTATCTATTTGAAAACAACTTTTTACACAAACTTGACCAAATTTCTTAAGCTACAAATGTAGTTACTGGTGAACTTTACATGTTTAGATAAAAATAAAAACTCGATATTTTCTTGAATCATGTAAAACAGCAAAAACATTTATACCTGCACTTTTTTTAATCATCTAAAACTGTATAGACCAATGAATTCCACTCAGCTTGTGTTGTCTGTTATCTGGTTTATACAAATTTATTAAATTATCATTCAGCAGGTGCAGGGTAGTCCACGTTGGTCGTCAAACATCTTTTTTCTTTATTCATTGTTTGCAAAAAATGCAGAGAGGGGTAGGGACCATATGATCATATGTTACATGAGAGACTGTTTAGTATTGATATGTTAAGCAAATGCCAAGTTGTCACTGTATATAGTAATACCTAAGTTATAATGCTAGTTCTCATGTTTTACGTTACAACTTTTTGTAATTTCATATCTATGGAAAAGAAATGAATGGGTCATAACTCATTATTGTTAGTCAAAAGAGAACCCACGAGACAAGGGGGAACAATCTTCCATGAATTTTCCTTTTCCAATCACGAGGCGAGCTGTATCAACTCAAAACTCAACACCCAATACAATTAACCCCTTGCTCTCACAACCCCCACCTTTCGTCTGCACTATCCTTGCCAACCAAATCATACTGGAAATTACATAATTTTTCTCTCTTTTAAAATATTTGTCATTTTTCAAATTTACAAAAAAAAAAGATTATTTCTCCTGTCGCATTTTATATGAGTTATTTTTTCCAGTCAATGTAAAAAAGAAAAATACACTGTAAAGAAGTGAGGACGTTCTCTATGATTAGGAATGTAAAGAAGAGATCAACATTGTTTCCTAATGTTTATTCTTGTATGTTAAAACTGCTTTTTTTGTTTAGTTTTATCACTAAGATGAATATACTGTAGTCCTAAAAATATGGTAACATGTTTCAATCTTGGAAGAATACAAATTACAACATGTTTATTATTCAAAAAATACAAAATAATAAATATATTTTATGATCTTTAGTTGGCTTATTCCTGTTCATTACTAATTGGAATATCTACAGTTTGACATAGAGTAAAGGGAAAGGCATCCTATTAACTGAAGTCACAGAGAAAAAGTGATGTTGGATACAACCATAGGTCCCCCCTGAAGCTCAAAAAATAGCCCACTTTGTGGAGCATGACAGAACTATTGAAGTCGAAAGGAAGGAGAAACATAAAGTCAGTGAGGAAAAGATTTATAATGATGTTGTTAACTTCATCAAGAGGAAAGACGTAGAAACAGACTTTAGCATCATCCAAAAACAGACTTATAGCACTTGACCATAGACTATCTTTACAGTTCTATTAACTTCTATTCTATATGCAAGAACTTGACATGTAATGAAATAAGAAAGTTACAAGCTATTTATCATTCATTGAATCTAGATTATCAAATAGGACATACTTTAGCATCATACAAAACTTTCTCCATTTTATTTGCACTGACTTCTCCAAATTTTTCTAAAACTTCCCTCACTTTCAACAATATCCAAAACTCAACAGGTTGTCCATACTACAAAAAAAAATCTTCTACTTCTATTATGTTATTGCTAGTAACAGTTAGTAGAAAAGAAATAAAGCATAATCCTCAAGTTGAAAGTAGAATGTTACTAAAATTTGAGCTCCCAGAATGGCATTCTACTAATTTGTCTTTAGAAACATGTCTGAAAAACTAGGCAACCCCTAAGAGTTTCTTGTTTCACCTGGAAAGCCTTGCAGGAAGCATGTCTAACACCAGACAACCTCAGGAAAAAAAGGTGTAATCCTTATCAAAAGATGTGTCATGTGCAAGCCAACTAATGAGAGCTGCACAGAAAATAGCCAACATATTTTATGTTTGGAGCAGCTTTTTTTCACAAGGTGCTTCTATAACTTTACATCTTCTTGATGCTTTCTAATATCATGTAATTACTTTATCAAAAAAAAAGTTGAAAGTAGAAAAAGAACCAAAACAATTAAAGACGTAGAAACAATTGCTTTACTAAGGAATTAAGTTATATACATTAACAATTAAAGCATGTTACACTATCATTGTAGTTTTACCAGTTATAGAAGGTAATAAAATGTGCACCAATCAAACTATCATACATAGTTACTCATTATTGTAAAAAATAAGAAATTTTTTACTGTCCAGGAGCAAAACTTAAGTCGATTAATTATTTTTTTTTCTGATAGATCCCTTTGTAGGTTGAGATTTCCTATTTGTCATAATTGTAATGTCCAGCTCTTGTAAAACACTCTCACAACTTACTACTCCCTCTCTACCCCTTCTAGACTTGAAAAATATATCTTGTATCGTCTATCTCTAAGGCATATGATTCATTTTCTATATAGTGCAATTCAAAATATAAAGAAAGTTTAGCAAATTCATACTACGAGGTGATCCCAAAACAATTAAGATATATTCAATTAAAGTTTTAATGTACACTTGAAAATGCAATAGAGAAACAAAAAAAATGACTTCTAATACTTCAAGGCATGTAGTCGAAAACAGAAACATTTTACAAGCAAATAGCTACAATAGATAATCAATGTGGTTAACAAAGTAACAAACTAAGCTTAAGGTGAGCACAACTATGAACTCAGGAAGACTAAAAAAAAGTGACATTTAAACAGACATTACAAACTTTTAAAATTCATGTAGAGTAGCTTCTTACAATTGACGAAATCTATATTAGGGACAAAATAACTTAGGTATCGCAAGCTTCATCAATTTAGTTCTTCGAAGAAAGACGACTTAGCTACAACACAGTTCTTTATATAAAGGCGACTTAGCTTCAACTTCTACATTCAACATTCAAGAGCAAAAACAAATGAGTCAAAGATAGTCTTCCCATTTATACGTAATACAACAATAAACTAAACTCCCAAAATGAACAAAATTTGTATCAACAACACAAGAACGTAAAAACCCTAACAACAATTTTCGACCGACACAAGCATATCAAAATCTTAAAGCTAATATTTAGAGTTTTGAAGGTTAAATCTCTTCCCTGAAAAAATATATTCCAACAACCTAAAGCTTTAAGACATCAGGCATGTTGATTTGTGAAGCATCTTCTTTCTATTTTAAAAAGGAAATTTGATGGAATAGCAGGTTACCCAGAAATCTTTGAAGAAAATCGTCTTCTTCAGCTCTCCAATCTTGAAAAACAAAGCTGAGAGGAAAATCGTCTTCTTTAGTTCATGTTCAGAGAAATCGCAGTACTCTTTGATTTTTCAGCTAAAAATGGTATTCTTCAGTTGATGTTTAACAGAAATGTGACGAATGCTGTTCTCCAATGTTGAAAAACAGTTGATTTCTTCCGTTCTTCGATCCTTCTTCAGTTACCGCGAATGGTGTTCTTCAGTTGAAAATTGAAGCTTCAGCTGAAGTTTTAGGAAATGTGGCCTTTTTTATTTCGTTAATGTTTTATTATTTTTAATTTTTATTTAATGATTTATTGTTTTGGACAAATAAAAATGGAGGGAGATGAAATTTTAATGATAAAATGTTGGAGGGAATATAAAATTTTGGTGAAAACACTAAGGCCACATTTTTAATGTGTTGTATTTACAATATAAAAATAACACACTTTAAAAGTGTGGCCATTCATGTAAATAATTGTTGCCAACTATAACAACACTTATAAAGTGTAGGTTATCCCTTTAAAGAGTACACTTTAGATGTGTTGCTAAAATTAATGTAGCTAAAAAGTCAAAATCTTTGGCTACACTTTAAAAGTTGTCCCAAAAGTATTTTATGCAACACTTTATAAGCGTTGTTCAAATTTAGTGTTGACGTAGACATAAAATGGGGTAGTGTACTAAATCAACCCATTAAAATTTATTGTCAATGATATTGGACAACTCCTATAGACTCTTCTAGCCACAATGGAGTCACCCACCACGGTTGTAACCAAAAAGGTTTAATCAACATATTAGGTAGAACATCAAACTTTCTAGCTACTAGAGGAGTTACAAATGACAAAGTAGAAACAGGATCTAGTAAAGCGTAAACATAAATAAATAAGAATTGGAACATACGAGTAGTCACATCGGGAGACTCCCCTTGTTCAACCCTAGAGAAGAGAGTATAGAAGAACTTCCTCTTTGGACATTGGAACTAATACAACAGAGATATCCATGTTATCATGGAGCATCACTGAATGACATTCTTCAACCAAATCCACGAACACCCCGTAACAAAGCGACTCTCTTTATCCCTTAGGTTAAAAATCCAACGAAGGTGCATACTTAAACAATTCGGTGAAATTTAACGTGTAATCGCACAAAGACTCAAAAATCTATCCCGAGTAATTACACTTCCTTGACAAAGTTCGATAAATTCCTCTACGTTAGAAATAAAATCTCTTCTAAACATCTCCTACGTTATGAGACTCGCTCTAACGATCCTATTGTCTCTCCATTAGGTTTGAGCTACATCCTTGAGTTGATAGGAATCTAGTTCAGCCTTTTTGTTCAAAATCAACCCCATAGTATAAAGTATGTTGTGGACCTCATCAATGAAATTTCAGGTGTCTTCATTCACTTATGACACAAAGAACATAGAAGGGTTCATCCCAATGAAGTCCCTTGAACGAGATGTCGTGGTACTAGGATTTTTTTGAACACGGGGTTCAACCTCCATATTTGCTTAAACCGTCATGGTTTGAGCTTTAGTGGCTACCGCTTGTGCTAGAGTAGTCATAGCTTGAGCCAAAGCTACAATGCCGACCTTATCTCTTTGTGTGTCATAGGTGAAGGAATTATTGGGGGCTTGGTTTTGTGGAGGCACTTGATTGCCTTTTGGAGAGACTTTGTTACCTTGCGGAGGAACTCCTGCATTAGCCAAATCTTCCTCCACTCTCATTGTAGTTCTCCTAATATTGTATAAACAACAAAATTATTAGAAGAAAAATACATTCATAGAGTTTCAACTCTCGAGGCACACCATTAAAGATTACCAACAAGTGAAAATTCCTAAGCGTCACATAGCCTCTCATTCATACGTGTGGCGCGCTTCTCACCCATGAAAAAGATTCTACGTAGATGTGGTTCGATGAGACACCAATCCTAAGATTCATTTAATCTCATGTTCTAATACCATGTTTGTCATGATCGTGGAGCACCCCTTGACGAAACCGGGGTCGTTGTCCTTGAAAAGGACTATGAATAGCCTCTTAGGATTCGTCATAAAAAATCATACGTTAAAATGCAGAAAAATATTTTTTTAGACAACATAATCAATACATAGGAATTAGTATAATACTTTGTCTCAATAGGAATTAAATAATTTTCTTTAGGCTATAGCAAGTACATAGCTAGAATGGAAAAGGTAATATCGTCAGATCTTTAGGATGTACCAACACTTGGAAAAAGATGTCCAAGTATTATTCAAGTAGCCACAAATACCTTAATGGCCGGAACCTAAATAATTTTGAAAAAAGGGAAAGAATATTGGTTAGTACAACCATATATATTAGGTATGAAAACATATGAACATAAAACATCGAAATCATGGTTAGAGGGACATTTTTTAAAACTAACTAAACTAAATTGAAAATCCTTTATGCACAATTAAGAACACATATAAACCAATGATCACATAGTCTTTAAGACAAGACCATATGCCACATAAAACTAACATCATAAAAAATTTCAAGTCAACATGAATAGTAGCATATGATGAACAAATATAACCAAGGAAACTCCAACATAATCACGATAAAGCATATACAAGAGTTCACATAATCCCAACATACAAAAAATCCCATCCCAAGCATTCAAGTGAAATGCTTATGTGAAGTCCCATAACCCTTTATAATAAAGTTAACAGAGAAATAGATCATAAATAATGTCTATCTTCATATAGAATAACATAATGAGTAGCAATCCTCATCTATAGCCATATAGACAAATAACATTTTCATAAGTGAAACAAACATCATTTAGGATCATCAACATCTAAAGACAACATATGCATATCATTTATATTATAATAACATAAGAAAAATCTCTTAGGACTTCCCTCAAGACCAACTAGTGCAATGGAAAGGTGGAGTCCCATACCCCACTTACACTAAGTAGAACCCCTCAAGTCATCCTATTTAGTGGTTACTTTATTATTTCATTTTACTTTCGAGAAAAATTGCCTTAACCGACATAGACCACATGAGCTAAATGTGAAATTTGGTGCCATGAAACCATAAACCAAAAGATTGTGATCTACTTGCCAAGGTAGTATCAAAACATGATCAAAGCATTCAAGGTCGATCGACTAGCTACTATTCCTATGGGGGCATAATAGTTCACGAACTAGGAGACATACTCAAACCCTCTTTATACACAATTGTATTTTTATATCAATGTAATTAGAAACATTGTGAACATACTTTCCCACATTGGGAAGGGACACATATCATAACTATATCATTATGCGCTAAGTAAAAATACTTTTTTGAAATGTCTCGAAGTCATCTCTTAACATCATAACTTAATCTAGGCCAGCGAAGACTAACACCTTATATGTCATAACATTATCTCATTAGGTATTTCATGATAAATTACTTTTAATAAAACCCTCATATGTTAAATTATCACTTTATTATCATCATGCCATAGTAGGGCACATAAGTTGTTCACAATGAATATTATATCCTCACACCTTAATAATAATCTAACAATTCATATAATTAAGACATTTCTGTTACATTCATCATACCATCACATATATAATATAATCACATGTAATACTTCAATATAACACCATTATCATGTACAAGCCATCAAAATTGAAGTAAGTATTCAAGATCACAAACTCTTACCAATTAACCATTAATAGTCTTCTTCAATGATATTACTAGCATCCAACCATATTCATCCATAAATAGTCTTAATAAAATCATATAATAATAATAAGAACAAGAACTAAGTAAATTGTATCATCACTAATCAAATCAATACCAATTCACAACCTAGGTGTTAGGAAATAGGACCAATTTATGATTTCTTTCATAGAACTAGGTCTAACATCAAGAACTACCCTAATTAAACCATGATAAACTTATATAATTAATAATCAAAAGAAACAAAGAATAATACAATTTGAAAGATCAATTTCAGACTAAGAAGAAAACTCATGTTTTCACAAATTTTGGAAATCCAATTTGAAGAACCTCTTGGGGAAAGAAATTCCACCAGATAAGAGCA
Source organism: Solanum lycopersicum (assembly GCF_036512215.1). NCBI lineage: Eukaryota > Viridiplantae > Streptophyta > Magnoliopsida > Solanales > Solanaceae > Solanum > Solanum lycopersicum. The sequence goes on along the minus strand of NC_090802.1, from coordinate 33,813,449 downwards.
TCAATACATTAAAAATCATTTATTCTTGATGGAGATATTTTTGAATTATTTCATCCTTTATGGCCTTGAACCTTGCCTTCAGTTATGTTATTTGGGGGCAGAGAGAGAGAGAGAGAGAGAGAGTAGAGAGAAGGTAGAGAGAATTGAGATTGGGAATTGAGGGGTGTTGGTATAGTTTCAAAAGTTATGTCATATATAGACCCTCAAAATAAATTAATTGACACACCCTAAACCGTAATTAACTAACTAATGAACTAATTATTTAATTACCTCAAATTAAAATTGGACAACCCAAAACAGTCTCCGCCTACAGGACCTCGACCTACAGTTCGTCGGTCCATCGCTCCACCGTGCTGGCAATGCGTATAAGAGTTGAGACACTATGCATAGAGACCTTTTTAGGTTTTTACGAGGAATAAGATAATGTACCAATCTATGGAGCTTCCATTAATCGATGGCTCGTAGCTTGGCTCGTCGACTAGATAGTGTCAAAAAATGTTTTTTGGTCTAATTGAAGGGTCCTATCCAAGGCAAAAACTAACCTCTATTACACTAGTTTCCATATGTCATGGACGTTCCTTGATTTTTTTACTCTTATATTTCCTAAATGTTTCAAATACATGTTTCAAGTCTTAGAACAACATGTGAGGCTCTTATTAAGTAATGGACTTTCGGAGTGTTATAGTTTGTTCACCAAATGTCCTCATGAGGTGGAAAGTATAATGGTAAATGGCATAAAGAGGGTTTCAATATACATCTCAAAGTTCCTTAATTAATTATCCCCAATAGAACCTATCAAGTGTATAAAATTAACATGCGAGCATTATGTTAATGTTAAACCTTTGAAAGTAAAGAACCTTCTTTCGGTACGGTGTTCGATGTCATGGGATAAGTCTAGGATTTCCCTAAATTAAAATTTACAATGCAAGTAAATTAATGAACTCTAACTATGATAACCTAAGGAAAGTTGCTTAGTGTAGGTGAGGGTGTGAGACTTTACCTATGCATTGCACAAGTAGATCTTGAAGGGAGTTCTATAAAGGTTTTTATATGTATATGTATATATATTTATGCATGACATTATGTTATTTACTTACTTTTTATGATAATATTTATAGTATGAACCTATTGTGTCTATATGATGAGGGTTTTACTTTATATTCTTTATATTTGTCTCACTTTCCATATGTTGAAGGTCCTAATTATGCATGTAGTTGACCATAGTTATAATGTTAATTTATTAAGTATGTTTGTGGTCTCTTTTTGAGTTTACATAGTATGTGTGAGGTTATGCGGCTTCACATATGCATTGCATTAGTAGGATTAGATAGGGATTATGATGAAGGTCTTTTGCTGCATTAGTAAATTAAAGTTCAAGCATATGAATGTTTACTATTGATTTATTTTGATGTTATTGATAGTTTTGACTTGTATGTTGTTTTGGAATTTGTGTTATATGAGGTTCATACATTATGTTGAGTTATATGTGAATTATGTGTTGCCATAATATGGTATGCTTCTAAGAAAATGTAAATATGTTTGATGTTATTATAGGTTATGTGAATTTTAACCTTGGTGACTTTAAGGGGATGCTTGAGTCTGGATGGTAGAATGGGACACTATTCATGCATTGCACCAAGTTTTTCTTGAGATTTTACTCAACACTTCCTAACTAGTTTAAATACATTATGCTAGGTTTATAAATAGTGTTACAAGTACTATATCATCATGTGAGAACCTAAATTAGGCCATGGACTTCTGGAGTATTACATTATCTCCCCCTTAGGAACATTCGTCCCAGAATGACCCTAAAATATTTTATAGGGAAACTAGGGAAACTATATACTCATTACTTGAAATCCAACAAGCAATAGCTAATGAACATATGTTACAATTCAAAAGACTGATTCACAACTCCATTCAACACCCAAACATGACATTTACCCATAGCAACTGAAAGCACAATTTACTACATATAAGAGCTCAACATTGCAACATGAAGAACTACCTTCTCAATATCAACATGATCATAAAGTCACTTATGCCAACCTTATTTTAAAACACATTAACATGCTCAATTCTATTACATGAAAGCAACAATACACATAACACATATAAGTGCAAATTAAGCAAAAAAGTTCACATGAAAACTCATTATAACATGAACCTTCACTACCCCATTTTATGCTTACAACCACACTATTTCTGGACAACACTTTTAACGTGTTTCCTAAGATACTTTTGGGGGAAAAGTGTAGCCTACGTTTTTAACTTTAGGCTACGATAATATTGACAACACTTGTAAAGTGTACTTTTAATGGTATTAGCTACACTTTACATATGTTATTGTAATATGGTATAATTGGCAAAAACTATTTAAAGTTATGGTCACACTTTTAAATTTTCCTATTTTTATTATTTTAAATACAACCCACAACAAGTGGGGCTTTAATATTTAAACCAAAGTATTAATTTCCTCCAAAAATATTACCATAAACATTTATTTCCCCTCGAGTTAAAAAAAATAATTAAAAAAACATTAAAACTTGTTTCCTCTAAAATCTAAACATCTTTTGTGACTTTCCTCACTAAACAGTGTGCTTTTCTATCAGTGAAGAGCAACAACTTTTCTAAAGAACTTAAGAACAATATATTTTTGCTCATATTTTTTTTCAAATTGGTCACAGATTTCTTGTAGAATATTGAAGAGCTGAAGAACATGAACTTCCTTATATATTCTTTGTTAAAGTGTTGTTCCTCCGTATTTCGCTGATGAATGAAATGATTCACATGATCATGCATCACGTACTAAACCTTTAGGTTTGTTGGAATAGGGTTTCCCAATTAAGGAATTCAATCTCTAAAATTCTTAACTCTAGTTTTATGGTTTTGAAATTCTTGTGTACTTTGAAAGTCTAAATTTTAACTTAGGATTTTCATATTTTTGTTTTGTTGATATGAATTAAGTTAATTTTATGAAGTATACCTAGTTTTTTCATCTATTAAATGTTTAATGTACCAGCTGAAACTAAGTCATGTTTCATTGAAGAACTTAACTAAAGCTTACTCATCTTTCTTTGAAACAGCTGAAGCTGAAGATACCTATGATTCTCTTCTCCTTGATATTGGTTTCAGTAAACATAAATAGCTACTCTACTATTCATTTTGTCAACTGATTAAATATTTTTTTTTTCATAAGAAGAGGAGAATAAGAAGGAATTGATTACTTTGGGATTTTTGTAATGGAACAAATCCCGAGTTACAACTTAAATTCTAAAGTACATGAAGAAAGTACAAAATTTGTGTAGCTTAGGCATATTCGGGAGCAGATTTAGCGGAAATTACTACTCAGACTAAATTCGAGAGAGTTAATATGTATCGTGAATAGCTTGTTTTTACTTTAAGTATAAAACCCTCCATCCTAACCCCAAAGAACATTGTAGATTGTAGTTATGCAATTTGCATGGAACTGGTGTGAATACTATCTATAGAATCAATTTTATGGGGAAATCCTAGTGGTTAAAGTTATATTCAGCATGTACTTGTTGCACATGTTACTTATGCATGTTATTATGTAGCTACTTTATAATTAGTGCATATACTTTATTTTATATGGGTACCTGACTGCTCGAGTATTTTATCATATCATTACATGTACAATATATGTTTACTTGTCTTATGGGTGTCATTTTGCATCTATTTTAGCATTCAGGTTATTGTGGTAGGTTACTCTATCATGATAACACGATCCTTGAAGAATTGGAAAATAAGGGCATTGCAAGTTTTACCAATCTTTACGTTGAAAGGCTTATCCTGTATTAACTGTTAAACAATTGGAGGTTTGATAAGGATGAGTAAGTAATAAATGATTGTTAGCTTACCAAAGTTTTTGAAAAATAGAAACAATTGGAAAAAAATAACTCTGTAGCATTTCTTGTTCTGCCAGCACATATTACAGCACAATTTCATTCTAGAAATTGGATTTTTATATTTTAATGTCGTTTATGCAGATATATATATATCATATGTATGTTAAACTTGTATTGGAATTTTAACTTCTATGGGAAAAATAGTGGCCATACTTTCTCCTATTGTTGCAGTGCAATTGGTAAGAGGGTGCCATAAAATGGATACAATCATATGTTTCAAGTTGTTGTAGTTTTATCCGTAGTGAGTATTCTACTCAATTTTGTAGATACAAAGGGAAGGAAACTATATGATAGTCTTTCCATCTAAATGTTTGGACTTATTTTATGTTACACGTATTGTTACTATCAATATAGGTGTGCATCATGCTCAGTTACCTCTTGAAGATTTGAATGAGTAAGTGTGATGAAGTTTTACCTACATGAATTGTTGATCATTTTCAATGGTCATATGTTAGTATAGCGCTAAAACCAGAACAATTTTTCATATTAATGTGTTTCTTAAAGTTTTCCCGATTGTGTTATGTTATTCACGCTCAAATTGTATCTCATAGCTTCTCATTTCATCTTTCCCTATTTTTAGTTGTAGTATCTTTGTTCATGGGGATCCTTATAAGGGTCCGATAACAATTGATTTTCTCCAGCATTGAATTATCAAGTATGTCTTCCTTGGAAAAAACCTTTTCTTATTTTTCCCATATGACATATGATACAAATCTTACGGCTAGACGTAGCTGTATTCTCGAGTGCTATTACAATCTTTAATCTACTCTTGATTCGCGAGTATTGATACAACTATAGGAAACAACTTGAACCTTCTATTCTTATGTTAATTTCTCTAGACATATTTAAGGAAAATGAACAAGTAAGAACTAATCGTCTTGCACTACTAAAGTAAATAATTGACTTTCCAAGGGGAGAGCCATAATAAAAGACATGGCGGGGAGATGACCTTCTTAACTCATCAACCTATTTTGGTTTATCAGGTCTCCATACAAATAAGAGTAGAACTAGTGAAGCTGTGCACCACACTGATTTACATTGTTATCTTCCTTTGTGAAGATTTTGACTGTATTTCGTTTTCATATACAAAACATAAAGGTGTTTATTTCTTGTGGATATTGTGACCATGCAAAATATGGCACTATGCTTGTAGGAAGTTCTTTAACTAAATGCTTGTAGCAGGTTCTTGAGTCTTATGTCCTATTAGCTTAAAATGTATTCCCTCATATTTGTGATATTCAGATCTGCAGGTCAACTCTTGATCAATCGTTGTAGTGTTGTCCCTCACTTTTATTCCTATGTGGAATAAGGTTTTGAGTTTTTACTTGCTGAAATTTCTTCATGTAACGACCTGTTTAGTCGTTTTGAGCAGCAGATTTTATTCTGGAAAAAAAGGCTGAGGCGACGGACCCAACGACGGACCGTCATGGGCACGACGGACCGTCGCAGGGTCTCGTTTCAAAACACTTAGAAAAACTGAAAATTGGGTACTGAAAATCGACTCTCTAAACTTCGTAACGAAATGGCAGGACGGACCGTCACAGGTGTGACGGACCGTCACAGACCCTTGGTGGAAATTTGGGTCTCTGAACTTTGCAACGACCTGCAGGACGAACCGTCGCAAGCACGACGGCCCGTCACAGGTTGCGCAAATCCCAGTCTGGGTCAGATTTCTTCATACGTTTTAAGGGACGTTTTTGACTATTCTTGCCTTAATTATATAGTTAGTGGGTTAATGTTAATAAGTCTAATTACTTGGGGGTTAAAAGAGGTAACCTTAAATTAATTAGTGGGGCATTATTGCAATATTTTATTCTTAATTATATGTTCATTAGGGTAAAAGAAAGAGGGTTTGAATAAGAAAAATAGAAAGAACAAGGAGAGACAGAAAAAGAAAGAGAACGAGTAGAGAGAGAGAGAAACGAAGAGGATAGCAAGGATTTTGAGAAGATAGCTTGTTGATCACTAGTCTTCGGTGGAGGTAGGTTATGGTTTTCATGCTTTCATAGTAAACTCTTAATAGAGAATGATATGTATTGGTAGTATTGTAAACCCTGCTATGTGCTTAATTGTATGCATGCATGAACGTGATTATATAATTGTGATTATATTAAGCATGATGAAGTTCTTGAATCCCAAATCTTGATAAACACCTAATCTCTTTTTAAAGATGATGCCTTGGTAAGGGAGAAGGCTTGATGAACTAAAGTAATGAGATTGATGATGCCTTGGTAAGAAAGAAGGCTTGATGAATTGATGGACGGAGATTAGGGGAGCGGGTGTCACGAACCGACACGTAGTATGAGGGGATCGGGTGTCACGAACCGACACGTAGTATTAGGGGATCGGGTGTTACGAACCGACACGTAGTATTAGGGGATCGGGTGTCACGAACTGACACGTAGATTTAGTGGATCCAGTGTCACGAACCGACACATAGATTTAGGGGATCGGGTGTCACGAACCGACACATAGATTTAGGGGATCGGAGTGTCACGTACAGACACAAGAGGATTAATGAATATTGTGGGAGCGGAGTGTCACGTACCGACACAAGAGAAATAAATATAATGAATCTTGAAAGATTTTAATATACTCAATCTAATGAACATGATTCCCAAATGAGTATGGTATCGAGGCTTGAGTCCTCATGTGTGAGTTTGACGGTAATTGTTAATGATATAGTATTTGTTGTTGCTACATGTTGAGTATCATAGTTGATTTTATGATATTACTTGGTATATATTGATTTCTATTTTGAGTTGGCCGATGATATCTACTCAGTACCCGTGTTTTGTACTGACCCCTCTTTTATGTTTTCTTCTTGTTTATTTGTGGAGTGCAGCAAACGTGCCATCGTCTTCAACTCAACAGTTATTCAAGCCAGTCTTACTTCATCGGAAATTCAGGGTGAGCTAATGCTTCTAGCTTGGACTGGATCTTCTTCTTCAAGTCTTGATGCCTTGAACTTCCGGCATGGACTAGCTTCTTATGTATTTTTTGCTTCTTAGAAACTCTTAGAATTAGTAGTTTAAAGTAGATGTTCTTGTGGTGATGACTTTAAGATTTTGTGAAATAATAGTTATTGAATTGGTTTTTATTAATGAGTTTAAGTCTGCCGCATTACTTTCTGTTTATATTATATTGAAATGTTAAGGTTTAGATTGGTTGGTTCGCTCACATAGGAGGGTAAGTGTGGGTGCCAGTCGCGGCCCGGATTTGGGTCGTGACAAACTTGGTATCAGAGAATTAGGTTCGTTGGCCTCATCACACAAGAACAGGTCTAGTAGAGTCTTAAGGAACGGTAGGGGGACGCCTTTACTTTTCCTTGAGAGGCTATAAGGCTTTAGGAAAATTTGACTCTTTCATTCTTTCTTTCGTGCTACTACTTGAGTCCAATTGGTATCTAGGCGATACAAATTGGTATCTGACCATCTTCACTCTCTTTCGCAGATGGTTAGAACTAGAGCAACGACTACGCCAACACCAACACCAGCACCGGCAGGAGAGGGTGCGTCTGAGCCAGCCACTGGGGCTGTAGCTCGAGGAAGAGCAGCGGCAAGAGGCCGTGGTAGAGGCCGTGGGAGGACGTCCTCTAGGAGAAGAGGACGAGCACCTAGCCCATCTGGTACTAGCGCAGTGACTCCTCCACCGACTGAGGAAGTAATAAGAGAAGGGGAGGATGGGGAAACTGAATAAGTGCAGAATGAGGGATTGCCACCCCAACCTACCCCAGAGATGATCAATCAGGTTCTCGCCTATCTCAGTGGGTTGTCTGATCAAGGTCAGGCACCTCCAGTGTTTTCTGCACCAACACCTCCGGTTTCAGAGGTACAACATGCAGCCACTATGGCTCCTCGTATGGATGCCTCATTAGATATAGGCACGTTTCCACGTCTGACTACTGGGCCTATAATGACAAATGATCAGCATGAACTTTTCAGTAAGTTCTTGAAATTGAAACCTCCAGTCTTCAAGGGTACTGAATCTGATGATGCTTACGATTTTGTGGTTGACTGTCATGAGCTACTACATAAGATGGGTATAGTAGAACGGTTTGGTGTTGAGTTCGTGAGTTATCAGTTTCAAGGGAACGCCAAAATGTGGTGGCGGTCACATATTGAGTGTCAACCAACAGAGGCACCACCTATGACTTGGGCCTCATTCTCTAGCTTGTTTATGGAGAAGTATATCCCCCGAACATTGAGGGATAGGAAAAGAGATGAGTTCTTGAGCCTAGAGCAAGGTAGGATGTCGGTCAATGCATATGAGGCTAAGTTTCGTGCACTATCCAGATATGCCACCCAACTTTGTTTCAGTCCACAAGAGCGGATTCGTCGTTTTGTGAAGGGGTTGAGGTCAGAGTTGCGGATTTCAGCCTTACAGGTAGCGGCTACGGCAAAATCCTTCCAAGAAGTGGTAGATTTCGTGGTAGAGGTGAAAGGAGTGAAGCCAGATGAATTCACCATGGCATCGACATCAAAGAGGTTTCGAAAGGGAGGTGATTTTAATGGTTCTTACTCTAGAGGACAGGGTTCCGGAGGTTACTCAGTTCGACCAATTAAGTCTTCGCTACAGACTGTAGTTGGGGGTCCACCTCAGACCGGTCAACACTTCTCTGAGAGGCCTATGTTTGACTCTAGAGAGTGCTATGGATGTGGGGAGACTGGACATATTAGGAGGAGTTGTCCCAAACAGAGTTATAGACCCCTAATGGCTAGAGGTAGAGGTGGTCATGGTAGAGGCCGTTATTCTGGAGGACGTGGTGGTCGAGGTAATGGTGGTCACCAAAATGGTCGAGGTGATGGGCAAACTGGAGCCACTACATCACAACATGGTAGGGGCAATGGACAGACTAACAATCGGGCCCATTGTTACGCTTTCCCTGGGCGGTCTGAAGCGGAGGCATCTGATGCTGTTATCACAGGTAATCTTCTGGTTTGTGATTGCATGGCTTCTGTATTGTTTGATCCTGGATCCACGTTTTCTTATGTATCTTCCTCATTTGCTAATGGTCTAAATTTACGTTGTGAATTACTTGATATGCCTATTCGTGTTTCTACTCCGGTGGGTGAGTCTGTGGTAGTTAAAAAGGTATATAGGTCTTGTTTGGTGAACTTTGTGGGGTGTAACAGTTATGTAGATTTGGTTATCTTAGAAATGGATGATTTTGATGTAATTCTTGGTATGACTTGGCTTTCTCCGCAATTTGCGATCTTGGATTGTAATGCTAAAACGGTGACGTTAGCCAAGCCTAGGACAGATCCGTTAGTGTGGGAGGATGAACCCACTTCCAATCCGGTGCGTATCATCTCCTTTCTTCGTGCTAAGAAAATGGTTAGTAAAGGGTGTTTAGCTTTCTTAGCACATCTCAAGGATGACACTACCCAAGTACCTTCGATTGAGTCGGTTTCGGTAGTCCGCGAGTTTTTGGATGTGTTTCCTGCAGATCTTCCTGGTATGCCACCAGATAGGGATATTGACTTCTGTATCGATCTTGAACCGGGTACTCGCCCCATTTCTATACCCCCTTATAGAATGGCTCCCGCAGAGTTAAGAGAGTTAAAGGCACAACTTCAAGAGTTGTTAAACAAAGGCTTTATTAGACCAAGTGCATCTCCTTGAGGTGCTCCAGTTTTGTTTGTAAAGAAGAAGGATGGGAGTTTTTGAATGTGTATAGACTACAGACAACTGAACAAAGTAACTATAAAGAACAAGTATCCTCTTCCCCGCATCGATGACTTGTTCGATCAGTTACAAGGTGCTTGTGTCTTCTCTAAGATTGACTTGAGATCCGGTTATCATCAATTGAAAATACAGGCAACGAATGTGTCAAAGACTGCTTTTCGAACGAGGTATGGGCATTACGAATTTGTAGTGATGTCTTTTGGTCTTACGAATGCCCCTGCTGCGTTTATGAGCTTGATGAACGGGATTTTTAAGCCATATTTGGATCTCTTCATGATCGTATTTATTGATGATATATTGGTATACTCAAAGAGCAAGAAGGAACATGAAGAGCATTTGAGAATGGTATTGGAAATGTTGAGGGAGAAAAAGCTTTATGCCAAGTTCTCTAAGTGTGAGTTTTGGCTAGATGCAGTGTCCTTCTTGGGGCACGTGGTTTCTAAGGATGGAGTGATGGTGGATCCTTCTAAGATTGAGACAGTGAAGAATTGGGTAAGACCTACAAATGTGTCAGAAATAAGGAGCTTTGTTGGGTTTGCTAGCTACTACCGTTGATTTGTCAAGGGATTCTCTTCTATTGCTTCCCAATTGATGAACTTGACTAAGCAGAATGTTCCATTTGTATGGTCGGACGAATGTGAGGAAAGCTTTTAGAAGCTCAAGACTTTGTTGACTACCGCACCTATCCTTACCTTGCCAGTAGAGGGTAAGAACTTCATTGTTTATTGTGATGCATCCTATTTGGGTTTGGGTGCAGTGCTAATGCAAGAGAAGAATGTGATTGCTTATGCTTCAAGACAATTAAAAGTGCATGAACGTAACTATCCAACTCATGATTTGGAATTGGCTGCGGTAGTGTTTGCATTAAAGCAATGGAGACACTATTTATATGGGGTTAAGTGTGAGGTCTACACGGATCATCGTAGGCTTCAGTATGTCTTTACTCAGAAATATTTGAACTTGAGGCAGAGGAGATGGATGGAACTACTGAAGGACTACGACATCACTATTTTGTATCATCCGGGGAAGGCGAATGTTGTAGCGGATGCTCTAAGTAGAAAGGCGGGAAGCATGGGAAGTCTAGCTCACTTGCAAGCTTCTAGACGCCCACTGGCTAGAGAGGTTCAGACTCTAGCTAATGACCTGATGAGATTAGAAGTAAACGAGAAGGGAGGACTGTTGGCTTCTGTGGAGGCAAGATCTTCCTTTCTTGACAAGATTAATGGAAGACAGTCTGATGATGAGAAACTGCGCAGAATTCAAGATAAGGTATTGCGAGGAGAGGCTAAGGAAGCACAAATTGATGAGTAAGGTGTTTTGAGCATCAAGGGAAGGGTATGCGTACCCCGTGTCGATGATTTGATCAACGCTATTCTGACAGAGGCTCATAGTTCAAGGTATTCTATACATCCGGGTGCAACCAAGATGTATCGTGACCTAAAGCAACACTTTTAATGGAGTAGAATTAAGCGTGATATTGTTGACTTTATTGCCAAGTGTCCAAACTGCCAACAAGTAAAGTATGAACACCAGAGGCCCGGAGGAACACTTCAGAGAATGCCCATTCCTGAATGGAAGTGGGAGAGAATTGCAATGGACTTTGTGGTTGGTCTTCCCAAGACATTGGGAAAGTTTGATTCTATTTGGGTAGTTGTTGATAGGTTAACTAAGTCTGCTCACTTCATTCCGGTCAAGGTGACTTACAATGCAGAGAAGTTAGCCAAATTTTACATCTCGGAAGTGGTGCGATTGCATGGGGTTCCATTATCCATCATATCAGATAGAGGTACGCAGTTTACTTCTATGTTTTGGAAAACATTGCATGCGGAATTGGGTACTAGGTTTGACCTTAGTACTGCGTTCCATCCTCAGACCGATAGTCAGTCTGAGAGAACGATTCAAGTGTTGGAAGATATGCTTCGTGCATGTGTGATAGAGTTTGGTGGCCATTGGGATAGCTTCCTACCCTTAGCGGAGTTTTCATACAATAATAGCTATCACTCAAGCATTGATATGGCTCCATTTGAAGCATTGTATGGTAGGAGATGTAGGTCTCCCATTGGTTGGTTTGATGCATTTGAGGTTAGGCCTTGGGGTACTGACCTTTTGAAGGATTCGATAGAGAAAGTGAAGTCTATTCAAGAAAAGCTTCTAGCGGCGCAAAGTAGACAAAAAGAATATGCAGATCGAAAGGTTAGAGACTTAGAGTTCATTGAGGGTGAACAAGTCTTGTTGAAAGTTTCTCCAATGAAAGGGGTGATGCGGTTTGGTAAAAGGGGTAAACTAAGTCCAAGGTACATTGGACCATTTGAAGTACTTAAGCGAGTAGGAGAGGTGGCTTATGAGTTAGCCTTGCCTCCAGGGCTGTCCGGAGTACATCCGGTATTCCATGTGTCGATGTTGAAAAGATACCATGGGGATGGAAACTACATTATCTGTTGGGATTCAGTTTTGCTTGATGAGAACTTGTCTTATGAGGAGGAGCCTATTGCTATTTTAGATAGAGAAGTTCGCAAGTTGAGGTCAAGAGAGACTACATCCATCAAGGTGCAATGGAAGAATCGACCCGTTGAAGAACCCACTTGGGAGAAGGAGGCGGATATGCGAGAAAAATACCCACATCTGTTTACAGATTCAGGTACTCCTTTTCGCCCTTGTTTTCCTTCTTTTGATCGTTCGGGGACGAACGATGGGTAAATTGGTATCTATTGTAACGACCTGTTTAGTCATTTTGAGCAGCAGATTTTATTCTGGAAAAACAGGCTGAGGCGACGAACCCAACGACGGACCGTCGCAGGGTCTTGTTTCAAAACACTTAGAAAAACTAAAAATTGGGTACTGAAAATCGACTCTCTGAACTTCGTAACGAAATGGCAGGACGGACCGTCACAAACCCTTGGTGGAAATGTGGGTCTCTGAACTTTACGACGACCTGCAGGACGGACCGTCGCAAGCACGACGGCCCGTCACAGGTTGCGCAAATCCCAGTCTGGGTCGGATTTCTTCATACGTTTTAAGGGACGTTTTTGACTATTCTTGCCTTAATTATAAAGTTAGTGGGTTAATGTTAATAAGTCTAATTACTTGGGGGTTAAAAGAAGTAACCTTAAGTTAATTAGTGGGGCATTATTGCCATCTTTTATTCTTAATTATATGTTGATTAGGGTAAAAGAAAGAGGGTTTGAATAAGAAAAATAGAAAGAACAAGGAGAGACAGAAAAAGAAAGAGAACGAGTAGAGAGAGAGAGAAACGAAGAGGATAGCAAGGATTTTGAGAAGATAGCTTGTTGATCACTAGTCTTCGGTGGAGGTAGGTTATGGTTTTCATGCTTTCATAGTAAACTCTTAATAGAGAATGATATGTATTTGTAGCATTGTAAACCCTGCTATGTGCTTAATTGTATGCATGCATGAACGTGATTATATAGTTGTGATTATATTAAGCATGATGAAGTTATTGACTTCCAAATCTTGATAAAAACCTAATCTCTTTTTAATGATGATGCCCTGGTAAGGGAGAAGGCTTGATGAACTAAAGTAATGAGATTGATGATGCCTTGGTAAGAAAGAAGGCTTGATGAATTGATGGACGGAGATTAGGGGATCGGGTGTCACGAACTGACACGTAGAATTAGGGGATCGGGTGTCACGAACCGACACGTAGTATTAAGGGATCGGGTGTCACGAACCGACACGTAGTATTAGGGGATCGGGTGTCACGAACCGATACGTAGTATTAGAAGATCGGGTGTCACGAACCGACACGTAGATTTAGGGAATCGGGTGTCATGAACCGACACATAGATTTAGGGGATCGGGTGTCACGAACCGACACATAGATTTAGGGGATCGGAGTGTCACGTACCGACACAAGATGATTAATGAATATTGAGGGAGCGGAGTGTCATGTACCGACACAAGAGAAATAAAGATAATGAATCTTGAAAGATGTTAATATACTCAATCTAATAAACATGATTCCCAAATGAGTATGGTATCGAGGCTTGAGTCCTCATGTGTGAGTTTGACGGTAATTGTTAATGATATAGTATTTGTTGTTGCTACATGTTTAGTATCATAGTTGATTTTATGATATTACTTGGTATATATTGATTTCTATTTTGAGTTGGCCAATGATATCTACTCAGTACCCGTGTTTTGTACTGACCCCTACTTTTATGTTTTCTTCTTGTTTATTTGTGGAGTGTAGCAAACGTACCATCGTCTTCAACTCAACAGTAATTCAATCCAGTCTTACTACATCGGAAATTCAGGGTGAGCTAATGCTTCTAGCTTGGACTGGATCTTCTTCTTCAAGTCTTGATGCCTTGAACTTCCGGCATGGACTAGCTTCTTATGTATTTTTAGCTTCTTAGAAACTCTTAGAATTAGTAGTTTAAAGTAGATGTTCTTGAGGTGATGAATTCCAGATTTTGGGAAATAATAGTTATTGAATTGGTTTTTATTAATGAGGTTAAGTCTTCCGCATTACTTTCTGTTGATATTATATTGAAATGTTAAGGTTTAGATTTGTTGGTTCGCTCACATAGGAGGGTAAGTGTGGGTGCCAGTCGCGGCCCGGATTTGGGTCGTGACACTTCAGTCCCTTATAATGTTTCTACACAGAAATAAGTTGTCGATATATAATCATAACTATGAACAAGCCTAATGCTATTTAACTAACTACTAGATATTGATATATAGGTAAGGTATCATAGAGTAATTCTTGATGTCGGATAAGGACTTTATGAGGTAGTGAAATTTCAGGTCCTGGTGAACAGAATCGCGACAATTGTGTATCTTTTTTTTATAGCATTTACGGTAAGCGAGTTTTTACTATTTCTTGTTCAACCATTCGTGTGCAATATTTAAAGCTCTTGAGAATCATAATAAACTTAGTTTCTAAATTTTCAGTTTTTGTTAAATAACACATTCAGTATGATGTTCCTTTATTTATACTGTCTGTACAAATTATGTATAATTTTTAAGGTGATTGATTTATAATTTTTTTTTTTATCAAGTTCAAAATTTTCTGATTAATCTTATGAAACACCATTCATGTATGTTGCGTTGGTATCTTACGATAAATCTATATGAATGATAAATTATAAGCAGTGGTTTTAAATTCTAGTTACCTTTAAAACTCTTAAGTTAGTTTCTTATTCCTTTAAAATTTAACACATAAAATTACATAACCAAATTGCTTCTACATGTGACCTCCATAGTGTTTTGGTACTAAGTCTTTGTAGTCATCAAGAGTTATTGGCGTTATATTTGTAAAGTTGTAGGTGAGGGTGATACGCTCAAACTTCTCAAATAACAAGTAAAACGGTCGTATCAAGTAAAGAACCCAACTAATTAAGTTGAGATCGTTCCCACGTGGAAAATAGTTCAGACATAACATTATTCTATTATTAATATTATTTAGTTAATTAGTTTCCTAGGGAAAAAAAGACAGTAAAAGGTTTTTTTTGTCTAGTTTAAAGAAAGTAATTAACTAGATTAAAGTAAAAAACTAACATATTTAAATCTTAGAGCTTAATCAATTTATGAATGTAGCTAGGACTTAAGTGTTCCACACAGGTTCCTAACTTGATAATTTTAACTATAACATTTCTTTCCTGGTATCTTGCATGTAAAGTGATAAGTTATGTATCTCTAAATCCTTGGTCCAGCAACTAGGAAATTTCACTCCGCACCTTGGTTCGGCTACGTGTGTTGCTATACTACCCCTTACCTTTACCTTATATTAAGCATTGTATTGTATATTTGTCTAAGTTATTACCTCGTACCACTTCACACTAGCATATTAGATAGTATAAACTAAATCTATGTTGATAATTCTTTTCCTATTATCTACCTCCTTGGTCCTGCAAGTATCATTAAGGCGAGTTCTAAAGATGGACATCTGTTGAAAACACTTCTGAATGAAAGAATTATCAAGACATGCATGACAATATTCTAGAATTGCTCTTTTAGTTATTTTTTACTTCATTATTCACCCATGGTTCCCACAACGCTAATGATGAAGTTTAGTTACCCATGGTCATAATCACACTATTCATATATTTAACATAAGAATTCATGCACTTACTTTTATGCGAAAGAAAAAGATCCTGAAATTTACTTGATTAATCAACAAAAGCACCAACAATCAATTCCAGAAAAAGTGTAAAAATTGATGAAATTAATCCTTCAATACTTGAACAAGAAAACTTAAGATTATCCAAATGTCTAACTATCAAAAAGTCTACTATCAAAGAGTCTATTATCAAAGAGTCTAACCCAAAAATGAGGTTTTTTGAACTATTTATAATTTAAAAAAATTCTAACAATAGAAAGATTCTAATTATTGAAAATCTGTCAGAACGCATCCGAGTCGACGGACCTCATGACAGACCGTCGAAGTCACGACAGGCCGTCATGGCCTCTATTGTCCCATAATTCAAAAATTGTTTTGTTGCTTTCTTCATTACCCTCAATGGCAGGTGTGACATACCTTTCCAAGTACGACGGTCTGTCGAGGGTCTCCGTTCCACAATACTTAAACGTAGTGGAATTTTGATACTGTGACTACTCTCTGATCATTACGACGAACTAGCAGGACGAACCGTCGTGGCTAGACGGTCCATCATGAACTTCCGTAATCCCACACTAAGTCATACTTCCCCATCTTCTTTCAGCAGCTTCACTACCATGCCACCTACGGACCGTCACAGGCTCGACAGACCGTCATAAGCACCGTACGTGGTCTATTCTGCATTTCTTCACTCAAAAACTTCGGCGTTCATTTTTTGACAAATTTCCTGCAAATAAGGAGAAACTTACATAAAAATCAATTAAAAAAGGTTTTTGGACACACACTAAACATAAGTAAATAGCATTAAAAATATCATCAAACCACGGTATATCAACACGCTCAACCTAAATTTGTTGTTTGTCCTCAAGTGATACACTATGACTCAGTGCAAAATCATTGTACAATAGTATCCATATTTTAACTTTCACAATCATTTGGCTATCAATCCCAATCACTCTCATCATGTTTATGCACGTTATCTCTATTAGGCTTGAATTTTTTGGAACCAGACCATGACACAAACTCACCACACACTAACAACTATTTTCTCAATGAGGTGCTAATATTTAAAGCTATTGAGGTTCATAATAAACGTAGTTTCTGAATTTTCGGTTTTAGTTAAATAACACTTTGAGTATGATGTTCCTTTCTTTATACTGTCTGTACAAATTATGTATATTTTGTAAGGTGATCGATTTATAAATTTTTTTCATCAAGTTCAAAATTTTCTGATTAATTTTTTGAAACACCATTCAAGTATGTTGCATTGGTATCTTACTATTAATCCATATGAATGATAAATTATAACCAGTGGTTTAAAATTCTAGTTACCTTTAATATTCTTAAGTTAGTTTCTTATTCCTTTAAAATTTAACACTTAAAATTACATAACCAAATTGCTTCTACATGTGACCTCCATATTGTTTTCGTTCTAAGTCTTTGTACTCATCAAGAGTTATTGGTGTTATGTTTGTAAAGTTGTAGGTGAGGGTGATACGCTCAAACTTCTCAAATAACAAGTAAAACAGTCGTATCAAGTAAAGCACTCAAATAATTAGGTTGAGATCGTTCCCACGTGGAAAATAGTTCAGACATAACTTTATTCTATTATTACTATTATTTAGTTAATTATTTTCCTAGGAAAAAAAGACAGTAAAAGGTTTTTTTTCTAGTTTAAAGAAAGTAATTAACTAGGTTAAAGTAAACAACTAACATATTCAAATCCTAGAGCTTAATCAATTAATGAATGTAGCAAGGACTTAAGTGTTCCCCATAGGTTCCTAACTTGATAATTTTAACAATGACATTTCTTTCCTATTATGTTGCATGTAAAGTAATAAGTTATGTATCTCTAAATCCTTGGTCCTGCATCTAGAAAATTTCACTCCGCACCTTGGTTCGGCTACGTGTGTTGCTATACTACCCCTTACCTTTACCTCATATTAATCATTGTACTAGATATTTGTCTAAGTTATTACCTCGTACCACTCCGCACTAGCATATTAGATAGTATACACTAAATCTATGTTGATAATTCTTTTCCAATTATCTACCTCCTTGGTCCTGCAAGTAGCATTAAGGCGAGTTCTAACGTTGGACATCCATTGAAAACACTTCTGAATGAAAGAATTATCAAGACATGCAAGACAATATTCTAGAATTTCTATTTAAGTTGTTTTTTACCTCATTATTCACCCATGGTTCCCACAATCCTAGTTATGAAGTTTAGTTACCCATGGTCATAATCACACTTATTATATATTTAATATAAGAATTCATGCACTTACATTTATGCGAAAGAAAAATATCCTGAAATTTACTTGATTAATCAACAAAAGCACCAACAATCAATTCTAGAAAAAGTGTGAAAATTGATGAAATTAATCCTTCAATACTTGAACAAGAGAACTTACGATTATCCAAAAGTCTAACTACCAAAAACTCTACTATCAAAGAGTCTATGATCAAAAAGTCTAACCCAAAAAATGAGTTTGTTAAACTATTTATAATTTTCAAAAATCCTACCAAAAGAAGTATCCTAATTACTGAAAATCTGTCAGAACGCATACGAGTCGACGGACCTGATGACAGACCGTCGAAGTCACGACAGGCCATCATGGCCTTTGTTGTCCCATACTTCACAAATTATTCTGCTGCTTTCTTCATTACCCTCAATGGCAGGTATGACGGACCTTTCCAAGCACGACGGTCCGTCGAGGGTCTCCCTTCCACAATACTTAAAAGTCGTGAAATTTGGATACTGTGACTACTCTCTAATCATTGCGACGAACTAGCAGGACGAACCGTCGTGGCTATGACGCTCCATCATGAACTTCCGTAATCCCACACTAAGTCATACTTCCCTATCTTCCTTCAGCAGCTTCACTACGAAGACACCTATGGAGCGTCACAGGTTTGATAAACCGTCATAAGCACCGTAGGTGGTCTATTCTGCATTTCTTCGCTCAAAAATCTTTGTACAATAGTATCTATATTTTAACTTTCGCAATCATTTAGCTATCAATCCCAATCACTCTCATCATGTTTATGCATGTTATAACTATTAGGCTTGAATTGTGTGGAACAAGACCATGACAAAGACTCACTATGCACTGACACCTATCCTCTTCAATTTCTCAACGAGGTGCTAATATTTTAGTTATTGAAACTAGTGTCCTCATTTTAAAACAACATGCTCATTTTTCACACAATGATTTCAATTTGAGTATAAGGATTACTTGTCAACACTCACTTTCACAACAAATTCAAAACTCGTTCATAAATATTGCCATAAGCTTGCCCTTATTTTTACTTCTTCAAGTTCGCCATATAACTCTTAGGATAACGATAGGACTTTCTTGTCGTGTATCATAGGCTCAGGGTCAGTAAGGGTATATTTAGGTATACATTAGTGACTTTTTGCGCTCCTTGACATATAGACTAAGCAACCACTTTTTATCGTTTTATTTATCCCAGTTTCTCATATTCTTTCACCTTGCTATTTTCCCTTCTATATTCATTTGTGTAAGCAACTCTTTTCTTTTCTTGCTTGTATTTAGTATAATTTTTTTTATTTCACTTTCTTTCAACTGATTCTTGAGTCACTTTACTTTTGTTCTTTCTCTCTATATGTTCTTTCAACCCCACTTTCTAGAGCATTCCTCATAATAGCCACCCTCAACTCATGTCTTTTTCATCAGTCAGAGTACACAATACCCAATGTTAAGTCAAGGACACGAAAAGGTTGTTTACTGCATAAGCCACCCTCAACATATGCTTTTGGGATAAGCTAAGGTGCACATGTCAAAGGAGGGACCCGAGCCAACACATTATTCCCAGAAAATATCATTTGGGGTGAAAAAGAAAGGTCTACTTTAAGCTCAAATCATTTGTATCAAAGAGGGATTAATTTCTTTCGTTTTTTATTCTATTCTATTTAGGCTAAAAATTTCCAATATTGAACAAGGGCCTATGATCCTTCCTAATTGTCTATTACAACATACTTTTAGCAGGACTAACCAGGCAAGTTCTTGCTCAATACAAATAGTGGACTACTAAAAAAATTCTCACACTCACTTCACATCTCTTTACTCTACCAGATTATCACACACCTAGTTCGAGTCTTAGACTAAGGGTCATGTAGTGGTGTATCTCTATGTCATACTTAGAGCAACATATTTATCAATTACTGTGCCTAGCCATGCATCATTTTCATTACATCTGGAAATCATTTTTGTTTTAGACATCATGCTTAAAAGTTATACTATGTACCCAAGATATAGACTTGCCGGTTCACCAATAAAAATGATCAATCTCTTGGGGAAAAAGATCACAGGCAAGAAAACCCTAAAATAGGATCGTGAATTGGGCTACCCAGACATAACCCTAGCAGTCACATTCCATTTACCCCACCCCAACAAAAAGATATAAAATTGTCCCGAATGCATAAAAAACTGATATACAAGAGTGGTAGGTGAAGCAAACCTTGGGCGCAAAGCTCTGGCGATCAGCAAGTTGGTGGGTCCGATTCCCCGGAACTCACTACCTATATAGTGTGGACACCCTCAGTAGTATCCTTATCAGCAAAAACACTATCATTATTGCCTCCCGCTGTCTCAACATCTCTAGAGCTAGATCCTCAGCAGCTGACTTTATAGCCCTTATCTGACGCGCCTCCTCATCAGCAATCGAGGCTCTCATGCAAGCCTCTATATCACGGAGCTCTTTCTGCCATGCTCTAGCCTCATCCTTCTCTCGACCCCTATTCATCTTCGCATACTCTTGAGGGGGAAGTGGTGGAATCTCAGAATTGGCGAATAAATCCGCAAAAACTGTGTCCACAACATGCTATGCATAAGGGGACTTAGACTCAGGCACCCTGGCCTCTAGGATCAAATCATTATCTGCTCGCTGACTCTCAACTGCAGCCTGAAGGGTCGACACGTCCACCTGAGGCGCTGTCCGGCTAGCACCCGCAACTCCAAAGCGTTTAAGTGCTGATGAACCTCAACGATATTCCGCGATGTGTGCTGGGCTGTCTTACTCTCCAAGATATCCTCTGCCTCAGTAATAGAACTCTGCATCATAAGCTGGATGGGATTCAAAAGTGTGTCCACGTGAGCCTCTAGCTTATGGACCCGGCTGAGCAAAAGGATCTAGGGACAGTGCTACTACCAGGGATAGACTTGACCGGGGTAGTGTCAGTGGTTTCGGAAGCAGCCTACATAGTCGTTCGATCATGTGCTACCGTATCAGCCAAATTTTCACCAAGTGGAGGAAACTCTGGACAGGGCCATCTGTGTGAAGCCAACTCATTCGCCTCATCCCTGATGAGTCCGATATCAACAGTGTCAAGCAGAGTCTTTAGCTGATCAATTTCAAGATGGGCACACCTATGTACCTGCATAAGGAAAATATCATGCACGGAAAAGGGTAAGTAGTGGTGACCATGAAAGCCCTCTTATGCATGACCGCCTGTAAAAGTCATGAGAAGTCCACCTAAACCCCGGCTATCATCACCACCATCAGAATTTCCCGATCCCATGTAACTATATTATCAGCAGTCGTGGGGGAAACATAATGGAGGACAATCAACCGTAAAAGCATAGCCGTGAAAGTCAAGTTATCCTTCCTTATGGCTCCCTTCGGCTCTGTTACCCAGTCGGCACATTCTCGATCCATAGACAAGTGCTGAGCCATCCACCTATTGGTGGTCTCTCTCAACGATGGCTCACGCAAGAATTGACCATCTTTTCAAATTTGCCACTGGTAGTCGAACTAGGCGGTGATAGAGGTCCTTTTGGCATCAACATCCTCTCCGTACAGATATCGGCAGATGGTTGGTAGGGAGATGTCGACCTGTATGCCGCGTACTCTGATGTGCTTGAGTGGGGCCTATTTTGCAGGTACAACCTGACTCTCTATCTGTGATTGGAGAGTAGCCACATAAGAGGCGTAAAACTTTTAGACCAACTACTCACTATAGCGGCCTAAAGAACAAGCTTTTCACTCTAGCCGATGTCTTGTGAAAAGATTGTGGATATCTGGCATGGTGAGGAGACTTCCTATAAGAACCTAGCTCTCCAGTGTAATTGTCCGTGTCATGACGCATTGTCCGTGTCATGACGCCTTTATCATTTCGAAACACAGCATCTGAATACACAATGTTTTTCCCATCGACACACCACCGGTATGGCTGGTCGGCCACCGGGGTGAGAGCACCTTTCAGTGAGCCTGGAGTGGAATCAGGACTGTCAGTCTCATAAAATAAGGCAGACTGTGCCGTTGTGGCGGGTGCAGGGACTTCTACGGATCCTGAGTCTTCCTCCAACCACGGAACTCCTAAGGAACCAGAAGCTCCTTTTTCATGTGTAGCTGATCTAGAAGATGTGCCGGTCAGTGTGCGCTCCTCAATAGATTAGGAGATAGATACTATGCCATACGCCACCTTTTTGGGCGTAGCTCTGGTTTCACATGCAGATCGTGCTAGAGTTGCATTGCAACGTTGCACGTACTCAGGATCATGCTCATCATCAGAGCCTTTAAGCAGATCAGGTGACAGACTTTGAATGCGAACGTGCGTAAACTCGATGTTGTTGCGGTGGCATTAGAGATAGTACCTATAAAATATAATTATTAGTACTAGAAATAGCAAAAAATACAAGCAAGACGGACTGTCGTGATAATGACGGTCCCTCGTAGATGTCCATCATGGGGAACTTAGAAAATGTATGGAGACCCTTAGGAGAGGGGTCACTGACCGTCATTGGAATTGCAGGACAGATCATTGATTGTATGACAATCCTTCGTAGATGTCCGTCAGAGCACACGTAGAAAAAAATGGAGATCCTTAGGAAAAGGGTCTCTGACAACCGTGACGGTTGTGCAGGACGGACCGTCATGGGAATGATGGTCCGTCACATGTGTCCGTTGATGGCCACATAGAAAAAGTTGGAGACCCTTACAAATTGTGTCTATGAAAAGTAAAACAGTTGTGCAGGATGGACCGTCGAGGGTATGACGGTACGTAGTAGATGGCTCTTAGAGGAGACTTAAAAAAACGGAGACCCTTAGCAAAAGGGTCTCTGATAACCAGAACGGTTGGGAAGGAAAGAACATTGAGATTATGAAGGTCCGCTATAAATGTCCTTCAGATGACACTTAGAAAAAGATGTAGACCCTTATGAAAAGGGTCTCTTACAACTATTACGGTTGTGCAGGATGGATTGTCGTGCGAATGAGGGTCCGTCGCATGTGTCTGTTGATGGACACTCACAAAAAACGAATAGTGGGGTGTTGGAACAGACCCTATGAAGGTCCATCGTGGATACGACGGTCCGTCATCAGGGTCTCGTTCTATCATTTAGTGACAAAACTGAGGATGCCACAATCATCCCCTTATGAATCAAATGGAATACTTAGTGTTAACGTACATGTTTCTAACCCTAATACCTAGCAAACTAGCAATGTTAAAGCAAGAATTTCTTAAGTTTTAATAAGGAAATTCAAGTATTTTCAACCTAGGTCAAACAAAATTGGATCAAAGAATGAAGACCCACTAAAAAGAAATAGGATAATAGTAATTTAAAAACAAAAATGCAATGTAAATGGGTAGAGAACATAGACATATACCTGAGAAGAGGACAAAAAAAGAGAATGAGGCACTTGTTTATCAAGAGCAGAATCACATCAATAGACTCCGACCACTAGAAAGGAGATTTCTGGATTTGGAGATTTGGGGAAGTGATTAGTTGATAGAGAGTAGAGGTGAGAAGTTGAATGTTTTAAGGGGAGGGAATGGGAGAAAAAGGGAAGGAAATTGTTTAAATGAAGGGGTGGGGACTTTTAAATGGTGACAGTTTTTAAAATTTCCCAGCCGAGTCGGGTCGGGTATGCTTATTAATGACACAACGAGTCCCTAACGATGGTCCATCACAGATGCAATGTTTTCCATCACGTGTGCCCTAATTTGGAAAATAAATGAAAGGCATAACTGGCACGACGGATTCATGCGATGGTCCATTTAATGTGTTACGGTCCGTCGATGTATCCGTCAATGACTGTTGAAGAATGATTTTCTATAGAATTTGATGTGCTACCTGCAAATTGAAAAATCATTAGTAGAAAATGCTATCATTACAAGAAAGAAAACTATAAGTATTGGATTTCCTCCCAACCAGCGCCTAAAAAACTACACAATGACTGAGCAAGAACTCCTTGCAGTAGTCTTTGCTATTGAAACGTTTTGCTCCTATTTTCTTGGTACTGGAGTTATTGTGCATACTGAACATTTCGCATTGATAAATTTGATGGAAAATAAGGATTCGAAACAAAGGTTGATTCGTTGGGTATTACTGCTACAAGAATTTAACTTTGAAGTGAGGGATAGAAAAGGTAACGAAAATCAAGTTGCAGATCATTTTTCACGTCTAGAAGATGAATATATGAGATAGTTAGGTGATAAGACTGATATTGATGATTATTTCCCCAATGATCATGTATAGGCTGACTTTGAACACTTGATTCCATGGTTTGCAGATTTTGTGAACTATCTATCTAGTGAAATCATTCCATCAGATATGTCCTTTCATCAAAGAAAAAAATCCATGTATGATGTGAAAAAGTTCTTTGGGGATGAATCATACTTATATAGGAGTTATGCCGACCGACTTATTCAGCATTGTGTGCCAGAATGTGTGATGTTGAGTCTTTTAGGGGCATGCCATTCCTAACCGGTTGGTGGACATCATAGTTGTATCCGAACAACTCATAATATATTACATTGTGGTTACTATTGGCCAACTCATAATCAAGACGCTCACGAGTTTTGTAAAGAATGTGACAGATGATCGAGAGATGGCGGCATTTCAAGAAAGCAAGAGCTCCATATAAACCCCATTCTTGTGATAAAGTTATTTGATGTTTTGGGTATTGAATTTATGGGTCCTTTTGTGAGTTCTCATGGAATGAAATATATTTTAGTAGCGGTTGATTATGTATCTAAATGGGTGGAAGATATGGACCTCGCAAACAATGAAGGAAAGAGTGTTAGTGCATTCTTGAAAAAGAATATATTTTCTCGATTTGGTACCCCAAGGGTAATAATTAGTGATGGGGGATCTCACTTTTGCAACAAATTGTTCAACGGATTACTGGAGAAATATGGGGTACTCCATAATGTGGACACTCCTTACCATCGTCAAACTAGTGGGAAAGTTGAAGTGTCAAATAGGGAGATCAAACAGATATTGTCAAAAAATAGTCAACGCTAGTAGAAATGAATTGTCAAGGAGGCTTGATGATACTCTTTTGTCCTACCAGATAGCGTATAGGAATTCCATAGGTACGTCCCCTACAAACTTGTATATGTGAAAGTTGGCCATCTTCCGGTTCCGTTACAGCATAAAGTCATGTGGGCTATGAATAAGTTGAAAATAGATTGGAATGAAGCTGCAGAACAACGGTTAACTTTGTTGAATGAACTCGATGAATTTCGCCTGAATGTTTATGAAAGCGAAGACCTTTACAAAGAAAACATGAAGAAGTACCATGACCTAAAAACGAGAGTTCATGGTTGGGGATTTAGTGCTTTTATTCAATTATAGGTTGTGCTTGTTTCCAGGCAAGCTCAAGTCCAGATGGACTGACCCTTATTTTGTTGCCCAACTATTCCCTCATGGAGCAGTTGAGATGGAAACCAAGGAGGGTGTGCGGTTTAAGGTGAATGGACAACGAATAAAAATCTATTTTGGGCATGATGAATCGGTGAATGAAGTGATCGAGGCATAACATCTTGATGAAGTCAGAGTAATGAAGTCTCTTCAGTCATACCGCGACGTTATATTTTGGGCTTCATTTAGGGCTTTACTAGCATAGTAAATGGGGGGAAGGATTTTGTTCCTTCTTTGTCCCAATACCACACCAAGATCAACCCCACTAGCATTACACATCACCTCAATTGGAATGTTCCAATCCGGAGAAATAATTATAGGTGCAGACACCAATTTTCCTTTTAGCTCGCTGAATGCTTTAAGACATGATTCGTCACAGTAAAATTTACAATCTTTCGCCAATAGTTTGCACAACGGACGTGCAATTTTTGAAAAATCATTGATGAATCTGTGGTAATAACCTGCATGCCCAAGAAAGCTTCTCACACCTTTTAGAGATATAGGTGGGGGAAGTCTCTCTATTACCTCGACTTTAGCTCGATCAACCTCTATGCCTTTTTCTGAAATGCGATGACTAAAAATAATACCTTCTTTCACCATGAAGTGGAATTTTTCTCGATTTACTACTAAATTGCACTCTTCACATGTCTTAAGGACCTCAGATAAATGGTTCAAACACCGCTCAAATGACTCACCAACTCCCAAAAAATCACCCATAAAAACATCGATAGTATCCTCCACCATGTGGGAGAATATCGACATCATACATCTGTGAAATGTGGTTGGTGCATTGCACAACACAAATGACATTCTCTTGAACGCAAAGGTCCCATATGGACAAGTAAAGGTGGTTTTCTCTTGATCTTCTGGTGCAATAGAAATCTGATTATACCCTGAATATCAATCAAGAAAATAGTACCACTCTTTTTTGGCAAGTCTATCCAACATCTGATCCATGAAGGGCATAGGAAAATGGTATTTTTCGTTCCATGCATTTAATTTAGAGTAATCCATACACACCCTCCATCCAGTAACCGTTTTCATTAGAACTAGTTCATTTTTCTCATTGGGTACAACAACCATTACCCCTTTTTTAGGTACACGCTGAACAGGGCATACCCAACTACTATTGGTGATCGGATAGATTACTCTGGCATCCAACCATTTAATGATTTCCTTATTCACGACCTCTTGCGTAGGTGGATTTAAGAGTCTCTAGTGGTCTATACATGGCTTATCATCGGGCATAAGTTTGATTTTATGAGAACAAATACCATCAAGGATCCAAATAATGTCTACAATAGTCCACCCAATAGCTCTTTTGAACCTTTTTTGGCACTCTCACCAAACTCTCAACTTGTTGTTCATTAAGATCTGATGCAATGATTACTGGCAAGGTGTCATCATTTCCTAAGAATTCAAAACTGAGATGAGGTGGGAGAGATTTTAGTTCTAACTCTGGAGCCTCCTCTATAAATGGTTTCACGGTGGAGACTCGCAATTCATCATGTCTAACTCATATTTCTTCGGTTTAAACCGAACATAACCTCGATCAAGATCCGCGACTAATGACCTATAATCTTCAATGCCGCTAATGCTTCTACACCTAGACGTTCTTCTATTTGTGTCTCAGATGACTCACCAACTTTGTAGGATATAGCATATACCGATTGGAGCTCAGCACTCTGCCTCATGGTCCTACAAATGTTGAAGGTCATTTCTGCCACTTTTCCATATAAACTAAGGCTCTAGCCGTACCAACGAATGGCCTCCCTAGAATAATAGGTACTTCAAAGTCGACTTCACAATCAAGAATAACAAAATCTGTCGGAAATATGAACGACTCCACCTTTACTAGCACATCCTGGATTATCCCTAAAGGTCTTTTTACTGCTCGATCGGCCATCATTAGCCGCATCGCAGTGGGATTTGGATCACCCAAACTCAACTTCTTGTAAATCGAGAGGGGAATGAGATTTATGCTTGCCCCGAGATCACATAATATTTTTGCAAAACGTAATAACCCGAATGTAAAAAGAATAGTGACCGCACCCGAATCTTCTTTCTTTTGTAAAAGAGATCTTGTAGAAATAGTACTACAATGATGCATTCTATTATAATCCTCACAACTGACCGATCTTTTTTTTTGTAACCAGATCTTTTATAAACTTGGAATAACCGGGAATTTGTTCTAAAGTTTCTACCTAAGGGAAATTGACAGAAAGATGCTTCAACATTGTTATCAAATGCCCATAATTACCATCATCGGTCTTTGTAACTAATATTTGAGGAAATGGGGCTGGTGGTCTAGGCATGGGAGTTACCTTTTTAGGCACTTCAGCATATTTTCCAATGTTATCTTCTACTACACCACTAACCTCTACTACTTTATCATTATCTTTTATCACCTTATCCTCATTAGAGGGTATATGTGGTCAATGGTTTGCTTACTACCGCGACTAGTGATTGCCATACGGTGTCCATAATTTTTTGGATTTGGACAGTGTAGCTAGAAAGAGTTCCTGGTTGCCGTGCGTTAACATTCGCAGATAATTGGGCCATTTATAACTCAAGCTGCTTAATCGATATTGCATGTGTATCGACTTTATGCCCAATATCCGCTAAGTCACTCCTCAACTCTTTCGTGTGCTCATCACTAGCATCGAAGCTCCTCATCATTTTGTGTAACATATCCTCAACTCGCGCCATACTACCTCCACCATCCCTAGGAATATGTTCACGATTCTGAGGAGGAACATAGGGCCCATTCCTATAATTTCTATTACCATAGTTACCCTGTTGAAGTTGTTGTCGCGATTGTCATTTCCATCTCGGACGTAATAACACTCATGGTTATAGTTACCATAGATCCGACCTTGTTTTGCTTGACCTTGGAACCAATTCTCAAGATTTGAGCCTTGGGTACTCGGTCGGAAACCCCCTATCTGGTCATTTACCGCATAAGAATCCTCCTCATAATAACATTTATCATTTGTTGTGGTGGTTTAACCAAGTAGTTAACTGCATTTATCTTTTCAGTTGCTTCACTACGATGCCACCTACAGACCATCAGAGGCTCGAGGGACTGTCATAAGCTTCATAGGTGGTCTCTTTTGCATTTCTTCGCTCAAAAACTTCCGCGTTCATTTTTGGACAGATAACTTTCAAATAAGGAGAAACTTACATAAAAACTAATACAAAGAGACTTTTAGACACACACTAAACTTAAGGAAAAATCTTTAAAATACCGTGAAACCACGGTATATCAGAGGGCATGAATAATTTTCTTTTACGTTGTTGGCTAACTATTAGGTTATGCTGGGACATGTTTAGTAGAGGAAAGGTATTTTTCTTTTTATAGGATTTAAATCTAAATTTTATGTTAACTCACAAGTATGATTGACTTTATTTTTAGTTTTCTTTTATCACAAATGCACAATATGCAACTACTATTGATATAGTAGCATCTTCTAGTTGTTTGAGTTGTCTAATTTATCTCTTTTACAGTCGTTTTAACCAATCAAACAATAGTCAATGCACGATATCTCATTGTAGAATATGTTTCATAGATAAACTATAGCAAAGTTCATATTTCAGATTGTACCATTTTCTCGTGACTTGTCGTGTATGACGGTGTACAACACCGATCCTAGTATGGCTACTCTATCATGGATTTATGGTGGTAAAAATTATTCAACATTTTCTACATTCTCTTCTAAAATATGCTTCAATTATTTAGTCATATTCTTATATTTTATGCGTATACTTATGAAATAGGTTACACCAAAGATTACTCTCTTTGCCTACTGAAAAATAAATTTGCTATGACGACTGAATAAAAAGCTACTTGGTATTTTTCCTAGCTGATCTATATTCTATTGTAGATGCTACTTACTTTTGGATGATGATTGTTTAAAAAACTGTCTTCATCCTCAATTCTATAAATTACAATCTTATCTCTCTTTTTAGGAGAAACAGTTTTTATTTATTTCCACGTTGTTATCTACTTTTGAGACATGTTTGCTTGTATTGCAGCTAAGGTAGTCCAAGATTTTGTTTTACTTCTTCGTTTGTTGTTAATATAGTTTTCAATAAGAAATAATTTTATGTAAAGACTCACATGTACTTTTCAACGTCTCAGATAGTCTCTACATCATATCTTATTCAATGAAGTGAAATCACTATTGCTATTAAGTTATACTAAAAATTTATCTATAAGTTTTAGTATCCTCTCTTAAAATAGAAGGAATAGGTTGTTATGTGTTTCATGAGATCTACTTGACTCCCTTTTGAAGTCTCTAATTTATTCTACTACTTTGGGAGTCTAGGTCATATTTCCGTGCAAATAGAGGATTAACAAGAATAATACTATAAAATTATAATTATGAATTTGACATCGAAACTTCATCAAGATGTTGGCATGATGTTATGTTCTCATTTTGTTTTCTAATGCATTCACATAATTTATTAATGCCGAATTATTGAAGTAGCTACCAATATTTTTTGTTGAGAGAAAATTTTAGTAATTTAACATAGACTGTTGATATGATAAATGAAAATAGTAAATTTCTCCTCTTTATATATAAAGAATTCCTCTCACTTGAAATATTTTTTTTCATTGGTTAGAATAGTATTAGAGCGATGACATGCCTTTGTATAGTCTGTAGCCAAGTGTTACCCTATGGTTGCATTCCTGACCCTCATTTCTTTGTTGTTGTATGAATTTTTGAATAATAAATGTTGGCGTTGATGATTTGTATCTTGAAGAATTTAGACATCTTGTTAGTAAGTATATGTTAGGAGAGGAGAAATGGAAAGACCTATAATGTATTGAACGTGCAATTTATATGCTTTCCTTGTATGTTTATCTTTTTTCATGAGACCATGGAGAATTTATGGTGATTAGACTCCAACGTGGTGGCATAGCGAGGCTAAAAAATTGAAATACCAATCTTAGTTATTTTTCCTAGTAGAGGCAACACAAGAAAAGTTATTATATTTTGTCTACATCTTGGTGGGTAGAGTTATTTTGTACATATATGGTTGAATTAGGTAATGTGAACAATAGTTGCATGACTCCATGATTTCCTTACATAAATTCTTGACAAGACTACATTTTCCTTAGGACTGCTATTATTGAGAATAATAATAAAAATTACGAATATTTATATGACATCATTACATAATAAGTCCAAGCAAATAATAAAAGGCAGGGCCTGCGTTAGCAATTTCTGTTATATATGAGGACTATAGTTTGTTGTAGTTTCTTGGTAGAGTTGTATTCTTTACATTGTGTGTTGTGCTAAGCTCTGCTTGTATTATATCTTTAACATATAAAAGATTATTCTTTTTTCTACGTAATTTCCTCTAGTTAGATTTCTTTGCCTATTAGTGGAATTTTGCATGTAAGCTACATAGTACGCATATTCGGCACTATTTATTGTATCAACAGGGTATTGAACAACGTTCCCATCATTTTGCATTTTGAGGCAAAAAATCCCGAATATATCACCTTCTTCGAAGGAACTCGAGAAAATCTTTATTCCGATGAATAAATGTTGACTAGGTAAAATTATGTTTGTTAAATTCTCAAAATATCACCAAACTACATTGCGATGTAAATCATAAAGCACAAAGCATTCTGAGTCTTGCATGGAAGCTGAAGCAATGGCTCGAGATTGCTTGATGACACAAATATCCTAGATTCCTACTTGTATAGGGAGCCTTTCATCTTTCGCCCACGTATTGATAATCTTATGTATCTTTCTTCAAAAGATGTGATTTGTCTTTCATGTAATTTCCTTCGTTTAATGATTTATCATCATTTTCTCCTGATCCTTCGTCCATTGATTTAAGGTAATACTTAATTTTGGATATCTTCTAAAATGCAATGAATTTGTCCCAATTTACTTACTCTTATTCTTCCTACTTCAGATATAAATCAATCGATCTAGATTTTATAGATTTCCCCGTTTTAATCCCTTAATTATTGTCGGTCATAATCATGGAATGTTATTATGTCTTAAAAAGAAGTTGAGGACATACACTTACTTGTATTTGATTCTTTTGTGTTTCTGTTGCTTGATTTCTTTGTTAAAAAACGTATGTGAAAGTAGTATTCAATATTAAAAGTTTATGAACTTCTGGACAAAATGAAAACTTAAATCATAATAAAACTTTATCTTTATAAATTAAATGAATTACTCATAATCTTAATTATTGCTTCACTAGGTAGAGTTGAACGACAACTTATGTTTTTAGATGCTTTACCACTTAAGTTAATAATATATATACTCAAATTGCCGCATTACTGAAACATAATGTGGATGCCTATTTCAGGACAATGCTTCTCTATGAGCTATTCAAAATTAGGAAGTATGTCAATTTCTTGAGTAAACTTATTCCTGTATTAGTGAACTAGTTCTTTTGTAGTTGGGAGGGCATGACAATAACTCATTCCCTTTTTAATAACAAATGATGAATTGTTAAAATTTATAATTTATATTTATTTCGAAATAACCAATTTATTTTGAATGAAGAAGTGTTAAACTTAAGTAACGTACTATTGCTTTAACCACTTCGACATAGATGCTGAGTACCAATAGAATGCTAACTGAGGGCAATTTAGACTTTGACTATTACATTATTCTCTGCCTTTAATTTAATCTGACACGTTTTGTTATAATTTAGACTTTGACTATTAGTATTTACTTTCATTTGTCCAGCATTAAGTTGTCCAATTTATATGCAATGAAATACTCAGTAGTTACCCTGCAATGCTTCCATTTGTTCAGCGTTAAGTTCCCCAATTTTATAGGATATGTAGTAAGATCTCCGAAACGGGTTGTTAATACCTTTGATTTGAAACTTAGTATTTCAAGTCCAAGTCCCATCCATTCTATAGGAGTAGTAGGAAAAGATTGTTCAGTCACATTTAAGTTGAGGCAAAATCATGGAAATACAGGGAATGTTTGTGACCATTACTTGTAGCATTAACCTAGGAATTGTATGGAACTTTATGTTTCTTCTGAATATGAATTATTTTTTATTTCATTATTTTTTTAGTTCAGATTTTTGTTTCCTTTTTGATTGTTTAGTTGATCCTGCATAGTGCAGAAATATGTTTGTTAGCTACTACTTGTTTTAACTTCACTGCATCAAATTAAATGGGTATGTAAGCTTTAATCTATTGAGTATGCCATTCTTTATCAACTGGCTTCTTATTTTCATGTTTTTGTTGTTGTTGGTATTGTGAACTGGTGTCTCCCTTTTTTTTTGTGCTGCAGCCATCTGCAGGTTTCGTTTATCTTGTTTGCCTTGTTCCCCTTTGTTTTTGTTTTTCCTATTAGCCTCCAACTCTTCTTTTGTTAAAATTTACTCATCTCTTTGCTTGACATCAAAGTTTGAATGTAAGAGATAGTCTGTTAAGATTATTCTCGATTAATAAAAGGGGCAGCTCCATGTTTTTACCAATACAAACATGAAATAAATGTTTTATATGATTTGCGGGTGGGAGCACACATACTCATCTCTTTGCTTGACATCAATGTTTGAATGTGAGAGATAGTCTGTTAAGATTATTCTGGATTAATAAAAGGGGCAGCTCCATGTTTCTACCAATACAAGCATGAAACAAATGTTTTATATGATTTGCGGGTGGGAGCACACAAATACTCACTATATATATATATATATATATATATATATATATATATATATATATATATATATATATATATATATATATGTGTGTATGTATGTGTATATATATATATACATACATATATATATATATATATACATATATATAGTAATTTGGATTTGTCGGTTTACAATGAATACTATACAATTACAAACATATAAATTTATTTAACTTATATTATAATTTTATTCAGAATGTGTAATAAAATGCCGTTAATTTAATTGAAATTGGATATGAACAAAAGTAAACTCAATGTATCGTAGTGAATGATGAAAATTTTTGTACTATTGTCAAATACGTATTTGAATTCTTGGAATTTATTAATATGAGATATCTTTAAGCAATCACTTTCTATGTTTTTGTTGTACAAGACATGTTTGTTGATTTTTTTTTGAAATATATAGGTTGAATTTACCTATTAGTTAATTTTATGCTTTAGGTCATTTGAATATGAAATTATGTGATTATATATCAAATTAATGTATTATAAAGAATTTTTATGGGACGTCCAATGTTAAAGTTACGCCTTATAAGTGCTTCTCTAGATGAGATATAAAGTTACGCTTTATGAATGTTGCTCTAGAGGAGATATTAAGTTACGCTTTATAAGTGTAGATCCAGATGAGATATAAAGTTACACTTTATAAGTGTTGATAAAGATGAGATATAGAGTTACACATTATAAATGTTTCTCTAGATGATGTATAAATGGAAACACTTTTTGAATGTCACAATAACAATGCAAATGCAACACTTTAAAGTGTAGTATAATAAAAAATAGGTGTCTCTAATGCATCATCACAAAGTGTGCCCTTATACCTTTTAAGCTACGCTTTATAAGTTCTTCTAAAGATTGCAACATTAATGTTTCTTTAGGCAACCCTCTAATATTGTTGCTGAAAGTCCAAAAAGGGAAGCCTTTTAACAAATGTAAAACTTTTTGATATTTTAGTCTACACTTTAGTGTTGCAGTCGAAAGCCTAAAATAATGTAGTGCTTATACTATAAATATGCATATTTTTAAAAATAATCGAAATGCAATTGTTATTCATTATTTTCATTATTAATAGGAATCACTAACCTTAATTAGATTTTTTTTGGATAATGGGACTTCATATCATCCTCGGCCTCCTATGTTGCTCCCTCAACTACGTGGTTCCTACCTAGAACATTTATGGACGCCACCTCTTTGTTCCTCAACTTCTTGACTTGGCGATATAGAATTTCCACTGAAACATCTTCACAGGAAAGGCTATCATCCACACCTAACCCATCAATAGTAAGAATTTACACAGGGTCGCCAATATACTTCTTTAGCATGGACACATGAAATACCGGATTAACTTTAGCAAATTCACTAGGTAGTCTAAACTCATATGCGACCTTTCTGACCCATCGCAACAACTCATAGGGACCCACATACCGGGGACTTAACTTCTCCTTTTTGCAGTATCACATGACCCCTTTTGTAGGTGAAATCTTAAAATACATATTATCACCTACTTCAAGTTCAAAATCTTTTCTTGTATTGTCGGGATAGGATTTTTTCCTACTATAGACCATTTTCAACTTATCACTGTTAACTTCTCCAAAACGTCATAGATTATTAGGTCGAAGGAGTGAAGATGCACCAACCTAAAAAACTCAACATGATATCTACATCGCCTACCATATAGTGCTTGAAAAGGTTCCATGGAAATACTGCAGTCGTAGCTTTATTATATGAGAACTCAATAAAGGGTAGGTGATTGTCAAAATTTTCTTTGAAATTTATTACACAAGCCCTTAATATGTCTTCTAGGGTTTGAATAGTACTCTTTTCTTCATCATCTGTTTGGGGATGAAAAGCAGTCCTAACCTTCATTTTAGTACCCAACCCTTTTTGAAATGACCTCAAAAAATGAGACATGAATTGTGCTTCTCTATCCGATATTATAGACAAATGAATCCCATGAATACTCACAATCTCATCAATGTATATACTTGCATAATCCTATGTCTAATAAATACACTTAACAGGGATAAAGTGAGAATATATTTTAAATCTGTCCACTACAACCCAATTTGAGTCATTTTGCCTCCTGTTTCGAGGCAACACAACGACGAAGTCCATATTAATTTCTTTCCAATTTTAAAGTAGGAATACCCATTTCTCAAAAGTCCACTAGGATTTAGATGCTCGGCATTAACCTTTTTGTAATATGGACACATGGATGCAAACTCCGCTATGTCCCTTCTCAAACCATCCCACTAATATACCTTTCTAACATCAAGATACCTTTTTGGCACCCAGATTATTAGAATATTGGGAACTATGATCTTTTTCATAAATATTTTACCTAAATTTATCGATATGCAATACACATAATCACTTTGGTACCTAAGCACACCAGATTCCCTTAGGAGAATTACTCATTGACCTATCTAAGTACCAATTTCTTTAACTCCATTAATAGTGGGTCAAGATGTTACTTGGATTTCACTTCGACCACTAAAGATTGCTAAGAAATATTATGAACTATAAAACCGCCATATGAGGAATCTTCCAACTGAACACCCAATTAGGATAACCTATGAATATCTTCCAACTCATTCCCTTTTTAATAACAAATGAAGAAGTTTTCAACTTGATAATTTTTATTGACTTTGTAATTACCAACTACTTTCAAATGGAGAAGTGTTAGACTTAAGTAACCTACTATTGCTTTAGCAAATTCGACATGGATGCTTAGTACCAATTGAATGCTAACTAAGGGAAATTTAGAATTTCACTATTAGATTATTATTTGTCTTTCATTTAATCTTCCACGTTTTCTTATTGCAGTTCAATTTAGACATTGACTTTTAGTATTTACTTTCATTTGTCAAAAATTAAGTTGCCCAATTTGTATGCAGTGAAATACTCAGTAGTTAGCCTGTAATACATTAATTTGTTAAGGCTTAAGTTCCCCAATTTGATAGGATATAGGGTAAGATTTCAAAAAAAGGTTGTTGATACCTTGGATTTTATATTTAGTAGTTCCAGTTCAAGTCTCATCCATTCTACAGGAGTAGTAGGAAAAATTTGTTCAACCATAGTTAAGTTGAGGAAAAATCTTTGAAATGCAAGGGAAGTCTCTGACTATTACTTGCAGCATTAACCTAAGAAATGTCTTGAACTTGTTGAATATTCTTAATGTGAATTACTTTTAATATCCTTATTTTTTGAATTCTGGTTTTTAGTTTCCTCTTGATTGTTTAGTTGATCCTGCAAAGTGCTAAAATATATTGGTTAGATAGTATTTGTTTGAACTTCACTATCACAAATTAAATGAGTTTGTAAGCTTTCCTCTTTTGCGTATGCCATTCTTCATCTGCTCGCTTCTTCTTATTTTCTTGTTTTTGTTGTTGTTAGTATTGTGAATTTGTGTATCTTTGTTTTTGGTGCTTCAACCATTTGATGGTTTCTTTTATCCTTTTTGCCTTGTTCCGCTATGTTTTTATTCTTTCTATTATCCCCTAACTCCTTTTTTTTAAAAGTCCCTTATCTCGTTTTAGGTTATCAAACTGTGAGTGTGAGAGATAGTCTATTAAGATAATTCTCGATTAATGAAATGGGTAGCTCCATGTTTCTACCAGTACAAACATGTAAGAGATGTTTATATGATTTGTGGGGGTGCACACACACGCTCACTATATATATACATATATATATATATGTATATATATATATATGTATGTATGTATATATATATATATATGTATATATATATATGTATGTATATATATATATATATGTATGTATATATATATATATGTATGTGTGTGTGTGTGTATATATATATATATACATACATACACATATATATATATATATACATATATACATATATATATATATACATATGTATACATATATATATACATATGTATATATATGTATATATATATATATATATATATATATATTATGACAACCCTAAGAATGAATAGGATCAAGACATAGGGTGTCAAGAATGGTTGTGATTAAACCATGGTTCATACGGTTCGATACGCGTAGAAAGAGACATCAGAACCCTTACTACGACCAAGTCAACTGTCTTTGCCAGTTAGTTTAGCTTGGAAAAGTTGGACAAAACCAATTAAGGTTCGCGAAAATGAAGATTTAGTCGAATGAGTCTTTACAAGACTTGAAACGGGAAATTTTATGTTTCGAGGGTCTAGGGGTGAAATTTTCTTTTCCAGGCAAAGGGTAATATTGTAATTACCCTGAGAAAATAATAAGCTAATTAATTAATTTCATTACAAGAGCAATTAGGATTGGGGTGACCTGGAATGAACCCTTTCACAAATGGGGTGCCACTCGGGTTCGAGCCCCACTAGGAGCAAGGAATCGATGATTTAATCATAAAATAAAATCTATTCATTATGGGTGAAATGGTCCTTTCATGTAAAATAAATCTTATTTTTGTATTAATTTAATTAAATCTTATTTTTACTAGGTCCTGAATTTAGTCTTCTAATCCTAATAACTCTGTCCCTCACATTTCTATACTTTCTTTCACGTGTCTCATCTCGAATTCACTCACGCCCTGACTAAAAAGAAAGATCAAGAATAGTTTGGAAAACAATTGTTCTTCACACTTTAAAAAACATACAAAAATTTATACGAAAAGCAAGGTGATAATAAAACGTCAAGGCAAAGGGAGGTTGTTGGTCGAGTGGTGTGTACATTTAGGAGAATTTGGTGTGGTTTGGAGGAGTTTTTGGGCAGAAACGTCACACTTAAACAACATCAAAAGGTTTTGTTTTCTCTCCTGGAATTCATTCTCCAAGTGTATTTTCCGTCGAACGATTCTCAAGGTCTTGAAAACGTAGGTTGTTCCCCTTTGTATACCCTTGTCCTTATCCCCCAAACAAATTCGTAGGATAAGTATGTTGTGCTTCTAGATTTAGGCATGAATTATGTATTTATATTAAATTTGAACATGTTTATCTGAGGGAATTTACGAAAACAATATGCAAAGTGTGATCGAAAAGTTGGTGTTTGTGTGTTCATGTGGGTAGTTGCTTTTGCCACTATTTTGGGGTTGTATAAATCATGTATTTCTTGTGCATTTTATGTGTGTTATGTGTGTACAATGTGACGTTCATTAACATGAAATGTAGTGGATTTAAATAACAATCTTTTAGCCAACTAAATTTATGAACAATGTGCCTTAAAATGAGTTGAATAATGACAAGAACTTCCAAATATGGGTACTCGATAATAAAAATTAAATCATGGTTTTAAAAGAGAAAATTAAATAAGTGAGGTCACTGGGAATTGAACCCAAGACCTCACATGTTTAGATGGCTGAAAAAGTAAGAAAAAGGTGAAGGAGCTAAGGGGAATCGAACCCCTAAGCTACTGTTTTAGAGAGGCAAAGAAAAAATAAAATGGGTCTAGCGGATTCGATCCTAGCTACTGATTTTGCCTCTAAGAAAAAAAAATTGGAGTGGGGGAATACAACTCGCGATCTATGGATAGAAGGAGGAGAAAATCATTTTAAACAAATAAATGGGAGGCTTGGGATTCGAACCCACAACCTCAAGGTACGTGCAAAAGAAGCGAAAATAGGGAAAAAGAAAACGCGAGGCGTGGGAATTGAACCGACGACCTCATGTCTTAAGGAAGAAGCAAAATTAATTAGGAATTGAAGTGGGGAAGTGGGGGTTCCATCCCACAACCTCACTTCCACTAGCGCAATTTATATAAAATAAAACTAGAGAGGATGTGGGGGTTCGAACCCACTACCTCAACACCTCTAAAGCAAAATTAAAAGAAAAAACTCAAAGAGGCTGTGGTGGTTTCAATCCACAACCTCTTGGTTTGGGCGAAAATGAGCAATGTATTCTTAACGAAAAATAAAATGAAATTGTGGGGGTTCGAACCCACAACCCTTCGGCTAAATCAAGAGTAAAATTATATAGAAAATTTATCCTTTAATGTTAATGTTGAAATGAAATTTAGTGTTCTAATGTTATGAATATTAGAAATAAAATCAATGAAAAATATAAATGATATACAAGTGATTAACGATTTAGGTTCCCTTGTGCAAACTTCCGTATTGATACATATGTGATGCGTGAGTAAAATATCAAATAGTAATGCCATACACTTAAATAAAAAAATAAAGATCTTGGCATCTATACAATATACATAAGTCCTGTACTACATAATCTTAGGAAAGTAAGAATTACATAATGAACTATGAATGAATCTCCATGGCTTTTATGTATCGACACATAAGTCTAACATACGTTCTGCAGTAAGTGAACCTAAGATGTAGGTAATGAAATGATGAACCCTAGGAGGGTTAAGTGTGAGTGTAAGATACACTAATTGGAAAAGTGCATTGTCATATGATGAGATGAACTATGAAATGATGAAATGCACATTCACGTAATAAGAGGTGAGTAACTATGAAAAGCAAAGGTGATAATAATGAAGAATGTCATGACAACATGATATGAGGATACTGTATATGATGAGAGCAATCTCGAATGAGCCTAAGTAAATGTTACCAATACGTACTTACCAATGAGAGTATAAGTTAATGAAGAGACCAGTCTCTATGAACACTATGATGAAAGTATTGAGTTTAACACACTTAATACTAATTATGAGATGGGAAATCAACTAATGAGATATGCTGTCCTCATACTACAAGTCAGCTTCCATGAC
The DNA here is from genome assembly GCF_036512215.1 of Solanum lycopersicum. Lineage (NCBI taxonomy): Eukaryota > Viridiplantae > Streptophyta > Magnoliopsida > Solanales > Solanaceae > Solanum > Solanum lycopersicum. The sequence continues at coordinate 33,773,674 of NC_090802.1, read as the reverse complement.
GTAGGAGTTGAATGCAATGGAACTTTATATTGTGCACCGATAGGATAGCTTTGAATGGTGAATCCTTCTTTCAGGAAGGGCGAAGGTTCACATAACTCTCATGAGATGAGACTTTCCGTCTTGCCGGGTATTTTTCTCCTTAAATCTCCTAGTCTTTGAACCTATACTGCTAATATAGGGATTTGGTGGGGTTAAATTCCCGTATACGCTAGCATGTTATTGAGTCACTTTGGCCACTGATTCCACCTCTTTTAGGTGTGGGGGAGAGACTAGATTTCATCGTTCTCAAATAATCTATGTCGGTTAATGCTAATGTTCCCAATGAATGAATGAGGCCAACCTCAAAAAGAAGTATATAAATAAATGAGTGATACCGAAGTTCTTAGGATAGGATAATCAGGAGGTGAGCTAGACTCAGGTAATGACATTATGTTATTCCTAATCATTGTACAGCAAACCCTATGAAATTCTTAAAATACATCCTAGGTATAATCGGTGGTCACATTGTACTATAAAGGAAATGAAATGAAGTAGGTATGACTGGATAAAGCAGACTCTATGCTTGCTAATGAAGACTCCCTAGTTGAGGTCCCATATGTTGAGCCCTCATTTTGTTAAAAGTCTTAATGTCAAGTACATGATTCGAAGGACTCATTGCATATGAATGAATGATATGAAAGAAGTTATGTGTTATATGTTATGTTATGATATGTGCTATATGAAGATGTTATGTGTTCTGTGGAATACAATATTTATAATGATGCATGTTACAATCATGTAATGACCTTTCTAATTCAATGTGGAATGTTTACTAACTTCTCTAATCTCAATTTTACAAGTCTACTGACTTCACAAACTAAAATCATGTCGTTAGGAAAGAGCTATTCTTTCTCGTGCATGTCCTCTGTGTGTGGCTGCATATACCCATACTTAGTACAAGTGTGTACTAACCCCATACGTCTATACTATTTTAGGTGCAGTCCCAGGTGGGCGATAAAGCTAAATGATCATTGTTAAAGCTATCCGGACGTCAGCTTTCATATGGAGTTTGTTAAGTTCTCATGCTTTTGGGGATGCTCTTGTTTTACATGCAAGCGTAGTTTAAGAGTTTAGCTAGTGGAGCATGTTCCACTAGTATTTCCTTCTTGTTTTGATTCAGACTTTTTGTTTGTTGCATTTTGGCAATTATACAATTAAGACTTAATAAATATTTCTTTCAGTTGCTTATCTCTTTAATTTTAGATGGTTGATTATGAACGATTATGAAATCTTAAGAATGTTTAACAAGTATGTTTTAAGAATAAAAAATTTCAAATTTTCCGCTAAAATTAGCCTATGTAAAGTAAGGATGACATAAGTATGCTTGTTTGCGACCTCTGAGAGGTCAACTATTCCAGTCTCGTCTTGTGTCTAGATTCCAGTCGTGTCAAATATACATACATATATATATATATATATATATATATATATATATATATATATATATTCATATGTATATTAATTTTTAATGGTTAGCTTAAAATTAATATTTTCCGCTTATGCACTTCCATATTCATATCACTTAACTTAAAAAAAATTTTGAATGTGTAGAAAAAAGCCGGTAATTTAATTAAAATTTTAGGTGTCCAAAAGTAAACTCAATGTACTATAGTGAATGATGAAGAGTTTTTGTACTATTGTCAAACACGTATGAATACATTTGGGTTTTTGGAATTTATTCATATTAGATAACTTTAAGCAATCACTTTTTATGTTTTGGTTGTACAAGAGATATTTCTCGATGTTTATTTGAAATATATAGCTTCAATTTACCTATGAGTGAATTTTGTGTTTTAGGTCATTTAAATATGTAATTATGTGATGATATATTAAATTTATGTTATCTAAAAGAATTGTTGTAGGATGTCCAATGTTAAAGTGATGTTGTATAAGTGTTGCTATAGATGAGATACAAAGTTACACATTATAAATATTTCTCTAGATGAGATATAAAGTTACGCTTTATATGTGTTGATCCAGATGACATATAAAGTTACACCTTATAAGTGTTGATCCAGATGAGATATAAAGTTACACACTATAAGTGTTGCTCTTGATGACATATAAAAGACAACACTTTATAAGTGTCTTTATAGATGACATATAAAAGGCAACACTTTTTAATCATCACCAATAACAATGCAAATGCAACGTTTTAAAGTGTAGTATAATAAAAAATCAGTGTCGCTAATGCATCACCACAAAGTATTCCTTTGTAAGTATTAAGCTACGGTTTATAAGTGTTGCTAAAGATTGCAACATTTACTTTTCTTTAAGTAACCCCCTAAAAGTTTTGCTGAAAGTCCAAAAGTCCAACATTTACTGTTTAAAAGTGTCGCTTAAATTTTGCAGTACTTTTACTATAAATATACATATTTTAGAAAAATTATCCAAAATCAATTTTTATTCATTTTTTTTATTATTAATAAGAATAATTAACCTTAAGGAAATTTATTAGTTTAATGAAACTTCATGTTGACCTCCGCCTCCCATGTTGCTCCCTCAACTAGGTGGTTTCTACTTATGACTTTTACTGAGGCCACCTCTTTGTTCCTAAACTTCTTGACTTTGCGATCTAGAATTTCATCTGAAACCTCTTCATAGGACAGGTTATCATTATCACCTAACACTTGAATACTAAGAATTTACACGGGGTCGCCAATACACTTCTTTAGCATGGACACATGAAATGTTGGATGAACATAAGCTAATTCACTAGGTAGTCTCAACTCATATGCAACCTTTCCAACCCATTGCAAATTTTCATATGGACCCACATACTAGGTACTTAACTTCCCATTTTTGTTGAATCTCTTGACCTCCTTCATAATTGAAATGTCCAAATACATCATATCACCTACTTCAAATTTATGATCTCTTCTTCTATTGTCGGCATAGGATTTTTGCCGACTATAGACTATTTTCAACCTATTCCTTATCACTATAACCTTCTCAAAGTATCATAGATTATTTTAGGTCCAAGCAGTGAAGATTCACCAATCTCAAACAATCCAAAAGGAGATCTATATCGCCTACCATATAGTGCGTGGAAAGATAGTATGAAAATACTACAAATGTAGCTTTATTATATGAGAACTCATAAATGGTAGGTGATTGTCACAATTCCCTTTTGAAATCTATCAGACAACTTATTAACATTTCTTCAAGGGTTTAGATAGAACTCTTCGCTTGATCGTCCGTTTAGGGATAAAAAGCAGTCCCGAGCTTCGTTAAGTACCCAACCCTTTTTGAAAAGACCTCCAAATGAGAAGTGAATTGTGTGCCTCTATCCGATATTACGCGCAAAGGAATCCCAGGAAGACTTACAATGTCATCAATGAATATACATGAATAATCCTATGCTGAATAAATAGAATTAACACAGATAAAATGAGCAGATTTTGTATATCTATTCACTACGACACATGGATGCAAACTCCGCTATGTCCCTTTTCAAACCATCTCACTAATATACCTTTCAATGTCAAGACACATTTTCTCGGCACCCGAATGAATAGGATATCAGTAACCATGAGCTTCTTCAAAAATCTTTCCCCTTAAATCATCGACATCTGATACACATAATCTATTTTGGTACCTAAGCACCTCATCTACCTTTGGGAGAATAAATCATTGACCTAGCAAACTACCGATTTATTCATCTCCATCAATAGTATACAAAGATGTTTATGAGATTTTACTTCGACCACTAAAGATGCCACAGAGATATTCTAAACTATAAAACCACAATATGAGGAATCTTTCAACAAAAAACACAATCTCGATAACCTATGATTATCTTTAAATAATTAACACCATATTCTTTATCGAAGATTCAACTCCTTTTTAGTGAAAATATATTGATGGTCGTCATACACTTCCACATGAACACCATTCAAGTAATCCTCCATATTTTAGAAGCAAACACTATGTTCGCTAACTCTAGGTCATCAGTTTGATAATTCTTCTCGTGCACATTGATTTGTCTAGAGGCTTAGGCTATTACCTTCCCATGTTTTTCAAGGATACAACCCAAACCCACTCAGGATGCATCACAATATACAACAAAACCCATGGTACCTTCCTATAAAGGCAACACCGGCGGGAGGTAAGCATATCTTTTAAAATTTGAAGCTTCTATCACAAACCTATGAACACTGAAATTTGACGCTCTTTTGAATGAAGGTAGTAAAAGCAGAAGTAATAGACAAAACACCATCCACAAAACTCCTATAGTACCTAACTAAGCACAATAACCTTTTAATATTGATCGGAGTCAATGGTCTAGGACATTTCTTAACCACCTCGTTTTTCATTGGATCTACCTCTATACAATAACTAAAAATAATATGATCAAGAAATGCCATCGATCTCAACCAGAACTCACACCAACTATATTTGGCAAACACTTGGTCTTCCTTGTGGACCTGTAATCCCACCCTCAAAAGGTCCATATGTAAACCCTAATATATTAAATATACAATGATAATATCAATGAATACCCTATTCATAATGTCCATAAAAGCCGCTTGGGCATTCGCGAGAGCAATGGTCATCACTAGGAACTGATAGTGCCCATACCTAGTTTAGAAAGCGGTTTTAGGTACATCCTCATCTTTCACTGTTAGTTGGTGATACCCCAACCTTAAGTTAGTCTTAGAAATGTTGCTAGCCCCTTTGAGTTGAACAAACATGATTTCAATCAGAGGGAGAGGATACTTGTTCTTTATGTTGAACTTATTGAGCTAACGATAATCAATACACATCTGTAGGGACCCATCCTTTTTCTTATCAATCAACGCTAGATATCCCCATACTGAAATATTGGGTTGGATAAAACCCTTTTCTAATAAGAAAATACCAAAGTGTAATTCTTGCTCGGGAGGAATTCCGTGAAATTCATCTAGAAAGACTTATGGAAAGTCCTTCCCTACGGGGACCGACTCTATAGGAGGATTGTCGGACTCAAGATCTATGACTCATAAAATATTGTGAAGAAATCCCTTAGAGAAAATTTTATAAAATTTTAGACAAGAACTGATACGACCTCAAGGAATTGAGTTAACCCTTTTCTACTCTAAGACAGGTTCATTAGGAAAATTGAACTTGAGTAACCTTGTTGGACAATCAATGGAAACAAAAACAGAATGTAACGAATCCATTAAAAAGATTACATCAAAATCAACCATGTCAAGTTCTACTCTTAAAAACTCTTCTAACCACACAATAGTCACCCATCAAGGTAGTAGTCGAAAAAGGTTCAACAAACAAATATAGTAGAAGATCAATCTTTTTACCTGCCAGAGTAGTTACAAATGATAATGTTGCACTGTCTAAAGTAAAGCATAAATATGAATAGTGAAGACTTTTAAGAAACCGTTGACCACATCGGGCGATTCTTCTTGTTAACCCTAGAGCTGAAAGCATAAAACTTGTTCCTCTTTGGAACATCGGAACTACAACCACTTGCTTGAGATTTAACAATCCCCTTCTCTTGAATCCTTACATTTGGATAGTCCCTAACCTTAAGACCCACTTTTCAACAACCAAAGAAATTTCCCATTCCCAGCAAGCATTCACCCCTATGCTTCTATCCATACATTGCACAAGTAGGTTTGTCATTTTGTGAATTTCATCTTCTTGCATGTTGAGACATAGGGTTAGATAACCTATCCTTGTTTGCGTAAGGCAAATTTGAAGGAATTATGTTGAATGTCCATTTTCTGAACCTAGGTTGTCTTAAATTTCAAGCCTACCCTTGGAAGTACCTCCCTAAAAATTCATGGACCTCTTAAACTACCTATTCTTCCTATTGGGAATAGTCTCCTCAATTTGTTGACCATGAACCATCAAAAAAGATATATAAATGATATCATGAAGCATTGCCAAACGCACTCTCTAACTAAGTAATTAGACACACTTATCACAAAAGGGATCATCTCATCCCTAGCGTTAGACATCAAGGAAGCGGAATACTTTGGACAATTTTGTGAATTTGAAGGACAACTCATGAACAGTCATACCTCATTTATGAATGTTGATGAATTCTTCCACATTGGCCTCCCTTTTATCCTTTGTAAAGAATCTATCAAGGAATGCCCTTCTAAAAACCTCCCAAGTTATAGGAGCTACGCTCAATGACCTATTATCTCTCCATTGGGTATACTAATTTTGAGCCACATCGTTGATTTAATAGGAAGCTAGCTCAGACTTTTCATTTGAACCCACTCCCATAGTATAGAGAATCTTATATACCTCATCAAGAAAATCTTGGGGATTTTAATTCACCTTAGACCCAAAGAATATCATAGGGCTCATCTTGTGATGTCCCTCAAGCGATAAGCCATGATACTATCATTTTGTTGAAAAGGAGGTCCAACCTCCCTATTTTGTTGAGTTGTCACAACTTGAGCTTTAGTATCTACCTCTTGTGGTTGTGTAGTCATAGCTTGAACCTAAGTGACAAATGCGAACTTTATCTATCCATTCTTCATAGTTTGAGGAATGACCAAAACTTTGTCTTATGGAGGAAATTGATTGCCTTGTCGAGGAGCTTGGCTGCCTTAGGGATGAACTGCCGCATTAGCCAAATCTTTCTCCACTCTCCTGTGTTTCTCGAATTCATGTCATATATCAACCATAAAAAATATGAAGAAAAAGGGACACACATTGAGTTCCAAATCTCATGGCACGACTTTCAAGATAACTAATAAGTAAGAATTTCTAAGCATCACATAGCCTCTCTATTATAAGTGTGGTGCGCTTCACACTGATGAACAAAACTCTACATAGATGTTGTTTTGTAAGATATCAATCCTACAATTATTTCTACTTCATGCTCTCATAGAAAGTTAGTCAATATTGGAGAGTACCACCTAGACGGAACCGGCATCATCGTCATTGGAGAGGACTTAGACAAGCCTCTTAGCATTCTTCATAACATATCATAGGTTAAAATGTGGAAAAATTTAAACTTTTTACATATTGAGGTTTACATTGATATCTCAAATACTACATATGGATTTTACTTAGACTCCTAGCATATTAAGCTTACATAGCATTCTCCTTTAAATTATATAATAAACATTTATGCATTTAGTCTAATAATATTGTCTCACATTAAACCATCTAAAATCAAGTAAAACATTCGGGCATATCCTCATATTAATCTATAATTTGCACAATGGGATTACAACAATATTTTACAATAAAGGAAAGAAAGAATTTCCTTAAACTATAGAAAATCTGACTAGGCTAGATAGATGGGATCATCCTTGAACATTGACAATTCACCAATAAAATAAGGAAAGATGTCCATGTCTTTTTTAAATTACATTGATACCTCAACGAGCAGAACCTACATTGTTTAGGAAAAGGGAAAATATATGGGTTAGTACATCCACTTGTACTAAGTATGGAAACATATGCACATATAATTTTTGAAATTATGCTTAAAGGAACATTTTGTTCAATGTCATGATAAGTCATATAGAAATACTTAATGCACAAATAAAAACACATACAAACAAATGATCACATTTTATTAAGACAAGTCCATATGCAACACAAGACAAACACCACCAATAAAGTCAAGTAAACATTATTATTATCAACATAACGTCATATCAAAATGAATAGAATTGTATGAAGATCCTATAACCAAAGAAACTCATATATAAGGTTAGAATAACAAAGGAAGTACAAGAGTTCATACTATAAGAACTAATAGGACCCTTACTAACAATCTGTTCCCAAGCACACAAGTGCAATGCTCATGTGAAGTACCATAACCTCACGAAATCAAATAAACAAGGAAATATCTCATAACTTATGCCTAAATTTATATAACATAGCATTATTAGTAGTCATCATCATAGTAGCAATAAATACCAATAAGATGTTCATAAGTAATACTAATATTGTATAGGATTATCAACATGTAAAGTGAAAATATAAGTATAATTTAATTTATAATAGCATAAGAAAAGTCTCCTTTGATTTCCCTTAAGGCCTTTTAGTGAAATGTATTGGTCGATTCCCATACCCCTACCTTTACTAAGAAGAACTTTTTGAGTCACCCTAGTTAGAGTTCACTTTAGTACTTTAATTTTACTTTCAGGAACAATCTCGTTAGGTCACATAAACCATGTGAGCCTAACATCGATTCCGATGTCATCAAACCCTACACTAAAAAAATGATGGTCTACTTTGAAAGGGAGGAGCAAAAGATGAACATAGCATTCTAGGTGGATCCACCAGTTTTTATTCCTATGGAGGCAACATAGTTAAGGAACTAGGATATATGTCTTCAACCCTTCAAATGACCATTACCAATTGGATCCTTCATCTCATGAGAATGTTTGGTGAATCTCTCTTCTATGGGGTGTCAACACCTCTCATTGTCAACATCACTCGTTGCTAAGATAAAGTCTCTTTTTGAAATGCCATTAAGGCCTTCTTAATCAATGATAAATTAATATAGGTCATAGGAGACTAACCCCCTTGTATAGAATATCATTTATCTAATTAGACATACAATGAGAGCTTGTTTTTATCACAAACCATCACTATTGAGTCAACATATCATTATCTTATCATTTAAGGCACAAAAAAACCAATCTTCAAACATGCATTATCACTGCCTCACAATGATTTCACATTCAACATAATCATATCATCCAATGATAGTCATTATATGATATTTTGCTAATTTAATGACATATAGTACTTCAATTTCACAACATCACTAGAAAATATAATCCATAATTATTGAAGTAACAAGTTCAAGATCACCATATCTTACCAAATAGGTAACCATGGTAACCTAAAATCTCACCGCCAATTCATCACAGTTTTCCACTAACTCACTCATCATCACCATAATATAGTTAATTAAGCAATAACTTATTCTAACAATCCTAATCATATTCAAGTTCAACTCATAACTAGGGTTAGTGTAAAAAGTTAGATTCTTAAATTTCATCATAAACTAAGACAAGGATCAAGAACTACAACAATTATCTTATAAACAATAATATTAAATCATTAAAAATAAAAGGAAAAAACCATCAAAATAAATTGAAAGACTTTTCTCAAAATTTGAACGAAACCCATGTTTTTGACATCTTTTGATATAAATTTGAAAGAGACTCTCGGGGAAAGGAGTCCCAAGAATGAAGAGTTTCCATACCTTAACAACACTTGAAGAATGATGGAGATAAATTTGAAATCATGGAGACCTAATAAACTTGAACATTGGTCTTCAATGTTGTGTCTTTGGGAGAGTGAAAGTAGGGAGAAGTTGGAGAGAATTGGAGTTTGTCAATTGTGTAGTGTTAGATTACTGTAATAAGGTTTAGGACTTATATACTAACTGATAAAACTTTGTTAAACATCCCCTAAATTATTAATTAATTAAATAACCAAATAACTAATTACATCACTAACTAAGAACATGGAAGTGAAAAAAGACTCTTACCCAAGAGACGTCGACCTACGTTCCGTAGGTCCATCGACGGCCTGTGCTAGAAAGTCATCACTTGTGATAGAGACCTTGTTTTCTAGAAATTTATTAAAATGGGTATGTGTTTAACAACAAAGCCAGCGATGGATCGTCAAACAAACAACGGCTTGTTGGTTGGCTTGTTCATGGCTATTGTAAAAAACAACTTCTTTGCTCATAAGAAAAGTCTTCTACAAGGACCCTTATGGTGGTCTTTGGGGAGTCGTACATGGAATTTTATACCCTAAACACACTCTTCGATATATCTAATAATTTTTACCATGTATTTTAGATTTTGGCTCCTAAAACCCATTAAAATATATAAAGGCACAGTAGTGCACATTTTACAATTCACTGAGGTCATAAATGTTTATTGACATTTTGACTGTAACACTTCCTAATTAGTTTACAAACATTATTTAATGCCTATAAATAGTGTTACAAGTTCTATTTCATCATGTGAGGCTCTAGATTAGGTAATTAACTGTTAGAGTGTTACATCTCACACTTACTAAGTAAACTCACAAAGAAAACACAATCAGTGCCACTTAATACATATATAAACATGACAATAGATTCAAATACATGCATAATAAGTAAGACTTCATCATATTTACACAATAAGACTAATAAAATGCATTTCATCACAAAAAAAGGCTAACAACAAAATTTCATACATGAGATACATATACACTCCCTCTTAGAACACCCTTCAAGACGTACATGTGCAATGCATAGGCAAAGTCATAAACCCGGACCTACACTAAGAAATATCCTTTAGGTTGTCATAGTTAGGGTTCACCATCCTACTTACATTGTTCATTTTACATTTGGGAAAACATCGCCTTAACCGACATCAAGACCATGTAAGATAAACATGGATTTATGTGTCATCCTCTCAAACCAAAACGAGAGTATCCTACTAGATAAGGTTGGACATAAACATGAAATTATAAATACTGTAGATGAAATTGCTAATGATCCTATGGGGCATATAGTATTAGAACTAGGATGTTGATATCAGAACCCTTCTGGTGCTAAATATCATTTTCGTTCTAAATCATGAGAGACAATAGTTTGAACCTCCTTTCTTTTGTGAAGGAACACCTCAAATTTTTATGTTGACTCCTTTCTAAGCTAATTTCCCTTTTTGAAAAATCTTTTAAGTACTTAATAATCATTGCCTTAAAAGATAGACTTTAGGAGATTAACTCCTTGTATACAAATTTATCGTCCATAGGTTAATGATGAGAATGTCCTTTCATCAAAATCAGCATCATGTGATAATGTCCTTTCACGTAATCAAAACATAGTCTAGTTTAGAACAATTAAGGAAAACCATCCAAAAGACTCATAATCACTTAATCATCATTAACATACTTAATTCAAAATTCATGTGTGTGTATGTGTATATATTTGAGAAAACCATTCACATAAATACATTTAGGCAAAACATATTCATACTTCATTAGTAATATACTTTAAAGAATAACATAATAATAAGATATAGAATAGGATAACTTCTAATACCTGATGGATATCTCAGACATCGTGTTCATAACTTAAATCATACATTCATAACTTATGAATATAGAGAATCACCATAGGAATCCCCTAAACGTACAAATGTGAAATGTATAAGTAAAGCCCCATACCATTAATTACACTTGTACACCTCTCAAGTAATCCAACTTAACATGCATTTTTACACTTCCATTCATTCATTTAACATCATGAAAATTTTAAACTTATAGGTATGAATTATATGTGTATGTGTACATTGGTAAACATGGTCACATAATAGGAACCTCATGTTTTTGAGGAAACCATCCTCCCAATAGCACAATAACTATGTACTACTCTAACACTTCGGAAGCATAAGAACCAATCTAGATCTTCACATGTTGAAATAAGACTAGAATAATGGTTTAAGAACTAAAATAATTTATATGAATCATATATGAAGTTTTAGATTCAAAACATTAATAAACGTCCATGACGTCTGGTGAATTGAGGTACGTATGCCTTGGCATGTTTTATGATATTGTAATATTGGAAATTAATTGAAATTTTCTATAAAGGTTATAAACATGTGTTAGAGTGTTCTTAGGGTCAGAACAGTCGGGTATGACTCGCAAGAACTACGCTAAGCGTCCTTTGAGAGTACTCTTCAATTTTGCCAAAAGTTATTATTTTGATAGTATATATTTATAAAGACAATCTATGAGCATTCGTCTTGTCGATGAGGCATTGATGTCTCCATGATCCAACACATAGAAAAATCTCCAAAAACCATCCTAAAACCAAGTCTCTGAACTTATCGAGGTTGTGCTGCATGGGGGGTTGACTGATCTACGGACCGTAGGTAAGGGTCTGGTTAGTCAGGATTGGTTTTGGATAGTCAAATATTAATGAGTCATTTATATAGTTAGTTTATTAGGTGGTTAATTGAGTGTTAGGGGTTCTTAATTAAGTTAATAAAGGGTCTATATAAATACCTAACAATCATTAAACTAACGTAACTCATTTCAATTCCCAAAATTAAAATCCTATTCCTTCTCTCTACTTTCTCTCTCTATTCCCCAAGACTCTATTGAAGATCAATTAAATGTCAAAACGGCTCCAAGATTAAAATTTATCACCATCAATCTTCATTAATAGCTATGGTATGGAATTTCTTCACCTTTGGCACTCATTTCCCCAAAGGGTTATGCAAATTTAATTTTCAAAAGTTTAGAAAAGCATGGGTTTAAATCTTCATCTGTAATTGATCTTTCAAATTGTATTTTTATTTTTTTATTTTGATTCATATTAATACTATATTATTTATTATTGCTAAATTAGGGTAGTTCTTCATGTTAGGCCTAGTTCTACAGAAGAGATCATGAATTTACCCTATATTTTTAATCCTAGGTTATAAATTGATAATTAACTGAATATTGATGATGTGATTGATTCAATTCTTGTGTTTATTACTATTATATGATTTTATTAAGTCTATTAATGTATGAATATGGTTGGTTGTTGGTAACACCATGTAGAAGGCTTGTGAAGGTAAATTGGTAAGATTTATGATCTTGAATCCCTATTTAAATTGTGATGGATTATATATGATGATGATGTTCAATGGAATTATTAATAGTGATCATATTACATAGGTGATTGTATGATTAAATTAATAAAAATATCGTGATTATTTTGATTTTAGAGTATGATTAAGGAATGATGATATAAGGTTTATTTTAAATGACGCATTTGCCTTACTATGACATGATGATCATAATCTGTTAATCTCACAAATGAGTGTTATATTGAAAGGAAGTTCTCATGCAATTTCAAATGAGATAATGATTATAAATACACAAGGGGTTTGTCTCTTATGACCTATGCTAAACCATGATGATTAATAAAGTCTTAAATACATTTCTAAAAAGGACATAAGCTTACCACCATGTGAACTAGTTATAAGAGGTGTCCCTTCCGAATGTGGGAAATTAGGTTGACAATGCTTTTTCATGATATAGATATTACAATGCAATCATGCATAAAGAGGGTCTCATGTATGTCTCCTAGTTCATGAACTATGTTCTCTCCATAGGAAAACTAGCTATTGAAGCTAACTAGAATTGTATGTTAATGTTTTGTTTCTACCTTGAAAATTAGATAAACTTCTTTCGATGTAAGGTATCATGACACCGTATTCCAAATTTCTTATGAGCTCTATGTCGATTAAACTATTTGTTCTCGAATGTAAATGACTTAAGGGTTCTTCTTAGTATAGGTAGGGTATGAGACTCTACTTATATATTGCACTAGTTGACTTAAAGGGAAATCATAGGAAGATGTTCTTATTTTACATGTCTCTGATGATAAGCAACTATTGACTTTACATTTTGATGACATGTATAGTTTTAATGTCACTTATGCACATGGTACCGGTCTATATTTCTAAATAATGATAATAACTACTCATGATGCTATGTTATTCGAAGTTAGATATTGCTTGTCATTCTTTGTTGTGTTTACTTGTCTGTGATGTTATGCGAATTAACTGGATTATTTCTCTTGTAATCTTTGTCATAGGTTATGAGTAATGGTCTTGCATATGTTGTAATTTTATGAACTATTATACATGCTTTCTTGTTCTATATGTTCATGTTGTTTTAGATTAAGTGCTTTAATATGCTACTACAACTGTTGACTTAACTTTACTTGATGATGTTGGTATTGTATTGTATATGGTCTTGTCTTGATCAATATGTGTTCATTGGCTCATATGTGTTCTTTAATATTCATAAATGATTTTCAAAGTAAATTTGCATGCTTTTGAACAAATATCCCTTTAGGCGTGACTTCAATATTTTTTGCGCATATGTTTCCATACTTACTACAAGTGGTGTTCTAACCCATATCTCTATGTTATATACAAATATGTATGTTCTAGCCATGGAGTTCCTAGGAGGCCGATTGAAGAAGACTTGGACTATTTTCTCCATGTATTGGTAGGTCATCATGTTTGAGGATGTTACATTCCGTATGCTCTAGCATGGAAATTGCATTGGCATAAAGACATTTTTTACTCCTTTATCTTTTGAATATTGATGTAAGACTATAATGACGTATTTACTTTGTATTGTCCAAGTAAAACATTAGTACTCACCGTAGATGCTTCAATATGAGACGAAATGTAAGACTAATTCCTATGTATCTTATGTTGTCTAAATGGGAATCCTATGTATGCTTCATATGAAAAGAGTATAAGTAAACTTAACTTGTAGTATGCGAGAGGTCTATATCAACCTCACTATATAGATATATGTATGAAAATTTTAATGTTTCGCACTTTTTAACCTACGAAATGTAATGAAAATTGTAAGAGTCTAGTCTATGTCCTATTCGAGGACTCTTCTGCCTTTTACATGTAGGTGGTGATCTTCGGTCGTTAAACTTGGACAAGAGCATGATTTTTAAAAAATCTTAGGATCGATGTCTCATTGCACCACGTTTAAGTAATCCTTTTTCATGGTAGTAAAGTGTGTCACACTTATAAATAAGAGATTGTGTGACGCTTAGGAATTCTGACTAATTGGTAATTTTAAAAGTTGTGCCTTGAGAGTATATACTTTATGTGTCCTCTTTAATATAATCCTTTTCTTGTTGATATAGGACATACTACAAGAGGTGTAGCCTCAAGGAGAGTGGAAGAAGATTTGGCTAATGCGGTGGTAGTTCGTCCGCAACGAGACAAAGACCCTCCATAAGGAAACCAACTTCCTCCTCAAGAACAAGCTCCAGTCAGTCTTCCATCTATGATATGTGGAGATATAAGGTCTACATTTTTGAATTTTCATCATGTTATTATCACCCAATGACAAAAGGTAGCCACTCAAGCTCAAGTCATGGTGTCTCAAGCAAATAGAGAGGTCTGACATCGTTTTCAACAAAATGCTAGTACGACGACTTCCTATTTGAGAGACTTCACTTTGATGAACCTTCCTATGTCGTTTGCGTCTAATGTGAATGAAACTCCTAAAGATTTCATTGATGAGGTCTGCAAGGTTTCCAATGCTATGGGCTTAACTTTGAATTAGAAGGCCGATCTATCTTCCCATCAACTCAAGGATGTAGCATAAACATGGTACACCAATTTTAGAGACTAAAGGTCCTTGAGAACGAGTCATATTAGTTGGGAGGTTATTAGCTGCTTTTTTTATTGTTTATTTTATAGGTAAAAAAGGGAGGCCAAAGAGTTGGAATTCATCAACATTCGCCAATGAGGTATGAGTGTGCAACAGTACTCCTCAAAATTCACCAAAATGTCCATGTTTGATCCTTCCTTGGTGTCTAAACCAAGAAATATGATTATTCACTTTGTTATGGGAGTTTTTTAGGATTTTTTTTAAGAGTCTCATACGGAGATGCTGAATTAAAAGATGGATATTTCTAGGTTAATGGTTCATGCTCAACAAGTTAAGGGGACTCGACTCAAGAGGAAAAATAGGGAGTTTAAGAGGGCCGAAGGATTATGAAGGGGGTACTTTCAAGGGTAAGCTTTTGATTCAAGACAAGCCTAGGATCATAAAATGTTTTGCAACTAAGTTCCTTAAAACATTCCAAAGATGATTAAGGATATGGTGTCTAGCCCTAATTCCCAAAGTTTAGAAGTGGAAATTCAACAAATGATAAACTACCTTGTTCCAAGTGTGGTAAGAAGCATTGGGGTGAGTGCCTAGTTGGGAAACGAAATAGCTTTTGTTGTGGAAAAGAGGTTTATAATTGTAAGGATTGCCCTAATGTGAGGATTCAATAGTAGAGGAGTGGTCAATCTCATCCTAGTTCTGAAGCTCCAAAGAGAAACTACTTTTATGCTCTCCTCTCTAGGGTTGAACAAGAAGAATCCCCCATGTGGTCACCGATATGTTACAAATCATCTCTATAAATGTTTGTGATTTACTTAATCCCGGTGCTACATTTTCATGTGTAACTTCCCTAGTAGATATAAGTTTTTATGTTCTACCAGATATTTTATTTGAACCATATTTTGTTACAACCCTAGTCGGTATCTCCATTTTGTCTAAACAAGTATTTATGAATTATCCCATATATATTCCCAATATAGTAACATGTGTGGATTTTATAGAACTTGAAATGGTCAATTTAATGTAATATTAGAAATGGATTAGTTTCATGCTTGTTTTGCTTTAATAAATTGTGGAACAAGATTGGTTAAGTTCAACTTTCCAAATGAACAAGTCTGACAATGGAAAGGGGGTAACCCAATTTCGGGAGGTCGTATGATTTCATGTCTAAAAGATTTTAAAATGACATATAAGTGGTGTCTTTACCATATTGTAAGATTCTAAGATCATGAATCCCACATCCCGCCTATTTAGTTGGTCCAATAGTGATGGACTTTTAAAGGTCCTTCACAATGACTTATTCGAATTTCCTCTCGAACGGGAAATTTATTTTTGTGTTGACTTATAACAAGATATAAATCCCAATTCAATACCTCATTACCAAATGGCTCTGGCTTAATTAAAAGAGTTAAAGATTCAACTCAAAGACTTGTTAGAAAAGGTTTCAATTAACCTTGTATTTCACCGTGGGGATAATTGGTGTTTTTGTTATGAAGAATTATGTTTCCCTTGGGAAAATAAAGTCACCACTAAGAACAGGTATCCTCTCCCTCGGCTTAAAAACTTGTTTGATCAACTCCAAGGGGCTAGCTACTTTTGTAAGATTGACTTGAGGTCGTCGTATCACCAACTTAGGGTGATAGGTGAGAATGTACCTAAAGCGTCATTTTGAACTAGGTATGAGAACTTTGAGTTCTTTCTGATGTCTTTTGGTCTCAAAAATTCCCAGTGGCTTTTGTCGACCTAATGAATACGGTGTTTCGAAATTACTTAGATTCCACTGTGATTGTTTTCGTTGAATTGATCATGTGTATTCCAAAAATGAGTGTGATTATATGCTTCATTTGAGAGTGTTATTATAAGACCAAAAGAACCACAACTGCAAGTTTGAGTTTTTGTTGAGATCGGTGGCGTTTCTTGGTCATATCGTCTCATGTGAGGGTATGGAGGTTGATTCAAAGAAAACCGAGGTGGTAAAGCATTGGCCTTGACCATTTACTCCAACTAATATTACGAATTTCATTTGTTTAGACGGGTACTATAAAAGGTTCAAGGATGGATTTGCGTCCATTGCCTCTCCTTTGACTACCTCGACCCAAAAGAGTGAAATTTGAGTTGTTGTAGGCAAATGAAAGAAGCTTCCAAATTTTGAAAGACAGGGTACCTCTGCTCTGGTGTTGACTTTACTAGAGGGTACAAAGGGGTTTGTGGTATATTGTGATGCATCCCGAGTGGGTTTGGGGTGTGTTTTTATGCAACATGTGAAGAGTAGTCTATTCCTCGAGAAAACTCTAGGTGCATGAGAATAATTATAAAACTCATGATCTTAATTTGGCGGCCGTAGTGTTTTCATTTAAAATATTGAGGCATTAATTGTATGGTGTTCATGTGGATGTATATACTGACAATAAGATTCTTCAATATTTGTTTACCCAAATGGAGTTTAATATCTGTCAAAGAATATGGTTGGAATTTTGAAAGATTGTGACATGAGTGTTCTCTAACACCCCGTCAAGGCCAATGTGGTTGTGGATGCTTTGAGTGATATGACCTTGGATAGTGTGTCTCATGTAGAAGAAGGGAATAAAGACCTAGTGAAAGATGTTCTTAGGTTGGATAGATTGGATTCTGTTGGATTATTTACTCAAATATTAGATCTGTTGTTCATAACAACTCTGAGTCATCCTTAGTGGTTGAGGTGTAGTCTAAACAATATCTTGATCTGCTATTGATGGAATTGAAGAAATCCGTACTTAGTAGGTTCAATGAGTCATTCCCCCAAGAGGGTATTGTACCATCCCGAAACCACACCCTAGAAGTTAGGCTAATCTCGGATTGCAACAAGCGTACTTGACCTCTTGGAAGTCTTGTACAAGCCCTTACATATCATTCATCGCATAAATATAGTGAAAAGTAGTGCAGATTAAAACTTTTCACAAAACATATCATATTCTTTAAAAACTCTTTCATGTAAAGTCATAAGAAATACAAAGTCTCAATATCATCAAATTTAAGACACAAGAATACTTTTGGGACACGACCCATATACAATACTAAAAGGGAAATACTTAGTCTATTACAATACTTCTAATAGAAAACATAAAATACATCTATGCCCTCATATCAAATGAGGAAATACTTCTAATTCTCTTGAACGATGCTACGGTCCAAGTCTTCCATCCCAAATGCTTCTCACCTACCAACAAAAATATAGATAGATAAAAGCATGTAGTTAGTACAACAAAATTTATTAAGTATTGCATACTAAATGAAAATCATGAAAACAGACATTTTGTAAAAGTATGCATCTTTTAATTTAAAAATCATCTTATATACATGAAGACAACATTATCAACTTCGAAACACATAAGATATCATTTAAACAAAATATCATAATGTTAGAGTCACTTATCAATAATAACATTTCACTTTATAGAGATGTTCTTCACTATTACAATTAAGTACTTTCTTTTACATTTTAGCGACTCTTAGCATGTAGTCTCCTCGCTAAAAACTATCCTAAGACAATCTGAAGCAAAACAAAGAGAGACCGCCCATAAAACCACCCTAACCATACCTAAATGACCCTAAAAACAGTTATAATTAGTACCATACAAATTTACCAGAAATCAAAGTATCAACATATAGATAATATAACATTTTATTAGAAAAGGAAATAGAAAGACAAACTTAAGTAGATAAAAAAGATAACATCCATGATTGACCTCATCAACACTACCTAAATAATCCTTAAGACATCCTAGCTTTGGTTCATTCCCACATAATCAACATGTTCCCTAACTAAAGTCATTTTTAAGACTCATCTATGTAAGATACGAAGTAACCATTCCTATGCCCTCTTCACACCTTAACTAGACAATCCATAACTATTCTAGATAAGTACTTATTTCATTTACATACATCATAACCTAAGTCATTAATTCATTAGTTAAGTGAGACTCATACATCACATAAAGGACATTCAAGCAGTCGTATTGAACAAGACTTAGGAACTCCCAATAACACCTTCAAAGACTACTGTGCAATGTCTAAATAGAGTCCCATACCACCACCGAAACTTCATAGAACTTTTTAAATGCTAATAGGTATTCCATATGATAATAATAGGAAATAACCAACATATACCATGATAGATTGTCATCGAATTCAGAGTTCTAACCTACTCCGATGAGGGTGTCCTACTTTCCAAGGGTAGGACTAGGAGACATCTCATGTAGGAGAATAGTTAAGGAATATTACGGGCTTTTATGCACTCTAGTCTCATTCTAAAGTAGAGGAACATTGTACTCTAGTCTCATTCTTATGTTGAGCTACTTCCCTTAACATTATCACTCAGTTCTAGCCTTGGTTCTCATAGAGTAATTGACATTAAAGAACCATATGAAGAAATTCCTTGTCTAGTTCATAATCCAATCACATTCACCCTACCAAAGAGGTCCACTAGGGATACCTTTAAATGGAAACTAAGATAGCTCATTATGACTTCTGTAAGGATTAATATTATGCCATTCAATCCAATTAACCTTATGTTCAGCATTCCTCTACATGATGTATACCATTACGGCTCTCGACTTCAACATTAATGACAACACTTTTCAACGTGTACGACCTACTTAACAACCTCTAAGGTATCACATATATTTCATTAGTACATGACAAGGGTGCACTAATCCTGCCAAGTTAAAATATATAATAATATCATAACATTCATATATATATCAAGTAAGAGATAAAAGTCTACCAAACAATACATAACATTCTTTAACCATATCACATATAAAATATGATTCTTTAAAGCACTTTCGATGACCCTTATCATAATTATGTTACCCTATACATTACTAAAACATCATCAATATAATCTTTATAGACTTATATTGTCATGTAGGAATAATCATGCATCAACTCTAAGACTACACGTATAAGCACATAGTCATAGTCTAACATGATCTCCTAATACATCAAACTTTCACATTACTATAATATAGTTATATATAATCATACATAACATAATAAACTACACAAATAGCAACATTACTTCAAGTTGTTTGTCGACAAGGCCATTATCATCATAATACATAAAGTAACAACGACAAGGCCACATCAATTGCAAGTAAAGCACATCAGACCGCCACCACAAGTGGACCATACCAATCACAATATAATTCAAGTTTAATAATCAAAAGAATAAAGGAAATAGGGAATCTTATAACCACAACATCCTCAACACCTCAATTTGATGCTAAATAATCCAATTCAATACCATAAGGCCTTTACCAATGGCCATGAACAATAATCCAATAAAATTAAAACCATAAACCATGAAAATAGGTCAATTAACTACACATTCATCAATCTATTACAAAAGAGACATAAATTTAACACAATTCTTACATCATTTGATAACTCATAGGAATCTACACTAGAATTTATATGCATTAAGTCAATATCAGGTAACCCATAAATTAGTCAAAATCTAGGGTTCATCCAACTCATGGGTTTATAGGTAATTTAGGTTAATATCATCAAGAAAATATCAATTAAATAATTATCCAATGTTTATAAATCATTAATGCAAGAACCTATGGTAGATTCATGAAATTTAGACAATTCAAATTTTAAACTTTAAAAAACTTCTTGAAAGCTACGTTCCTTGATAAAAAGAGTTTCAGAGATCAAAATACATACCTTCACGAAGCTAATTCTTCTCTCTGATAAAGAATCTCCACTCAATTTTTTACACCAAGCTCTTCCTTGACCTTGGATTTTAATAGAGTCTTAGGGAATTTCTAAGGGATTTTGGGGTTTTGATTTGGAAGAATTATATATTTTAAGCGTTAAACACTTACATGAACAATTAAAATACCCAAAATACCTTTAATGAACTGCAAATACTTTTATTTGGAAGTGTGTATAAATTACACTGTCACCCCTCACTTAATAGTGAACCTGCACAGGAACTCATGCTCACAGACGGTTTTCAAACAACGACCCGTCCCTTGACCAATGAACCGTCTTGTTGGTTCGTGGTCTGGGTTTGAGTCTTGTATTTGGACTCTCCTCTCCCTATAGTAAGTCGCAATCGAACATCCACTACCAACAGGTCCTCGACTTACCTACAGGGTGTCGACTGTCAATAGTTGGTAGGGCTGTCGTGTGCAGTCTTGGGCATCCCTTTGGGTCCTTCCTCAAGGACCCTTCGATGGTCCTTGAAGTATTTTTCCCAAACATGACCATATAGGTTTTTTCACCTCTCAAATAAATTTCATCCAAAAGGAACATATGAAACTCGGCGAAACATGCCTATACACACAAGGTCATTTTAAGGAACATCATTTTAACGTCATAGACGTTCTTGTATGTTTGACCTCCAAACTTCACGAAATCTGATACACTTAATAAATATTATAATAACTCATTTAAATACCTTAAAAACGAATGACTCATACATATACATATAAAACGACATATGAGACACATAAGTGACTTAGTCGTCGAATATCTTAGTCGTCCCTTGACGTATGACTTTCCATGCATCTAAATTTGTAGACAATGCCTCAACACCATATATTAGACTCATTTATTACATTATACCATAAATACAAACATGTTATGTTCTAGGTCACCTAAATAATTTTTGGGATCGTACATTCTCTCCCACTTCGATAACATTCGTCCTCGAAAGTCAATTGCGGATCTCCAAAAATTTCCAAGAATATAGATCTAACTATAAACTCATGAAAGTACCATAAAATGCATAATAAAAAAGAAAACTTCAATTTCACATAGTCAAGATATTCACAACACAACAAGAAATTAGAAAATATTCTGTAACTCATCGTGCTACAAAACTCACATGCTTCATTCCAACTAACAGAAACTCATTTTATAATCAATATTATACTCATATACATTAGTTATAACGAAATTACAACAATTTTAGACCAAATAATCAATTATTTAAATTTTCAAAAATTTATCACTCAACTGTTTTTTCAAAGATACATTGATTTTGACAAATTTTCCAAAAATGCAACCTTTAGGAAACCCATGATAGAAATATGCTAATATTAAAAATAAGATCATATAAAAACATCATATAAAATAATCATGGCTTCATAAAATACAAAATTCAAGAAGATAATGAAATTCCATTTCAACAAAACTCCTACATAATGGACAGGCAACATACTCCTATATCATTCTATCCCATCTTCTAAACATACTCCCCCACTTATAAAGAACTCATATCTACAAAAAGAAATGCGAGGACTTACCCTCATAATCATCATCACCATCGTTGCTTGAAAATTATCCTTTGGAACATTTTGAGCAACTCTGCTGCTCTCTCTTTATCTAGACGCAATGGTAGGACAATCTCTAACCTTAAGATCATCCTTCCCTCCACCAAAACAACCACTAGTACCAACTAGACATTTCCTATACTGTCGCTTTCCAGAAGTGACACATATAGGCTTTTCATTTTTAGAACCACCTCCTCTCTAATATTTCACCTTAGAACTCCTCGGTTCTTCTTGAGTTTGAGCCCTCTTTTAACCCTAGTTTGCTCATGGTCACTAGATCCACCCCTTTTTCAGTTTCTAGTCATCCTCTTATGTTTAGACTCTTAAGTTGATTTTTCATACACCATGAGTCTAGATACAGTCATATCATTACGTAACATTGCCGTACGACATTATTCCCATGCTAAGTCCGTCTCCCCGATCACAAATCAAATCATTTCATCCCTTGTATCTGACACAAGAAAGGGAGCATATTTGGACGGGTTAAAGAACATATCAGATTATTCCTCAGCACTCATATTTCCTTGCGTATGCTTGATAAACTCCTCTACCTTAACTTCCCTAATCTCACGGGGAAATTACTTACCAAGAAAATCTTCCTGAAATTCTTCACACTAAATTAGACCTGACTCTAACCTATAAGCTTTTAATTGTTTGTATCATACCTAAGACACATCTTTCAATTGATACGAAGACATCTCCGCTTTCTCACTAAAGTTCACTCCCACACCATGCAATATCTTGTACACCTCATCTTTGAAGTCTTGGGGATCCTATCACATCTTAGAGTCAAGAAAGAGAGGAGGATTCATCCTCAGAAAGTCTCTTAACCAAGTGGTCGGAGTTCTCTCGACCAAATTCGGCCGAGGCACCATACTCAAATTTACTTGAGTTATCACGACTACCGCTAAACCAAGCAAAGCCTCTCTAATATCCCGATATTAGTCAACTCCAGGGGATCATCACCTCCTCCAACAATAGGGACTTGACCTCCTTGAGCACCTTGAATACCTTGAGGAACTTGCTCTATTTCATAAACACGAGAAGGAGTCACCTGTTGCACCTCATTCTCCTAAACTCTCCTAGACGGTGTCCTCCTCGTATTCATATTCCTTGTATTCTCCTCGTATTCATATTCTTAGAAACATAAGGAAAAACATAAGAAAAAAGTACTTATAACTTTTACTCTATGGCACGACATAGGAGTAGAAAAGAAGGGAAACTCTATCGTCCTATAGGATGTCGTCCCTAGATGTGTTGCTACTCACACAGATGGTGAAGAATCTACTATACATGAATTGGTGAGTCTTCTTGATTCCTAATACTACTTGCATAACCTATGCTCTTTCACCAAGTTTTTCACATCTCTAAACCACACATTAGGAATTAGGATATCTCGAATAGAAACTGGAATACTTGACCTCTCGGAGGTCTCGTACAAGCCCTTACATATCATTCATCGCATAAAAATAGTCAAAATTTGTGCGAAATTAAAACTTTTCAAAAACATATCATTATGTTTAAAAACTCTTTCATGTAAACTCATAGGAAATACTAAGTTATAATCTCATCAATTGTAAGATACGAGAATACTTTTGGGACACGACCCATATACAATAAGAATAGAGAAATACATAGTCTATTACATTACTTCTAATTGATAACATCAAAGACATCTATGCCCTCGAATTAAATGAGGGCATACTTCGACTTAACTTGAACAATGCTACGGTTCAAGTTTTTATTCCCAAATTCTCCTCACCTTCCAACAACTATAGATTTATATAAACACATGTAGTTAGTACAACCACATATATTAATTATGTCATTATGCATGAAAATCTTGAAAATGGACATTTTGTAGAAATATGCATATTTTCTTTTAAATATCATATTATAAATATAAGGACAACATTTAACAACTTATAAACACATAAGATATAATTTAAATGAAATATCATAATTTAAGAGTCACTTTACAGTAACAACATTTCACTATACAGTGAAGTTCTTCAATGTTATAGTGAAGTGCCTTCTTTTCCATTTTAACACCCTATTATATGTAGTCTTCTAAGTAAAAGCTATCCTAAGACCCACTTAAGCAACCCAAAGAGAGACTGACCATGCAACCCCCCTAAGCATACCTAAATGAACCTCAAGAAAACTTATAATAAGTCATATACACATTTACAAGACATCAACGTATCAACACATTGGTAATATGACATTTCCTCATCAAAAGGCTATTAAAAGACTTACTAAAGTAGATCAATAAGATAACGTCCATGTTTGACCTTTTCAATACTACCAAAATAATCCTTAAGACTTCCAATGTTTGGATCATGTCCACATAATTAACATCTTCCCTAACTAGAGTCATTATTAAGATACATCTACGTAAGATACGAAGTGACTATTCCTATGCCCCCTTCACACCTTAACTAGAAAACCCTTGACCATTCCTATGCCGCTTCACACATTAACTAGACAACCCTTAGCTACTTTAGATAAGTACTTATTCCATTTACATACTTCATAACATAAGTCATTAGTTCATTAATTCATTGAGACTCATACATCACATAAAGGAAATTCAAGTAGTGGTCTTGGACAACACAATGGAACTCCCAATAAAAACTTCAAAGCATATTGTGCAATGTCTTGATAGAATCCCATACAACCACCTAAAATTCATAGAACTTGTTAAATTTTAATAGTTATTCCATATGATGAGAGTATGCAATAACCGACATAGACAATGATATATAGACATGGAATTTGAACCTCTAACCTACTCCGATGAGATTGTTCTACTTGCCAAGGGTATAACTAGGACATATCTCATGTAGGCACATGGTTAAGGAATAGTTAGGGCTTCAAGGCACTCTAGTCTCATTCGCAAGTAGAGGTACATTGTACTCTATTCTAATTCTCAAGTAAAGATACTTTCCATAACATAATCTCTCGGTTCTAGCCTTGATTCTCGTACAATAATTGATATTAAAGGATCATATGAAGAAGTCCCTTATCTAGTTCACAACCCAATCAAATTCACCCTACCTAAAAGGTCCACAAGTGCTACCTTTCAATGCGGACTAACATAAATCATTATGTCTTTCCTAAGGATTAATATGATGTCGTTCCTTCCAATTAACCATAAGTCCACCATTCTTTTACATGAAGGATATCATTACGACTCTAAACTTTAACATTCATAACTTAACCTTTACCACATACCTGACCTTCTTAACATCCTTTAAGCTCTCACATATGTTTCATTCATACATGAAAAGGGTGCACTAAGACTACTTAGTCAAGATATATCATAATCTCATAACAGTCATACATATATGAAGGGAAACAAGTGTTCCAAACAAGGCATAACATTCTTTCATTTTATCACATATAGCAAATCATTCTGTAAAGCACTTACGATGACCCTTATGATCTTTAAGTTACCCTATACATTACTAAAACATCATCAATATAACCATTATAGACTCATATAGTAAAGTAGGAACAATCATGTATCAACTCTAAGACTATACATAAAAGCATATCGTCATACTCTAACATGATCTCGCAACATAAATCAAACTTTCACATTACTAGCATATACGTTGATGTGATCTAACTTCACATAATCAGCTACACATATAGCCACATTACTTGAAGTAGTTTTCCGACAATGCCATGATCATCATAATACATAAAGCAAAACCGACAAGTCCACATCAATTGGAAGTAAAGCACATAACACCACCACCATAAATGGACCATACAAATCACAATGTTATTGAAGTATAATAATCATAAAATTAGAGGAGATAGGGAAGCTTATAACTACAACATCCTCAACACCTCACTTCAATGCTAAATCATCCAATTCAATACCATAAGACCCTTACAAATGGCCATGAAACATAATCCAATGCAATTACAACAATTACGAATGAAACTATGTCAATTCACTACATATTACTCAATATAATAAAACAAAGACATCAATTAAAACAACTCTTACATCATTAGATAACCTTTAGGAATCTACACAATAATTCGTAAACATTATGTCAATATAAAGTAACCCATAAATTACTTAAAATCTAGGTTTCATCAAATTCATGGGTTCATAGATAATTTATGTTAAAAGCATCATTACCATATGATTTAAATCATTACCCAATGTTTATAAATCATTAATGAAAGAACCCATGGTAGAATCATCAAATTATGACAATTCAATTTGAAAAGTTTAGAAAACTTCATGAGAGTTGGGATCCTTGTTGAAGAGAGTTTATAGGATCAAAATCCATAAATTTATTTATTTAATTTTTCAATTTTATTAAGAACTCCAATCAATTTGCTACACCAATATCTACCTTGTTTTTGGACTTTTATTGAGTCTTGGTGAATTTCTAAAGGAATTTGGGGTTTTTCTTTGGAAGAATGAAAATATCAAATTGCTTAACACTTATATGTACAATTAAAATACCTAAAATACCCTTAAGGAACCTACAATAGTCTTTTTTTTAATTGGGGTGAAATTACACTTTCACCGCTTATTTATCTATGTAACTATGCAAGAACACATGCTCACAGACCGATGCCAAACGACGGCCCTTCCCTTGATCAACGGACTGTCCATTTGGTCCGTGGTCTTGGAATGACTGTAGTATTTGGACTCTCCTTACCCACGACTAGGTCCAAATCAACGAGCCATGATACACTAAAATTTACTTCTCTAAACAAAGTAAA
The DNA here is from genome assembly GCF_036512215.1 of Solanum lycopersicum. Lineage (NCBI taxonomy): Eukaryota > Viridiplantae > Streptophyta > Magnoliopsida > Solanales > Solanaceae > Solanum > Solanum lycopersicum. The sequence continues at coordinate 33,746,411 of NC_090802.1, read as the reverse complement.
AGTGGTCGTATCATGTAAAGAACCCAACTAGTGAGGTTGTTATCATTCTCACGAGAAAAATTGTTCAGACTAAAATTTATTATATTATTACTTCTATTTAGTCAATCATTGTCCAAAAATAAATAACAATACGGGTATTTTTATTAATGGAAGAAATTTGGTTAATTTAAGTAAACAAGTGATCGTTCAAGTAATGTAGTTTAAATCATGTAATGACAGTAACTAGGGTGTTACTATTCTCCACAGGCTCCTACCTCGGCAATTCGAGCTATAACAATACTTTAGTAGTATCTTTAATGAAAAGTTATAAGTGAGGTATCTCTAAATCCTTGGTCCGGCATCTAGAGAATCTCATTCCGCACCTTGGTCCCGCTACATGTGTTTCTTTACTAAACCTCATCTTACCTCATATTAAGCATCATATACTATATTTCACTATGTTGTTACCTAAAGACCAATTCACACTAGCCTATTAGATAGTATACACTAAATAAATGTTGATAATTATTTTCCTATTATCTACCTCCTTGGTACGGCAAGTAGCAATAAGATGATTTATAACGTTGGCAATCCGTTAAAAAGGCTTCTAAGGGAAATAGTTAGCAATACATGAAAGACACAATTCATAATGATAATATAAGAATTCATGCACTTATTTTTATGATAATGAAGAAAATCTATAAATTCACTTGAATAATTAAAAAAAAACATCAACACTTGATTTTGAAAAAGTATGATCAAATACAAAAATAAACAGTTCAATACTTAAACAAGAGAACAAAATAACATCCAAAAGTCTAACCCCTGAATGAGGTTTTCCAAACTATTTATAATAAAATAAAACCTAATAAAAAAAGGACTCTATTTAAGGAAAATCTATCCAAAATGCGACTGAATCGACGATCCCTGCGACGGACAGTCATGGAAATGACGGACCGTCGTGGGCTCCATCGTTCAATACATGGTATAATTTTTTGGTGTTTCCTTCATCAACTCTCTATTACCCTCAAAAGACAGATATGATGGACCGTTTAAAGAATGACGGTCCATCGAGGGGTTCCATTCAACAACACTTACAAACGTCTTGAAATTTGGTACTAGAACAACTCTCTTACAACCATGCCGAATATGCATGATGGATCGCCGTGGCTATGACGGTCTTTGATGAGCTTTTGTAGTCCCACACTTGGTTAGACTTCCCCAACATCCTTCAAAAGCTATTTTCATCTCACTACGGTGCCACCTATTGACCATCACAGTCATGATGGACCATCGTGGGCTCTATAGGTTGTCACTTCTACAATTTCTACTCAGAATCTCCGCGTTCTCCTTTTGATATATATCCTGCAAATAAAGAGAAACCTACATAAAAAATAAATACCAAAAGGCTTTAGACACAAACTAAAATTAAGGAAACGACATTGAAAGTATTGCAAAACCACGGTACATCAAAACCCTAAACTTAAATTCGTTGTTTGTCCTCAAGCAACGGACTATGACTCACTAAAAAATATTTGAACTAGAGTTTCCGTCTTTTAGCTTTCGAAATCATGTGGCTTTCAATCCTTACTATTCTCATTATGTTCATTCATGATATTACTATTAGGATCAAATTATGTGGAGCAGACCATAACACAGACACAGCACAAACTTACACCTATCCTCTTCGATCTCTCACCTAGGTGCTAATTTTTCAGGTATAGCAACTAGTGTCCTTAGTTAAAAATAACATCCTCATTTTTCACATAATGGTTTCAGTTTGAGTATAAGGATTACTTTCAACACTCGCTCTCAAAACAACTTCAAAACTTATTCATACATATTACCATAGGCTTGCCCTTATTTTCACTACTTTAAGTTCGTCGTAACAACTCATAGCTTCATGATAGGATTTTCTTAGCTTGTATTATAGCCTCAAGGTAAGGTAGGTTATATTTATGTATATTTTAGAGTCTTTTTTTACCTCCTTGACATATAAATTAATCGTCCTATCTATTCATCATTTTATTACGCCCTATTTCTTAATTTTCTTATATTCTTTCCCCTTGCTATTTTTCCTTGTCTCTTCTTTTGTTTAAGTGAATATTTTATTTTGTTGCTTGTATTATCACATTTTATAATTTTTGTATTTCACTTTTCTTTCAACTTATATTGAGTCACTTTTCTTTTGTTCTTTCTTTCTCTTTGTTTTTTTAACTCCACTTTTCGGACAGTTCCTCATAATAGCAACCCTCAACTCATGGCTTTGCCATGTGTTAAAGTACACAATACACAATGTTGGGTCAGGGTCACGACAAGGTTTTTGTTTTGCATTAGCCACCCTCAGCATATGATTTTGTCATAAAAGGAGGTGCACATGTCGTAGGAGGGACCAAATCCAACACATTGTTCCCAGAAAAGATCAGTTGGGGTGAAAAACAAAGGTCTATTTTAAGCTCAAATCATTTGGATCAAAAAGTGATAAATTGCACTTGGTTTTCTTTTATTTAGGCTAAACATTTTCTATATTTAAAAAGGGCCTTAATCATTTACTAATTGTTTATTCCACCTTACTTTTAGCCAGACTAACTAGACAAGTTCTAGCTCAGCCCAAATAGTGGACTAATCAAATTTTCCTCACACTCACTTGACATCTCATTACTCTACAAGATTATAAGACACCTAGTTTGAGTCTTAGATTTAGGGTCATGCACTGGTGTATCTCTATGTTATTCTTAGAGCAAAACATTTGTCAGTTACTATGACAAGTCATGCATCATTTTCATTACATCATGATATCATTTCTGTTTTAGACATCATTCTTCAAAGTTATACTATGTACACAAGATATATAAATGTCGGTTCAAACAATAAATTATTAGTCTCTTACGCAAAAAAAACATAGACAAAAAAAACCCAAAAGAAGATCGTGAGTTGGTCTACTCAGACTTCACCCTAGCACTTACTCTCCATTTACCCCACCCCCAAAATAAGATATGCAATTGTCCCCAATGCATAAAAGAATCCAAAATAATAGAGTGGTAGGTGAAGCAAACCTTACGCGCAAAGCGCGGTCGATCCAAAAGATGGTGGGTCTGGTTTCCTAGAACCCACTCCCTCTATAGTCTTGACACCCTCAGTAGTGTCCTCAACATCAACAACACCGTCAGCAATGCCTCTATAAACAATAACATCACCATTTGTAGTGCTCTTCTCTACCTCAAATACTCTGTAGCTAGACGCCCCAGCAACCAATTCAATAGCCCTCAACTAACGAGCCTCATCATTAGCAATTGAGGATCTGCTTGCAGCCTCCAACTCTCGGCGCTCCCTCTTCTGTTCCCTAAACTCATCCTTATTTTGACTTCTACACCTCTTGGCATGCTCTCATGGTGGAGGTGGTAGCAATGCAGCAGTGGAGAATAAGGAAGCAAAAACAGTATCCTCGGCAGGCTGTACATAGGAGGACTCAGACTTGGGCACCTAGCCTTAAGAATCGTGTCCAGGTCTACTGTAACAGTTTCTACATCATACTGAATGATTGATACGCCCACCGAAGAGGCTGTTCGGGCTATCACACGCAACTCAAAAGCGTTTAGGGGTGTGATGAATCTCCATGATTTTTCTCTCTTTGTGTTGGGCCATCTTTCCATGCGCTCCTCCGCCTCAGCAATAGACCTCAGCATCCTGGGCTGGATTTGATGCAGAAGAGGGGCAATTGGGGCCTCAAGTTTTTGTACCCTAGCAAGTGGGACCAAAGTGGTAGAGGGAGTCAAGCAACAGTACCTCGCAGTGAAGCTACTACCCGGGATAGACTCTGCTAGGGTGATGTGAGTAGTCATAGATGTAGCCTAGGTACCCTCTTGGGCTTACTCTACTGTATCTGCAAGGTTCTGACAAAGAGGAGGTACCTCCGGGCAAGGACCTCTGTGTTGATCAAACTTGTTGGCCTCATCCTTTATAAGGCATAAATAAACAGTGCCAGGAGGGGTCTTGATATTGACTATGCAAAAAATTGGCACACCTGCGGACCTGCAAAACGCAAACACCATGCAAGAAAATGGGCAAGTAGTAGTGACCTCGAAGGCCCTCTTGTGTATGACGACATGATGAAGACAAGCGAAGTCCAACCCAAACACTTGTATCATCGCTGCAATCAAAATTTTGCAATCCCATGTGACAATATTGCCAGCAGCACTGAGGAAAAGGAAGTGGCGGACTATCAACAATCAAAACATGGTCGTGAAGGTCAGGTAAGCCTTCTTGATTGCTACCTTCGGCTCGAGTACCCAGTCAGCAGCCTTTTCATCAACTGACAAATACTGGCAATCCCCCTCTTGGTGGTTTCTCATAGCTCTGGCTCACGCAGGAACTGCCCATTATTAACAAGTTTGCATTGGTAGTAAAACATGGCAATGAGAGGAGTCTAGTTGGCGTCAAAAGACTTTACGTATATATACCAGCGGATGACTGGCAAATAGATGTCTACCCGCTTTCCATGGACTCGGATGTGCTCAAGCACGGTCTGTTTGGCAGGGGCAGCTCGCCTGTCTATCTGGGATCGGTTAGTCACCACATACAAGGCCTAGAACTCTCTGACCATCTCCTCACTGTATTAGCCCACATAACGAGCAGTCTCTTTTAACCGGTACCTTATGAAGAGGTCATAGATTTCCGTCATGGTAGGGAGACTCCCCGTAAGGACCCGCCTCTCCAGTGTAAGCGTCAGGGTCATACCCCTCTTATTATTCAGCAGCCTGGTGTATGTTTGACCCTGAAACTGCCCCTCAACACACCATCAGTTGGGCTGGTAGGCAACCGTGGCGGGAACTCCAGTATGTGGTGATGGAGTAGAATTAGCACTATCGGCCTCATCAGATGAGGCGGACTACAATGTAGTGGCTGGAGTACAAACCTTCTGAAACGCAAAGACTTCTTCTTAACTCTATGTTTCCTCTTAACAAGAAGCATCGATGGAGTGTGTTGAAGAGCAAGAAGGCGTGCCAGTCGGTATGTGCTCCTGTTCACACTTGGCGCTGATGACTTCGTTAGGAGTCACCTTCGTGGGGGTGGCTCTGGTGGTACGTGCAGCCCGTGCAGGAGTGACAGTGCCTGGGCGCATGTTTTAGGGGTCACGCTCATCATCAAAACCAATAAACAGTAGGAAAGAGGGGGCGACGATCTTTGAGCGCCCTCATGCGTGCATGCGATCTAACTCTGGTGCCATAATGTGAAGAGAACAATAATTAGTACCAGTAGAAACAAATAAGACATCCACGAAGAAAAAAAAGGTAATAGTGTTTATGAAAACCATGACGGTTTTGCAGGACAGACCATCAAAAGAACGAAGGTCCGTGTTCGACACTTGGAAAAGATTTTGAGACACTTAGGAGTAGGGTTTTTAAAAACCATGATGGTTTTGCAGGACGTACCGTCGAAAGTACCACGGTCCATCGTAGAGATCTGTTATAGGACAGTTAGAAAATATTTTGAGACCCTTAGGAAGAGGGTCTCTAAAAACAATGACGTTTGTGCAGTACGGACCGTCGAGCCCGACAGTTCGTTGTAGAGGTCCGTCATTGGATTCTTGGAGAAAAATTTGAGACCCTTAGGAATAGGGTCTCTGAAACTCATGACGGTTGCACAGGATGGACCGTCGATGGTACGACGGTCTGTCGTAGATGTCTTTGATGGACACCTAGAAAAAAAATGTGAATTTGTGGGACAAACTCCACGACGGTCCACCGAGGGCATGACGGTCTGTCAAGGGGGTCTCGTTCTGTCCTTCACTAACATAATAGGGTATGCCTCAATCACTCCCTAAAATTTTAATCAAAAGAATACTTATCAACCCACTATTTCTAACCCAATTATCTAGCATACTAGCAATCCTAAGGCAATAATTTCTTCAGTTTTAGCATGCCAAATTGGAGGACTATCAATATAGGTTAGAAAGAATTATGAGAACCATACACCCCCATTTGATTTAGTTAATACAACACCCCCACTCTGTTTACTATGTGAAGGGTCTTTTGGCATGTAGGATAAACGGGGTGAGTTCGTAGCATGCAATAGGAGTAAAATTTTGAAGATCCAACATTCAGAATCAAGCATGTAGCATGGGAAAACAAGAAAGAAATGTATCTGATTTAGAGATCAGAACCACATATATTATATATGGAGAAGATGAAAACAAAGTAAGACACACAACTCTACTGATCAGTGGAAGAACAGTTGACTCTGGCCGCCAGATTACTTGAATAAGCAAGGAGATTAGAAGAGGGAGGATTAAAGGAATTTGGGAAGGGATGGGGAATCCGATGTTTAGGGAGATGATGAGAGTGTTAGGGAGTTGAAAATGGAGTAAATGGAGGAAGTGAGGGAAAGAAACGGTTAAAATAAAGAGGTTGGAAGATAAAAGGTTTAAGAAACTTTTAATATTTGCTAATCAGGTCGGGTAAGGTTTTCGGGTATTAATGGGATGACTCCCCATCGACGGTCCATCATTAGTGTGACGGTCCGTCCTGGTTTCTTTCATGGGTTCCCTAATTTAGGAAATATGGAAAAAGTTATCTGAGCACGTCCGATGCTTGCGACGGTCCGTCACTGGCTTGATGGTTCGTCTATGGGTACGTCAATGAGTGCTATGTTCAAATTAACAACCATGAAGCTGTTAATTTTTATTTTCTAGACATTTTTTGGACATGGACCCTAAACTACGCTCTATCCAACACATTTAACCAAAAACGTAAAAAAGTAACGAAAATGCAACTATTATTAGAAAGTCAAAAGAACCTATAGTTCGATTAGAAGATACATATTGGGTTTCCGGCCAACCATAGCTCAATTTAATGTCATGGCACGAGTAAAAACATTAATACTCAGACTTCATCAAGGTTGTATGCCTCGATCACTTCATTCGTCGTTTCAGCATGCCCTAGATAGATTTTGTTCATTGTCTGTTAACCTTAAACCGTACACCCTCCTTGTTTTCCAACTTAACTGCTCCGTGAGGGAATAGTAGGGTATTAAAGTAAGGGCCAGTCCATTTGGACTTGAGTTTGCTCGGAAACAAGCCCAACCTAGAATTGAATAAAAGCACCAAATCCCCAACCTTGATACGCATTTCTCAATATTTTGTTCATGGTACTTTTTCATCTTTTCTTTGTACAGGGTTGAATTTTCATATGCTTTTAGGAAAAATTCATCAAGCTAATTCAACCCATTAACCTCTATTCTGCAGGCTCATTCCAATCCATTTTCAAATTCTTCATTGCCCACATGGCTTTATGCTCTAATCGACTTGTAAGTGACAAGTTTTCCCATATAGAAGTTGGTATGGGGAAATACCTATGGGAGTCTTGTATGATGTCCGGTAGACCCAAAAACTATAATCAAGTCTCCTTGACCAATCCGTTCTACTAGCATTAACCGTTTTGGACAAAATTTGCTTAATCTCTCTATTTTACACCTAAACTTGTTCGAGGTTGTAAGGAGTGTCCACATTATGTCAAAACCCATATTTATCCAATAATCCCATAAAAAATTTATTGCAAACATGGGATCCCCCATCACTAATAATAGCCTTTGGGGTGCCAAATCGGGAAAATATATTCTTTTCCGAGATCACGGTGACACTCTTCCTTTCATTATTTGCGAATGCGGTAGCTTCTACCCATTTAGACACATAACAAAACACTACTAGAATATACTTCATCCTATGAGAATTCACAAAAGTGCAAATACCCCACACATCAAATAACTCAATCACAAGAATGGGATTTAAAGGGAGCTCTTACTTTCATGAAATGAAGGCATCTATTTGAAATCTATGACATGCCTTGGCGAGATCGTGAGCATCTCAATGAATATATGTCATATAGTATCGACATTGTAATATCTTATGAGGAGTCACGATACCACTATGAAGTCCACCTACGGGTGAAGAATTGCATGCCTACAAAACACTCAACGTCTCAACTTCTGGCACACAACGCTGAGGAAGCCCATCGGCACAACTCCTATACAAATATGGCTCATCTCAAAAGAACTTTTTCACATCATAGATGATCTTTTTTGGTTGATTAAAAGACAAGTCCGGTAGGATTATATCGCTAGCAAGATAATTCGCAAAATATGTGAGTCATGGAATCAAGTTTCGAGAGGGATCAATACATGCCCATCACGGAAAGTATCATCAACTTAAGTTTTATCCCCCAACTCTCTAATTGCTTCATCTTCTAAACAGGATATGTGATCAAAAAATTAAAATTTTTCCCTTTTCTATCAATCATCTCAAAGTCAAATTTCTTGCAATAGTAATACCCAACAAATCAACCTCGGTTTTTGCATCCTTCTTTGTCATCAAATATCTCAAAGCAGAATGATCAGTATGCACTATAAACCTAGTGCACAACAAATAAGAGTGAAATTTCTCAAAAGGCAAACACTACTGCAAGGAGCTCTTACTCAGTCACGGTGTAGTTCCTTTGGGCTTCATTAAGGCTTTACTAGCATAGTAAATGGGGTAAAGGATTTTTTCCCTTCTTTTCCCCAATACCACACCAAGGGCAACACCTCTCGCATCATACATTACTTCAAATGTCTTGCTCCAATCCGACAAAATAATTATATGTGTAGACACAAAAAAAAATTTCGACTCACCAAATTCCTTAAGACATGATTCATTAAAATAAAATTTATACTCTTTCTCAAGCAAATTGCACAAAGGATGTGAAATTTTTGAGAAATACTTGATGAAACTTACATGCCCAAGAAATCTTTTAACACCTTTAACAGAGATAGGTGGGTGAAGTCTCTCTTTTACCTAGACTTTAGCTCGATCAATCTCTATACTCTTTCCTGAAATGTGATGAACCAATACAATACACTATTTCACCATGAAGTGACATTTTTCCCCATTTAGTAATAGATTGTAGTCTTCACATCTCTTAAGAAACTCAGATAAATGACTCAAACACGGCTGAAAGGAGTCACCAACAACAGAAAAATCTTACATAACCATCTCAATAGTGTCCACAAAAATATCGGAGAATATCAACATCATACATCTCTGAAATGTAGCGCGTGCATAGCAGAACCCAAAAGACATTCTCTGGAACGCAAAGGTCCCATGTGGACAAGTAAAGGTGGTTTTATCTTGATATATCGGTGCAATAGAAACATGATTATACCCCGAATAACAATTAAGAAAACAATATCACCCCTTTACGGCAAGTCTATCTAACATATGATCTATGAAGGGTATAGGAAATTGGTCTTTTCGGTCCATGCATTTCATTTCCTGTAATCCATACCCACCCACAAACCAGTCACCAATCTCATTGGAACAAGCTCGTTTTTCTCATTGGGGACCACAATCATTCCCCTTTTCTTAGGTACACACTGAATGCATACCCAAGTACTATCAGCGATTGGATATATCACTCCGGCATCCAAAAACTTAGTAATTTCCTATTTCACTACCTCTTGCATAGGTGTATTTAGACGTCTGTTGTGCTCAATACTTGACTTATGATCGAGCATGACTTGTATCTAATGAGAACAAATAACGGGAGAATCCCAATAATATCTTCAATAGTCCACCCAATAGCTCATTTGAACCTTTTTAACTATGTCACCAAATTCTAAACTTGATGGACATGAAAATCTGATGCAATAATAACTGGCAAATTGTAATCTTTTCCCAAGAATACATACCTCATATGAGGTGTTGGAGGCATAAGTTTTAATTTTAGAGCCTTCTCAATAAATGGTTTCGCAGGTGGATATTCGCGATGTTGCATATCTAACTCAATTTTTTTGCTTTAAAATTAACATTAACTCGATCAACTGCCGCGACAAATGGTCCATACTCTTTAATGCCATTACTATCAAAATTCATGATCACTGCCTCCAATGCTTCTACACCGAGACGCTCTGCAATTTTACCTCAAATGACTATTAAACTCTGTAGGATATAGAAGATACCAATAGGAATTTACCACTCTGCCACATGGACCTACAAATGTAGAAGGTCACTTCTTCATTGCTCATGGGAATTTAATCTGCCCCTTTTCCAAATCAACCAAGGCTCTACCTGTAGCAAGGAATGACCTCCCACTAATAATAGGCCCCCCTAAATTGGCCTCACAATAAATAATAACAATATCGGCCAGAAATATGAACGACTCCAACTTTACTAGAACATTGTTGAGTATACCAATGGGCCTTTTTACCATTCAATCGGCCATCAGTAGCCGCATTTCAGTGGGAATTAGGGTCACCCAAACAACTTTCTTGTAAATCGAGAGGGACATGATATTTATACTTGCCCCAAAATCACATAATACGTTTGCAAAATGTAATAACCTGATTGTACAAAGAATAGTGAAAGCACCCAGATCTTCTTTTTTTTGCACTACAGATCTTGTTGCCTAATTGTCGTGTGTTCACAGTTGCAGACAATAGATCAATTTGCAAATCAATATGCTTAATCGAAATTGCTTAGGTATCAACTTTGTGCCCTATACCTACTAAGTCATTCCTTAACTCTTTAGTTTTCTAATCACTAGCGTCAAACCTCCTCATCATTTTAAGCATCATATCCAGAACTCGAGCCATACTATCTCCACCATCTCTAGAACCAACTTCACGATATTGAGGTTGAACTTAGGGTCCACTTCTATCATTTATGTGACCATAGTTACAACGGTTGAAGTTTTTGTCGCAGTTGTAATTCCCATCTCGGACATAATGGCCCTCGCAGTTATAATAACCATAGTTCCGGCCCTTCGCGCCAATTTACCTGATTTGAGGCTTGGGCGTTCAGTCGGAAAACCCCCGTATATTCATTCACTACATCGAGGTCTACCTTATAGTAATATGAATCATTTTGCGGTGGTGGTTTAGACAAGTAGTTCAGCGCATTTAAATTTTTTACACCCCCTACAAAAGTTTCAACACCAACCCAAGGTCTGTTCTCATTTGAGACAGCTCCTTACGAAAATCATCTGCGACTTAGTTGTGTGCGGATTGGACTGCAAAGGTGTCTCTCCCAGTATGAGACTTCCTAGTACTTCAAGACTATTTATTTGGGGAGAATTTGTCAAACTTTTCTGCAATCTCGGCTTAAGGGAACTCCCCATAAGAACCACCCGCTTTTGTATCCAACACCACTTTGTTATTATCATCTTGTCCCCTACTCTTTCAGAGACTCATCATCTATGCGGTGAATTGGTACACTTTGCAAGAAAGAAGTGAACCTATACCAATAACTGCTACCTAACTCTCCCGATAATGCCACCAAGTTGTTCACTCTGTCTTTCTTGATAAGTTTCTTAGACACCGGGTAGAAGCGTGCTAAGAAAGCATCCCTCAGTGGATTCCAAAATAAAAATTTAGTTATAGGGAATTCGGTAAAATACATTGCAGCCTCTCTCGTTAGTTAGAGAGGAAAAACTCTTTGCCCAATTACATCCATATTCAAATCGGGCCTCCCTACACAAATTTTGCACACTGCCTTACTTTGGTTCTGCAGGCATGTGCATCCTCAGAAAGACCCTGAAAACAAACCCCTCTAGCAGTGAGCATTTGCATCGAACTATTAGTTACCATAAAAGTCTGGCCGTTTGGTAGAAGGGGCAAGAAGAATGGCCCTTTAGAGTTTGCGATATTTGCATATCCCTAATAGTACTCTTAACGGCGTGAGTAGGAGGTTGTCTCTGTATTTCACGTTCTCCATGAATATCAGGCATTATTGGGTCACGAGCGTCCACCAATGGCGGCTTTTTCGGGTTCACCTCATCACGTTGAATGCTAGAATTTTGATTCATTTTTCATAAAGTACACTCTAGTTCGGGGTCAGGTTCAATAAAGGGAATTCCTCTACTCCGAGAGTTTGACATGTAAGGAAGTTAGACCTGCAGAATAGTAATACAAAAAGAAAAAGTAAAATTTGGAAAATGTTGACCAAACATTGGTAATAAGTTTAAAGTTATTCTAAAAGCCACTTTCCCTGGTAGCGGCACCAAAATTTGATATGGTCAAATTTACTTCTCGAAATGAAGTAATTGCGGTCTTATTTAGTCAATTATTTTCCAAAAACAAATAACAAAAAGCAGGTTTTGATTAATGAAAGCAATTAGAAAAATTAAATTAAACAAGTGAAGAGTTCAGGTATTTGAGTTTTAATCAAGTATTGAGTGTAACTAGGGTGTAAGTGTTCCTCATAGGATCCTAACTCGGTAAATCGAGCTTTATATATCCTTTACTAGTATCTTGCAGACAAAGTTATAAGCTAGGTATCTCTAAATCCTTGGTCCTACTTCTAGAGAATCTCACTCCGCACCTTGGTCTGGCTTTGTGTGTTGCTTTACTAAACCTTATCTTTACCTCATATTAAGCATCATATTTGATATTATACTAAGTTGTTACCTCATACAACCCGACACTAGCCTATTCATTAGTATACACTGCATCTATGTTAATAATTCTTTTCCTATTATCTACCTCCTTTGTCTAGCAAGTATTAATAAGGCTAGTTCTTATATTTTCCATCCATTAAAAAGACTTCTAATGTAAAGAATTAGCAATACATGCAAGTAACTATTATAGAACTGGTATTGTAGCTAGATTTTACCTTGGTATTTAACTATGGTTCCCACAACATTAGTTATGGAGTTTAGTTACCGATGCTAATAATAACATAATTCATATTAATAATATAATAATTCATGCACTTAATTTTATGACAATGAAGAAAATAAACAAATAACTTGAATAATTCACAAAAACACCAACAAATGATTTCGAAAAATTATTATCAAATACCAAAAACAAGAGATTAATACTTAAAGAAGAGAACTAAAAAATATCCAACAGTTAAACCCCAAAAATGAGGTTTTTTGAACTATTTATATTAAAATAAAACCTAATAAAAGAAGGACTCTATATCAGGACAATATGTCAAAAATGCGTCTGAATCAACGATCCATGCGACGGACCGTCATGGACACGACGGACCGTCATGTGCTCTGTCATTCCATACTTTGCATAATTTTTTGTTGCTTTCTACATCAAAGCTATGTTACCCTCGATGGAAAGATATGACGAACCGTTGCAACAACGACGATTCATTGAGGGGTTTCGTTCCACAACACTTACAAACTTCTTGAAATTGGGTAATGGAACGACTCACTTACAACCACGACAAATATGAAGGACGGACCATTGTGGCTATGCCAGCCCGTGATGAGATTCCGTAGTCCCACACTTGGTCTGACTTCCCCAACTTCTTTCAGCCGCCATTTTCTTCTAACTACAGTGCCATCTACAAAGATTGTCACAGTCACGACGGATTGTCGTGGGCTCCGTAGGTGATCACTTTTGCACTTTTGCTAAAAATATTTGCCTTCTCCTTTGACAAACAATAAACATAATTAAAAGGTATTAAGAGTACTGTGAAACCATGGTGAATCAATCCATCACCAATGGGTCGTCAATTGACCCAATGGGTGTCGATTTCCAACCGTTATTTGGGATTTCTTGGGTAGTCTTGGGCCTACCTTTGGGTCATTTCTCAAGGACCCTTTGATGGTACTTAATTTTTTTTTCAAGAATGTTTCCTACCGAAAAATTAGAGCACATGAGTTTAGTAACCTCTCGTGAATTTCATCCAAAAGGAACACGTACACAAAAGGTCATTTCAAAGAACATTTGTCAAACGTCATTGACTTTCTATTATGTTTGACCTGAAAACATCATGAAACCTGACACACTGCCTACATATGCTATAATAACTTACTTAAATACCTTTAAACCTAATGAATCATGCATAAACAAATAAAATCAAATATGAGGCACATAGGTGACTTAGTTGTCAAGAGTCTTAGTAGAACCTTGACGTTTGACTTCCCATGCAGCTAAACACATAGACAGTACCTTAATACGATAAAATTGACATATTTAGGATGTTAGGCCATAAATATATGTTAGGTTATATTTCATCTAAGTTGTTTTTCGGGATCTTATAGGGATGGTGTTCTAAGGCACCAAAATATATCGTGAACCTAGAGATGAATATTTGTAGGTTGTCCTGAAAAAGGACATAGCGGAGTTTGTAGTTAGGTGTAAAAATTAGATACAAATGAAAGTAGAGAATCTAAAGTCCATAACTCTAACTAAAGAAATGGGTGTTCCTACTTGGAAGTGGGAAGAAATTAACAAGGACTTCATTCTAGGTGTGCCGAGAACCTGGAGGAAAAATGAATTAATTTAGGTGATTGTGGATAGATTGACAAAATCGGCTCACTTTATTTCCATCATGTCTACTTGCACGATATGTGATTATGAAAGGATCAACATAGATTAGATTGTGAGCGTTTAGAAGACTTTGTTGTCCATCATATCAGATATATGTGCTCAATTCACTTTATGATTTTGGAGGTTTTTTCAAAAAATTATTAGTTACTAAAGTAAAGCTTTACACCGCTTTTCATCCGCAAACGGATGGTTAAGAGAATCGTACCATAAAACACTAAAAGATATGCTAAGAGATTGGTTGATACACTTCTAAGGAAATCGGGACAATCACTAGCTATGGATTATCCTATAATAATAGCTACCATTTGAGTATTTGCATGGTACCTTTTGAAGAACTTTATGGTAGGAGATGTATGTCTCCATTTAGGTGGTTTGAGGTTAGTGAGTCCTCACACCTTGTTCTCGAGATAATGTAATAAGCTTGGGAGAAGGTTTATGAGATAAGTGATAGGTTGAAAACAACTTATAGTTGGAAAAAATATAATGCCGACAGTATGAAAAGAGATATTAAATTTGAAGTAGGTGATATGGTATATTTGATGATTTCACCTATGAAAGATGTGATGAGAGTCGGCAAGAAAAGGATGTTGAGTCCCCAATATGTGGGTCCTATAGTTTATTTCAAAGATTCAGCAAGGTTGCATATGAATTGAAAATTCCTAGTGAGCAAGTTTCGATTCACTCAGTATTCCAAATTTCCATTCTTAGAAGTGCATTGGTGATCATGTGCCCGTACTTTCTATTGACGGTCTTTGTGTGAATGATAGATTTTACACTGAAGAGGTTCCAGTGGCGATCCTTGATAGACAAGTTAAAGAGTTGATGAACAAGGAGGTGGCCTCCGTAAAAGATGTTATGGATAAACCACTTAGTTGAGGGAGCTACATCGGAGGCCAAGGCCAACTTGAAGTCCCGTTATCCTAATAATTTTCCTAACAAAGGTTAGTAATTCTTAATAATAAAGAAATAATGAATAAATTTTATTTTGACTTGTTTTGAAAAAATATGCTTGTTTATGATAAAAAAGTTTATGCAAAATTGAGTTTTCATGTGAAAGTGCTCTTTGGCATTAAATTGGACTTATTTGTGTTTTGTGTATTTTTGCTTTTATGGAATAGTATTGAGCACAATAATGTGTTGAAAGATGTTTTTGCCTAAGGGACTTGATGATCATGTAAATCTCATGTTGGTGATGAGAAGGAACTTCATCATATTATGATGATTTAGCTTTTATGTGTAGTACATTTTTATTTTGGTTTCTCTGTGTAAAATCCGTATTTTTACATTTATTTCAGTTGTATCAGATGTTATTTTATGTTATTTTTAGTTTGAATGCTTCTATTGACTCTATATTTTCTCTACAAGAGATTTTAGTGTCATTCGGGGATGAATGTTCTAATGAGGGGGATAATATAACACTCATGAAGTGAAAGACCTAAGCTAGAAACTCACATGTTACTCAGACTAGTAACACTGCTTTATGACCTAAAATAATGTATATAAATAATATAGGAATTTTTAGAGTTAGAATGTTGAGAAACGTCCATGACGTCTGGTGAATTCAGAAATAAATGTTAGTGGGCCTTTGCATGTTTCATGGGATTTTTAAGATCCGGAATTAAATTAAATTTGGTAAAAAGTGTTAAAAAACATGTGTTAGGGTGTATTTAGGGTTGAAACATCTGGGTACGACTCCCCAAGAACAACCCTAAGGGCCCTAGGTAAGGACCTTTCAATTAGGCCAAAAGTTATCGATTTGACATTCGGAACCTACGAACCCAATCGACAAGCCGTCATCTGGTCGACAAGATGTTGATGTCTTTGTCATCAAACACTTAGAAAAATATTTTTCTAAAAACCATATCTCTTAACATGTTGACAGTTGTGCAGCACGGGGTGTCAACTAACATACGGATCATAAATCGAGGTCTCCTAGGTCAGGTTTGTTTTAGACTGTCCAATTGTTAATGAGTTGTTTATTTAATCAGTTTCTTAGGTTGTAAATTAAGTGTTAGGGGTGTATTAATAATTTAATTAAGGGACTATTTAAAGACCTAACACTCATTAACTAACTTATCTCACTTCAATTCTAAAACTCAATGCCCTCTTCTTTCTCTCTAATATCTCTCTCTGTTCCCCAAGACTTTTTTCCCCGAAAGGTTCTTCAAATTTGATTTCCAAAAGTTTAGAAAAGCATGGGCTTCATTCTTAATCAGAAATTTATTTTTAAAATTGTATTTTTCGTAGTTTATTTTTATTATTAATGATATAATATTACTGATTATAGGTTAATTAGGGTAGTTCTTCGTGTTAAACTTATTTATATAGAATAGATAATGAATTGACTCTATTTCCATAACCCTAGGTTTTGAATTGATGTTGAATTATTCATTGAATAATGATGATGCAATTTATATAGTTTTTGTGTTAATTACTATTATATAATCTTGGAAAGTGTACTGATGGATGAATATGGTTTGTTAATAGTAAGACCAGGGAAGAAGGCTTATTAAACAAAAATTTTAAGACCTATGATCTTGAATCATTACTTCAATTGTGATTGTTTGTACTTGATGATGATGTTCAATTAAAGTATAAATTGTATTTATATTATATAGGTTATGGTATGATCAATGGAATTGAAATGTCTTGATTAAATGGATTGTGATATTATTATTCAGTATCGATGATATTAATGTTTATTGTGAATATCTTATGTGCCTTACTATGAAATTATGATGATAATGTCTTAATATCAAATATGAGGGTTGTATTGAATGGAATTTTGCATTAAATTCCAATTCACCAACCACTGCCAATCGATAAAACGTGGACCAGTCGGCACCCCATTTTTGGGAGACTATCACCATACTCAGTGTGCTATCTTATCCTCCTTATGAAGAGTATCTAACAAAAACTGCAGACGTGCATGAAGGTTCGTAGGTGTGTCGACGACCAGTAGATGCATCAATCAAATGACACCTACAAATCTCTGCAGGTATCTCGCTAAACTGGGAGTAATTGACGTAATCCACGTAGTGATCTAATAATTGTTTTGGAATTTACTTAAGGGATTTTAGGGTACATTATGTTGTTTTATAAATCGATAACCCCAAGTTCAGTTAATCATTAAAAATCAAAATCAAAACACCAAAGATGAATCCTCTAGAACTCTATTGAAAATTCAAGCAAGGTGGGATCATTGATCTTTATTTGCCCATTAATTCTTCATCATTTTCATGTATTTTCATCGATCAAGGTATGGTGTTTCATCCTTGAACTCTTTTTCTTCAAGGATCCCAAATTCAAAGTATTTTTGAAAATATCTCAAAAGATGAATTCTTCTATTTTTATATCTAGCCACCGGTTCTTGAATAAAATGATTTATGATTTATTTGATGTTAATTGAATGATTTTAGATCAAAATTCTTATGAACTAATGTGAATCATGAAATCCGTATTTTAGCTATATTATGGGTGATTTGATCAAGTCTCTATTTTATTGATTTCTCCTATAGATTACTTTGGAATATTGAATAATGTAAAAACCATGTTATAATTATATAAAGTCTGTCCTAATTGGAAGAATTTCATATTTAAATCATGGTATAGTTTGATTATTGTTTTGAATTGGTGATGATAGCTATTTGTAAGATCATTTGTATATTGAATTGATTTAATTGGACATGGATGGGACATGTTGTGAATGGAATGGTTGTATGTTGACTTAACCTTTTCTATATTGTGTAGTATTGGTCTTGAATTGTGCTGATTGGTATGGGAATAATTGTGAAGAATGTGGACTCGGCGACATTACTTTATGAATCATTATGTTATCATGTTATAACATGCATGTGTGATCAATATGATGGATTATATGCTTTATGAATATGAATTAAGTGAAAGCATCTTTTATTCTTCTTGCTTATAGGTGATCATGCTAGGCCAGGGTGATTTCTCTAGTTCTATTGCTAGTGTATCTTTCTACGTCCACTTGGTTGTTCCTACATGATACTTGAATATGGCTTTATAGTTTATATTATGCTCATCTATTTGTCTTGTGTGATATGTTCCTCTATATGATACATGTTAAGTATGTGAATATGAACGTCTTGAGTTGTAGGTTTAAGCACTTTTGTCTTGTCTGTGTTTTGATAAATGTTGAATGAAAGTCTAGGATCATTATACCTAATATGGTGCGATTCTAAGTATGACTAATATGTGGAAACTTCAATATAGGAATAAGGTTATGATATCCTTGAAGTTGAAATTCGTAATGGTATCCTTCTTGTGTGAATCATGAACTCAGGGATATGTTACCTGGAATGGCATGAAACTATTTCTAAGAAAGTCATTGAGCTATAATTAATGACTATTAAGTGGTAGGCCTAGAGGACCCATCATTGTTAGAAGTATCATGATTAGGTAATGACTAAGAGATGGTACCTTTTGAATATTCCCTTTTGTATATGAACTTACTCCATGAGAACATGGCTAGCACCAAGTAAAACTATGCTTGTTATTGTAGCTATACTTGAAAATAAGACTAGAGTGCAAAGAAGCCCTTGATATTCCATAACCATGTTCCTAAATTGTATAAGTCCTAGTTCTACACTCGGCAAGTAGAACAATTTCCATCAAAGTAAGAGAGACTCTAAATTCCATTCCGAGCTAGTATGTTTTATGTCGGTTATTTCCTATACTTA
This sequence comes from Solanum lycopersicum, assembly GCF_036512215.1. Classification (NCBI taxonomy): domain Eukaryota; kingdom Viridiplantae; phylum Streptophyta; class Magnoliopsida; order Solanales; family Solanaceae; genus Solanum; species Solanum lycopersicum. The sequence goes on along the minus strand of NC_090802.1, from coordinate 33,727,404 downwards.
TCATATAGGATACATTCTTGTGTTGCATAAGTTCTACAATGTTTAGGTATAGGAATGGGACGATATTTAGACATGGTAAAAGGAGGCTTTGATGGTGCTAGGGTGTAGGTTCCTTAGGTCTTCTCAAAGACCATTATGTGAATGTCCTTAATTTTTCGATGTCTCTTAAAATGATTAATGAAAATAGTAACTTATGTTAAATACATGTAAATTAAAAGGTACTTATCTAGAATAGCTTTAAGGATTTCTTAGGTCCGCTTAAAGAGGGTGTATGGGCGGTCGCTTCTTATTTGACATGGGTGAGTCTTAGAGTAAATTTATATGGGGGGATTAATTAAATAAAATTAATAATCTTATCTTAGGGAACCTTGAGGATCACTTAAGTGTGTGTGAAGGGGTTGTATGGGCACCAACTTCATGACTCAATAAAGTGAGCCTTAGGAGGACCTTTGGTAGAAGGGTCTTATGCTTATGTGTTTGAAGTTTCATTGATGTTATATTGTGGGTTACTTCAAATCTATCTTATATGTGTTGATTATGAACTGAAGTGGTTTCATATACTTATCATATGAGGTTTTCCTCAAAAAGAACATATTTTATATAAATGTCTTTTGAGCATGATTTTATTGCATGTCACCATACTTAGTGAGTTCTAACGTACTAATTCCATATATTTTTTCTTATTTCTGAAGGTGTAGGTGAAAATTGAGAGGATTCATTGAAGTGATGTTTGGATATTATAGTTAATTCAAGAAAAGTTGTGTTATGTCCTCTACTGATTAGAGTAAATAGTGCAACGATCTAAGAATACCATCTATTCTAGGGTATACTCTCGGGCAGTGAAAAAAATGGTATGGGAGTTCTTTATATAAGGCTAGCTATCACCGTTGAGCCAATTGTAAATTGATTCCAAAGATTTCAATGATTATGGAAAAGATCAACTTTCACTCTACATCAAGCGTTCTTACATTAAATGATTTCAAATTAGTAGATATGATTTTATTGATGTAAAATTTATGTTTTACAAAGAAAATTTCAATGAAACCTTGGCCTTCTAATATCCATATATTTTGCTTATGAATTTTGTTTAATGCTTATGATCTAATGTTGATGGAATTTTTATTATAGTTAGTTGTATATTTTATTTCTATTGTTAATTATTCTACTATATAATTGTTGCAGATGTTAAGGAATTGTGATCTTGGCTATTAGAATAGGTTAATCTTACCTAATTCCATTACTAATGTAGAATTGCTCTTGTGTGGTACGATCCACCTATCGTGGTGGTGTGATCACAGGTTTGTCGGCATTATTATTTTGATTTTAAAAGTATCATGTTATGGTATAAGTGATGGTATAATGGGAAGTTTGTTTTATCAATTGATGTTATTATGTGAAAGGTGTTATAGCATACATGAATGTATAAAGTGAAGTATTATTTGATATATTTTTCATCTTGTGCATTTTTCATACTGTGTAAACGAACTTGTATATGGATACATTATTTTGTGACTTATAGAATATTCCTTCTAAATGTATGTACGTGATGATTTTATACAATGAGAAGTCTGTATATGTTAATATGGTGTCTCTTTTAGGTAACCTAGTTGTCCCTACTTTATACATGAATTATATATAACGTACTCTAGAGCATGTTTTCGAATGTAGCCCAAAGAATGGTGACCCTTTTTAAGGAGTTGAGAACTCTAAGTGAATGTCGAACCTTGAATAGGAAAAGAGGGTTTAGAATAAAGTGAATCTTATAGACCTTGCATGGTACCTATTTCATGAATGAGCTATCGTAATGAACTTTTATCGGCAACCCTTAACCACTTCTTTTAACTGGTATTATTAGTTTGTGGGGCTTAGAGATGGTACATTTTAAAATATTATTATATTATTGTACTTAGTCAATGGGAATCAAGGCAAAGCACCAAGTGGATTTTCTGAAGGTAGTAGCTCTTCTTGAGTATAATATCCCCTAAACTATGTACCTAGATGGGATGTGTCCTTAGTTCTACCTTTTTTATAGTAGAAAACATTCAACGATGTGAGGTCTTATGATAAATAGAATAATATATATCGGTTAATGCGTATTCACATCATGTGATATGTGCACTCACGTTATTTGATTAGTTCCACAAAGCGTAGCTTGTAGAATGGACACTTTCTATACATGGAACAGGAAGGCTTTGAAGATTCTTAATTGATTTCCCGAGGTCTTGTAAGACAATCATGTGAAGTCCACTATTTCTTAGTTATCTAATAAATTGTTTAAATGAATAATGTTTACTTCGTAATAGTATGTTAAAAAGAATGAATCTTAATGATTTGTGGGCAATAATCATAAGTATCGAATGGATAGAGATATGACATATAAATAGTCACTTTAGTTTAGACAGGGAATCTCGTAGTGATCTCTTGAGATGTGTACCCTCACATGTGCTGAGGCGGGTTATCTTGTATAAATCCCCCTATCCCATAACTATGTCCCCACATACGTCTACACCTTGTGGATCCACGTTGGTTTGAAATAATCATCCTATCATAAGCAAGTCCAGATTCCTTATCTTGTTAGGGTGACACCAGGGTTCCTTTAATTTTTCTCATGATCTATTCGGATTAGGATTAACAAAATCAAAAGAATGGAATGAACAATATATTATTAAGGGTGTACTACTTATTATATATGGTGGAATAGGATGCCATCTTTGTATTGCACCAGTACATATTTGAGAGAAGTCATGGTTTTTTCTTTATAATGCTAATGAAATGAATCAGCTTTTATAATGATATTAATGAGAATGCGACTTTATGTCTTACTACTGAAGGTTTTTCTAATGTAACGAAAGATAATGAAGAATGTTAACTTTTACTTAAAATAATGATGCATGCTATACTTGGATTGTTTTATGAGTTACTTCATTAAGATGAATTATTGTATAGAAATTTGTCTTGTCTAGGGAAGTTCTAAAGGAGTACCTAGTATTGGTAGTATTATGTGATGGTACTACACATCCCAAAAGTACGACATGGAGTTGCCTTTGATGTTGGTCGTAAGGAAATGACATAATTCATGTGATGTGTATGTCAATAAATAATTTGATGGGTAAAGGTGAAGGATAATTTTAAATGTATTTCAGCGATCCTAATGTGGTGCCTCGGGGTTACATGATGTGGAGGCCTAAGGTAAAGATATAGGTTTATGCATATGCTTGAGTTAGAATTATTAATGTGACATGTATGTTTGTTGTGATTACATTGTGCATCTATTTCTCCATGTTCATTAATTTTTACAAATTTCATTAAAGCATGACTTTCAATAAAATGTCCCCTTTTAGCATGTTTTCGCATTGTCATCATACTTTCTTCTTAATTGATCTAAAAACATCTTCTTTATGTTTTTACTATAATTAAAGGCTGAGGTTGCTAGATGGACTCTCTAGTTGAAGGATAGCATTTCCATCCTCCGAGACATGCTATGTCCTTATGGAATCAAGCATAAAGAGTTCTTGCTTCCATTTTTATATAATAGATTCTTAGTTGTTTCAGTTTTAAAAGATCTTGTACCTATGATGTTGATGTTGTCTCTAAGTTGGCTATGTTGAGACTTTGTATTCAATCATTGTATAAATGAATATTTGATTGTTGGATTTATTGAGAAAAAAATTAATTCAACAGTTTTTTTAATTTCTATATGATTAATGAATGCCAATAGTCTTTTACAAGACACCTTTGGAGTGAAGTATCCCATGAAATAACTTAGGAGTTTTCTCATGTTGTGACAAACATGGTATGTAACACTTCAAAAATGTAAGACGTGTCTTAAAGTGTAACATAATTTTCATGAGGTCCAAACACTATTTTATGGCCTATTATAATGTTTTAAGTCATTTATCGAGTCTAGAAACTAAAATGACCAAGAACGTCCATGACGATCAAAAACTAGTTTTAGTGAGGTACTAGAATGTCTACTCCTATTTGACGAGATTTTAGGAGTTGGAAATACATTAAAATTTGTGGAAGGGTATTTCATAGGTGTTTAAGTCAATTCATGGTCAAAACGTTCTGGTATACCCCGAAGGACAAGCCAAAAGCCCTTGAGGAGGACCCTTGCACGTTGATGTCAACACTGCCAAGCACTGTGCACTTACGAAGGATAAATCGACGGGGCGTGTGTTACATGATGGGGCTTTGATGACAACATTCGACCAAACATATCATTTCATTAAAAAGGCTCTTTTTCACAATCGCTGAACTAATCGATGAACGTGCAGAACGGAAGAGGGATGGTCCATCGATTGAGACACGAGGCATAGACTGGGTTCCATGTGTGATTGGCACGTTTTTTATGCACGTTTTTACATAGTTCAAAAAAATTAATTAGGGGGTTTAGTATTTATTAAGTAAATAAGGGAAGAATAATTAACTTATTTAACCCCTTATAAAAAATAACCCAACCCCATTAATCTAATTACAACTCTCAAAACAAAGTGTCTTCCTTCTATCTCATTTCTCTATTAATTGGAAGACACAATTGAATACTAGCTAGGGGAGGAATTTGGGGGGTATAAAGGGACTAATTCACTATTAAATTTTCATCAAACATTTGGGTATGGGATCTAATTTACCTTTGAGACCTCCTTCCTCAAAGGGTTTCTTCAGAATGTTTTAAAAAATTAGGCTTTCATGTGGGTTTTCTCAATCTCAAAGATTATGTTATAACTGTTTTGTAATGTTATTTATTGGATAATATGAATTGATTAACATGTATACTAACATAATTATAATTAATGTTATTGGTTTGGTCTAGTTTGAAGAAGATTACCCTTGACCTTAATCGTAGGTTTGATTTTGATACAAAGTATCTTTTATTTCGTTCAATTCAATTTGTTATGCGTTGAATTACTATGGGATGACGTTTTAATATTAATCTATAATAAATTATAGTGAATTGTATTCCTCTATGCTAGTTCTTTAGAAGATGATCTAAATTAGGAAGTGAATTGACCTAAGCATCTTGTCTTAACTTATAATATAGTATTGAATTGTGATGTAGTGATTCTCCTAGCATTGTTATCATTTTTATTAACTAGTTATGATGATTTATACCCGAGAATTTGGTTTATTGAGGGTTTATGGTAAGACCTTGGTTAAGAATTATGAAAAAGACTTTGTAAGTGTTATAATCTCTATCTTGGACTTCAACATTCTGGTTAATTATGATTAGGTAATAATGTGATATTGATGTATGCTTTGTTCAGGATTTATATGGTTGTATTATGTTGAATTGAAATGTCTTGACTACGTTGGGAGTTTTATTAAGGTGTATATGTTTAGGGATGGTGATGACTACCAATATTATAAAGATGGCTATGATGTGAAGATATTTACAAGGGTTAGACCCTATGACCTAAACTAAGATATGACTAATAGTATAAGGTTTAAAAGACATTTCAAAAAGAGAGTCTTGCTTAGAACAGAGTGAACAAGAGGGACGAGTGTCTCTTCTCACATAGGGAAGGTAGGAGCACTAAAGTACTCTTGAGATAGGAGACTACAATGCATGTAGCATAAAGGGGTTCCCAACTATATCTCCTAGTTCTTGAACTATGTTTCCACAATAGGAATACTAGCTAGTAGATCCAAGTAGTTGCTCGTTTTTATGTTTTGGTACAACCTTGGAAAGAATGCGGTCATCCTGCGGTGTAGGGTATAATGACACGGGATTCCATACTAGTTCATCTGGTCTATGTCGGTTAGAGAAAGGTGTTCCCAAAAGGGAAAATGAATTAAAGTATTGAACTATAACTAGTAGAACCTAAGGGGTCTAGCATAGTCTATGTACGGGTATAGGACACTACCTGAGGACTCTACCTAAGCATTGAACAAGATAGCCTTGAGGGTAGTCTTAGGAGTATGTTCTTATACATGACAATGCTTATAATGATATTTAATGTGCATATGATGGACATGCACATTGTTCATACTATATTTTAAATAGTTAACTTATAAATATGTGTTGGCTTATATTGTTAAAGTAAGATGAAATGCATATCTAAATGTCATATTATGTAAGGTATTGTGTTAGTCACAGTTCTTGTTGAATTGCTTTATTGAGTAAGGTTATGAGGTTTTGCTTGGTCATTGCACTTTATGACTTAATAGTGTCTATGGGTAAGTTTCATTATTTGATTATAATGAAATCAACTCTTATTCATGCTTAATGATAATATGGCTTGATCATAGATCTACTTGAGAATGTATCTACTTATATTATATGAACGATGGACACTAGACTTGATCTTGTATTATTGTGATGAACATGCCTATGACTAAAAGAATATGAGATAATACTTGGTATTGCCTTGTTAAATATGCATAAGGGTTTTTAAATGAAAATTACATACTAAATGAAATTTCTTTTTTCTTAGCATGTATATGTGCATATGGTCACATTCATTCTATCGAGCTTATATTGTTTTAGTTTTAAGACTCTTACATTCTATATATTTTAATTTGAGTATGGATTGTATTAAGCCTATATGTCACTTTCTTTAGATTGATATATGGGCTATAACCAAATTGCTAACCATGTTAGATGTTTATTGGATGATACAATTGTTGAAGAATATTTTCTATGTTATATATATATACTTATGTGCAATAAATGTATAAGTGTATGTAACTTTTTTATATACGAAGGGTCTATGTATACTCGATATATATATATATATATGTATGTATGTATGTATGTGTATATATGTATGTATGTGTGTATATATATATATATACACACATACATACATATATACATATATATATATATATACACACACACATATATGTTATGTGCATGTAGAAGTCTAAGTAAACCTCCAAGTAGAAGTAAAGAAAAATTTTACATTTTCCGCTAAATTAGATCTGTGAATGTAATGATATAAATGAAGAAGCTAGTCTTAGTCCTCAAAGAGGATAATGACTCTGGTTGGGTCAATGACGGTAAATCCAGATGTGAAAAACATAGTATCAGAGCATGAGGTTGAATTATCTTAGAGTCAACGTCTCTCTCAACAACGCCTATGTAAATTCGTATAGATAATTGTGAAGCGTGCCACACATATGAATAGGTACCTACATGATTCCTAGGAAACTCTACGTTTCATGGAAATCTAATATTGTACCATTAGAGTATACTATGGTGTGTTTTACATCTAACCCTATTGTAGTGATTATAGGAAATTGATATGCAAAGGAATGTGGCACGAAGGCTTGAAGAGTATACTTCAAATGCGGAGTTCCTCCCCATGGTGATCAAGTTCCTCTTCTTGAGGAAGGTGAGAATGATGACAAAACTCTAGTCAATCATTCACCCTTGACGGATGAGAACATAAGGGACACTCCAAATGGCCAGAGCCATTACTATCAATGTCCAAGCAGCCATAACTGAAGACCAATATATGACGGCCCAAGCTAATTGGGAGAAGGTACCCCATCCTCATCAACAAGTTTCTACTATGGCCACTTGTTTCAAGGACTTCACTAGAATGTACCCTCCTACTTTCTACGGGTTGAAGTCTAAAGAAGACCCCCAAGAATTCATCAATAAAGTCTATAAGATACTCTTGGACATGGGGTTGTCCACTAGTGACTAGGCCGAGTTGGACATCAACTCAAGGATGTGGCTCAAGCATGGTTTGTCCAACTGAGAGATAATAGCTCATTGAGGGATTGTCCGGTTATTTAAGAGATCTTAAAGAAGGTTTTTCTTGGTTTGTTAGTTCATAGGGAATAAGAGATGTTAAAGACATGGAGTTCATCAACCTTTGTCAAGGAGGTATGAGTGATCATGAATACTCCTTGAAATTAACTAAATTGTCAAAATATGCTTGTTCTTTGGTTTCCTATACAAGAGATGAAATGAGCAACATTGTGATGGGGGTGTAAGATGATTTTCAAGAGGAGTGTCAATCAATTATTCTACATGACAAAATGAACATTTCTCGTCTTTTGCTCCATGCCAAGTATGTGGAAGAGGCAAGGGCTAAGAGGAAGAGTAGAGATGATAAGAGGGCAAGATTTTTTGATGGAGGTTCTTCAAAGAATAGGCTTTAGATACAAGACAAACCTATATTTAAGAAGCGGGTTACTAATCACGTTCCTTCAAAATTCCATATGTCTAGTGGTGATAGGGTGTCCAATCCTAATCCTATGAAGGGAAAAGGCACTAGTTCACAAACCGAGAAGACAACGTGTGGAATGTGTGGCAAGAAGAACTATGGTGGTTGCCTTAAAGGGAAGGTTAATTGTTTTTGTTGAGGAAAAAGTGGGCACAAGGTTAAGGATTGCCTTTAATGAGGGTTCAAAACAAGGGTAATGGTAAATGTCAAGCAAGCGGTTAAAATGAGGATCCAAAGAAGAACCACTTGTATGATCTCCGCTCTAGGGGTGAGCAAGAGACTTTTCCCGACGTGGTGACCGGTATGTCGAAATTATTCTCTATTGATGTATATGAATTTCTTGATCCCGATGATATATTATCAATTGTTACCCATCTAGTAGCAAAAAAGTTTGACAATTTTCTAGATATTTAACATGAACCTTTTATGGTGTATACTACGGTGGGTGAGTAAGTTTTTGCAAAGTGGGTGTATAGAAATTTTCCTATAGTTTTGCATAATCGAGTTTCTTATGTTGAAATAGTAGAACTCGATATGCTTGATTTTTATATTATACTTGGTATGGATTGGTTGCATGATTTCTTTTCTTCTATTATTTGTAGGACAAGGGTGGTGAAATTTAACTTTCCAAATAAATCTATTCTACAATTAGGGGGGAAACTCTATTCATCGAGGTCGTATCATATCTTGTCTAAAGCATGCAAAATGGTATATAAATTTTTTCTATACCGTAATGTAAGAGTCCAAGATCTAGACTCCAAAATTCCTCCCATCTAGTCGGTCAACGTAGTGAATGAATCTCCAAAGGTCTTTCCTAATGACCTTCCCCGTATTCCTCCCATATTGAAAACTTAATTTAATATTTATTTGATACCGCATACAAATTCTATTTCAATTCCTCCTTGTCAGATTGCTCCAGCCGAAGTGAAAGAATTGAAGGCACAACTCAAAGATTTACTAGACAAAGGCTTCTTAAGACCTAGTATTTCTACATAGGATTTTGCAGGTTTTGTTTGTGAAAAAGAAGAATGGGTCTTTCAGAATGTGTATTGATTATCTCCAACTCAATAAAGTCACAATCAAGAACAAGTATCCTCTCACCCAGATTGACGAATTGTTTAATCAACTTTAAGGGGAAACTCACATTTCAAAAATTGACTTGAGGTCCGGGTGTCATCAACTAAGGTATGAGGTGTGGATTTACCAAACATGAAATTTCAGACTAGATATTATCATTATGAGTTCTATGTAATGTCATTTGTTCTCACTTATGTTGTAGAGTCATTATGGACCTAATAAATAGAGTTTTTAAAAATTACCTAGATTAATTTATTATTGTCTTCATTGATTACATATTTGTATATATGCAAGATGAGAATGACTACATTACCATTTGGGAGTGGATTTACAAGTGCTTAAAGAAAATCAATTTTTTGTCAAGTATAGCAAATATGAGTTCTGGTTGAGGTTGGTGACATTTCTTGTTCATATTATCTCTAGTGAGGGAGACGAGGTTGATCCAAGAAAACTAGAGGTGGTGAAAAATTTGTCTAGACTATTGACTCAAATGGATATTAGGAATTTATCAGGATTAGCGGGTTATTACTAGAGGTTTGTGAAGGGTTTTGCATGCATTGCATCTCCCTTGGCTACTTTAACCTATAAACGTAAAAATTTGAGTGGTAAGAGGCATTTGAAAGAAGCTTTAAAATGATGAAAGAGAGTCTTACTTCTACTCTGTTGCTGACCTAACTAGAGAGTATAAAGGGTTTTATTGTGTATTGTGTTTGGTGTGTGCTTGTACAGCATGGGAATGTGATAGCCTATGCTTCTAGGCAACTATCTGAATAATGACCGTGATTTAACGGCCGTGGTGTTTGCCTTTAAAATATGGAGGCATTATTTTTATGGTTTCCATAATGATGTATATACCGACCATTAGAGTATCCAAGGTGCTTTACCCAAAAAGAGTTGAATCTCTGACAGATTCAGTCTATAGAATTGTTTAAAGATTACGAGATGAATTTTCTCTATCACCCCGGGAAGGCCAATGTGGTTGCATATGCTCTATATCATATGACTATGATTAGTATGTCTCAGATAGATGAAGCTAACAATACCTAGTGAAAGATGTTAATAGAATGGCTAGGATAGGTTTAAGGATGGAAAATTCTCCGGATGGTGTTTCATTGTCCATAATACCTCTGAGTCATCATAAGTAGTTGAGGTATCATCATAAGTAGTTGAGGTAAAGTCAAAAAAACAACTTGATAAGTCATTGATGTAGTTGAAGGAATCGGTCCTTGGCAATCTTTACGAGGCATTATCTTGGGGGGGGGGGTGTTTTGAGGTACCAAGGAATATTGTGTGTTCCCAAAATCCAACAAGTAAAAGCTTAACACGAAATGTATGGTGGCTTCCTAAAAGAGATACAAATTACTACTTGAAAAATGGGAAGACATAAATGTGGACATTGAAGTACGTTTACCTCGGAGTAAATAGTCATATGAATCCTTATGGGTGGTTGTGGATAGGTTGACTAAGCCCGATCTCTTTATTCCCGTGAAGTCTACTTTTTTAGCGAAAGATTATGCGAGGATTTTCAAAGATGAGATTGTGTGTCACATGGTATTCCATTATCCATCATATCGGATCGAGGGCACGATTCACATGTAGGTGTTTGAGGTCATTCCAATGAGTGTTGGGTACTAAGGTGAACTTGAGTTCTAGTTTTCATCATCAAATGGATGGTCAAGTGGAGTGTACTATTAAAACCCTTGAGGATATGCTTAGGGCTTGTATTATATATTACAAGGGATATTGGGATAAGCAGTTACATTTTGTGTAGTTTTCTTATAATAATAGTTTTCATTCATCCATTTCCACGGATCGCCATGAAGCCTTTGATGGTAGGAGGTGTAGGTCTCCTATTGGGTTGTTGGAAGTGGGACACACTTAAATTCTTGGTCCTGATTTGATTTATAGGACTTTGGAGAAGTTCAAATCATAAGGAACCGGTTTTGAACGGGAAATGTCTTAGGCCGATCATAGGAGATGAGATTTGGAGTTTGAAGAATGTGATAAGGTATATTTGAAAATTTAACCTATGAAAGGGGTGGTTAGATTTGAGAAGACTGGGAAATTGAGTCCTTGTTATGTGGGTCCGTATGAAATCTTCCAAAGAGTTGGTCAAGTTTCCTATGAAATAAAATTCCTAATGAATTGTCTTATGTTAATCTGATTTTCCATGTTTCCATGCTTAAAAAGTGTATTGGTGATCATGAGTTTATTCTTCCTATTGAGGGTCTTGGTATGATGGATAACCTCTCTTATGAGGAGGTTCTAGTTCAAATTTTTGATAGACAAGTCAAGAAGGTAAGGAGTAAAGAGGTGGCTAATGTAAAGGTGTTACTTAAGAATCACCTAGTTAAGGGTGCAACATGGGAGGCCGAAGAGGACATGAAGTCTTGTTACTCTCATCTATTTGATAACAAGGGTTAGTAGTTCTTACTTATTAAAAATATTATGACTAAAATTGAAATTTATTTGATTTTTTATGAGGTCTTTAAAAATGTGCATTTTTGAAGAGCCTTAGAGTGAATAACCGCGAAGTTATGCATTGAAACTTGAAAATTTGCTCTCTTAATTATTTGAGTTATCTTGTGCATTTTGAGATTAATAGTCTTTATAAAATGATATGTAGCACGTTTGTAACTTGAAATTTGGCATCATTCACTCATGTAAAACATGTTGAGATCATGTTGTTGTTGGGTGAAAGATATTCCTCATAATATAATGTTGAGCCTTACATGTGGTAATTGATGTTTTTAATTGCCTTGTGTAAGTTCTAAGATTGATGTTGGTATGTATTGTTGTTGGTTGGGCTGATATTCTTGAGTCTATTCCTTCCTTCTAAATAGTTTTATGTCATTAGGGGACGAATGTTCCTAAAGGGGGATAATATAGCACTTTAACAATCCAAGACGTGTCTTAAAGTCTTTAATAGTTGTCATGAGGTCCTAACAATATTTTAAGGCCTATTTTAATGTTTATAAGTCATTAGTAAACCGTATAACCTAAACGTCAAAGAACGTCCATAACGTCCAGAAACTAGTTCAAGTGAAGTACTAGCGTGCCTAAACAAATTTGATGAGATTTTAGGAGTCAGAAATCTATGAAAATTTGTAGAAGGGTAGTTATAAGTGTTTATGTTAATTCATGGTTTAAAAATCCAATATGACTCCCCAAGGACCATTCAAGGGCCCCTTAAGAGAACCCTTGCACGTTTGTGTAAACATTGCCTGTGTAGTGTGTACCAAAGAAGGGTCAATCGACGGGGAATCAAAGCCAACCGTCAACCAAAACATAGTCATTTTGTTGAAGAGACTCATTTGTACACTCTCTGGACTCATCGATGGATGTGCAACACAGAAGGGGGCGGGTCCATCGATGGAGCCACGAGTCATCGACGTGGTTATGTGTGTGAGTGGCATTTGTTTTATTGATGTTTTAAATTAGTTCAAAAAAATTAATTAAGGAATGTAGTGGTTCTCTAGTGATGAATGGAAGACTAATAAACTTAATAAACCGCCCATATAAAGACCGAAATCCCATTAATCTAAATATATCTCTCAAAAGAAACTCTTTTCATTCTATATTCTTTATCTCCCTATTGGAAGACACCATTAAAAACTTGCGAGGTGGGGGATTTGGGGGCTGTAAAGGAACGAATTCACCATCAAATACCTATAAAACATTGAGTTATCGGATCTAATTCACCTTTGAGACCTCTTTCTTCAAAGGTTTCCTTCAAATTGTGTAAAAATTTTATTTTTCATGTGTTTTTTCTAAATCTCGAAAATTATGTTATGAATTGTTTGTTTATATTTTCTATTTGATAATATTAATTGATTAACATATACCCTAAGCTAATTATGATAAATGTTTATGATTTGATCTAGTTTGTAGCAGATGACCATTAATCCTAGGTTTGACTTTTATATAAAGTAGGTTGTATTTGGTTAAATTAACTTGGTTATGGGTTGAATTATTATTGGATGTTGTTGTTTATAAATCATTAACAAATTAGAGTGAATTTTGTTTTTCTATGTTAGTTCTTGAGAATATGATCTATGTTAGGAAGTGCATTGACCAACGCATCTTATCTTAAGTAATAATCTAGAATTGAATTGTGATGTAGTTATTCTCCTAGCCTTGTTATCATTTTTATTAATGACTGATGATGATGTATACCCAAGAAATGGGTTCAATGACGGTTTATGGTAAGACCTTGGAAAAGAATTATTAAGAAGACTTGATATATCTTATGATCTCTATCCTTTACTTCAAATTATGGTTAATTAAGAATAAGTTATAATGTGACATTTATAGGGTGGTATAATGCCAAATTGAAGAATCTTAACTATGTTGTGAGGTTGATTAAGGTGTATATATTATAAGGATTGTAATAACTACCAATGTCCCTTATTATGATATCAAATGCTAATGTGCTAACCTCACTTATATGAATTTTAATGAACGGACTTATACACAAACAATTACAATAGAGCTATGATGATGATGATGTTATACAAGGGTTAGACCTTATGACCTAAACAAAACTATGATTGATAATTAATGGCTTAAAAGACATTTCAAAAAGGGACTTTAGCTTAGAACTTACTGAAGTAGATGGTGGAGTTTCCCTTCACACATAGGGAAGGTATGATCACTAAAGTACTCTTGAGATTGGATACTACAATGCATGTAGCATAAAGAGGTCCCCACGTAGTTTCTTTGTTTTATGTTTTGGTACTACCTTGGCAAGCATTTCACCTTCCTTCACTGTAGCATTTTATTACACTTGATTCCACACTATCTTATGTCGTCTATATCGTTAGATCAAGATAATCCCAAAAGATAAAATGAATTAAAGTATTGAACTCTAACTAGGATAACCTAAGTGGTCTAGCTTAGTCTAGCAAGGGGTATGTAAGTTTACCTAAGCATTGCACTATTTAGCCTTCATCGGACTCTTAGGAGGATGTTCTTAGGTATGATTATGCTTATAATGATATATGATATGTATATGATGGACTTGCACATTGTTGATACTCTATGTGCCAACCCCTTAGCTACTGGTTTTGGGGAAACAATATTATGGAGAAATTATTTTGTTGAGGGTGTTATGTGGGAGGCTGAGGCCGACATGAGATCCCGCTACCCTCATCTTTTAAGCTTTTGAGGTTAGACTTCCTACTCTTAAGCCTTTGTTTCCTTATGTCTCCGTATTTTGTTGTTATTGGTTTACTGTTCATAGTAATTTGATTATGTTCTTACTGGGATTACTATATCAGGTGCTAGTGTCACTAGGGGATGAATGCTCCTACGAACCGGGGGGGTGGATAATGTAACAACCCTAAAAATGAATAGGATAAATACGTAAGGTGTCAACAATGTTTGCAATAAGACCAAGGTTCACACAGATTCATACGTGTAAGACCTTACATCAAAACCTTTACTACGACCAAGTCAACAAACATGGGGAGTTAGTTGAGCTTGGAAACATTGGAGCCAACCATGTGAGGCTATTGAAAACAAAGACTTAATTGAAAGAGTCTTGAATGGACTTAAAAGAAGAAATTTTAATTTTTGATTGTCCAGAGGTAAAATGGTCTTTTTATCATGCCAAGGGTAATATTGTTATTACCCTAAGAAATTAATAAATTAATTAATTAATTTAATGAAAAGATCAATTCGAGTTGGAGCGACCAAAGGTGACCTATTTTCGTAGATCGGGTGCCACTCGGGTTCGAGCCCCCCTAAAAGAAATGAATTAATGATTTAATCATCAAGTAAAATCTGACTCATTATGGACAAATGGTCGTTTCATGTATCAGTTGAAATAAATCAGATTTGTAATAATTTAATTAAATCCTATTTTGACTATGTGTTGAATTAAGATTCCTAAACCTATGCTAACACACTCCTAATAAGGTTTATCACCTCTCCACGTTAAAAAAAGAAAAAAACACTCTTGTTCTCTCTTCCAATTAACATGAAGAAATAGAAACTTTGAATTAAATTCTTCACAATTGAATAACTCACTAAAAATTCTAAGAAAGCAAGTTAATCAAAAACGTTAAGGCAAGAATGATTTCCATCGAGTTGGTGGTGGAACATTAGGTGAATTGGGCATGGTTTTGGAAATCTGTTTCGGTAGCAAATAAAATATTGAACAACTTCAAATTGTATGGGTTTATTCTCTCTTGATCACTTTACCAAGAGGCCCCTTAATATTCACTTCGAAACTAAGGTCGTTCCCATTTGTTTGTCGTTGTCCCTAGCTCCCAAAAGAATTCATTGGATGTGTATGTTATGCTGGTAGATTTAGGCATGAATGATGTGTTTATATTAAATGTTAATATTTTTATGTGAGGGAAATATGAAGATGATAATCAAAGTGTGATAAAAAAAAAGAGGTGTGTGTGTGTGTGTGTGCACGATGGCAGTGTTCTTTGCCATTGTTTTGGGGCCGTTTATGACATGTATTTCTTGAAAATTTTATATGTGAAATGTGTATATAATGTAATTCTCATTGTAATGAAATATGGTTGGTTGAACAAAAATCTTTTAGCCAAATAAACTTATGAAAGATGTGACTTAAGATGAGTTAAAGAATGACAAAAATTTTCAAAATTTGTGCACTCTACAATGAGACTAAAATATGGGTTGTAAAAGGGAAAATAAAATAAGTTAGGTCAATGGGATTGAACCAAAGACATCACATATTAAGAAGGTTGAAAAAGAAAGAAAAAAAAATCTTGAAGGGGCTCAGAAGAATGGAACCCCTTACATACTTGAATCACGAACAACACAAAGGAAAAAGGGGTTGGGGGGATTCGAATTTGGATAAGCAGAATTTGCCAGATATAAGAAGAAATGAGGCTTGGGGGAATCGAACTCACGAACTAGGGGAAGAAGTGAGCGAAAAATGAATCATAAAAATAAGTGGGAGGCAAGGGATTCGAACCCACAACCTCCAGGAAGAGAGTGAAGGTGAGAAAATTAAAGAAGAGGGAATGGGAGCCGTGGGAATTCAACCCACGATCTCAAGGCTGAAAAGAAGAGGCGAAATTAACAAAGAAATAAAGTGAGGTTGTGGGGGTTCGATCCAACCTCACTACCACTCGCCAAATTAAATTAAAATAAAGTTAGAGAGGCTGTGGAGGTTCGAACCCACCACCTCACAGCCTCCGTGAAATTAAAATTTAAATAAGGGTGTTGTGAGGGGTCGAACCCACAACCTCTCTATCCAAGAAAAATTAATACAAAAAATACAAGAGGTTATGGGGGTTTGATCCCACAACCTCTTGGTTTAGGTGAGAATGGGAAACATGAGGCTAATGAAAATTAAAAAGGGGTTGTGGGGGTTTAAACCCACAACCCTTTGGCCAACCTAAGATCAAATTAAGTAGACAATTAATCCTTCGATGTTAATGTTGGGATTTAATTCAGAGTTCTAATGTTATGACAATTAGAAATAAAATTAATCAAAAATATAAATGATATCCAAGTGACTCAAACTTGGATTTCCATGACCAATCATCCGTATTGATACATAAGTCATAGGTGAAAAATATATCAAAGAATAATGCCACCTACATAGATCAAAAATCAAGTTCTCAGCATATATACAAGATACATAATTCTTGTACTACATAATCTTAGTAAAGTAAGAATAACTTAACGAACTATGAATGAATCACATGGCTTGTATGTATAGACACATATGTTTAACATACGTTCAAAAGTAAGTGAACCTTTGATATATGTAATGAAATAATGAACCGTAGGAGGGTTAAGTATGAGTGTAAGATACATTAAGTGGCAAAGTGCATTGGCATATGATTAGAAGAACCATGAAATGGTGAAATGAACATTCACGTAATAAGAGGTGAGTAACTATGAAAAGTAAAGGTGCTCATGATGAAGAATGTGGTGACAAAATGACATGAGGCTAATTTAAATGATGAGAGCAATCTCAAATGATCCTAAGTAAATGTCACCAATACGTACTCACCAATGAGGGTGTAACATAAAGAAAAGACCAATCTCTATGATCACTCTAAAGAAAGTATTGATCTTAACACACTTA
Organism: Solanum lycopersicum; assembly: GCF_036512215.1. Taxonomy (NCBI): domain Eukaryota; kingdom Viridiplantae; phylum Streptophyta; class Magnoliopsida; order Solanales; family Solanaceae; genus Solanum; species Solanum lycopersicum. Next base: position 33,710,067 of record NC_090802.1, on the reverse strand, counting down.
ATACAAATGATGAGATGAGAAATCATCTAATTATCTATGATGTCCTCGTACTTGAAGCCAGCTTCCATGACGTATGAGGTGAATGTAATGGAACTTTATACTGAGCACTGATAGGCTAGCTAATAGCGGTGATGCCTTATTTTGGGAAGGGTAGAGGTTCACGTAACTCTCATGAGATATGACTGTCATGCATGCCGGGTATGGGTGTCCTTATATCTCCTAGTCTTCTAACCTATACTGCTAATATAGGGATCTAGAGTTGTTCAATTCCCATGTACGCTATCATCTTTTGGGCAACTTTGGCCTGTTATTTAACCTCTTTTCGGTGTAGGAGAGACACTGGTGTCATGATGCTCACATGATCTATGTCGGTTAAAGTTAAAATTCCCAATGAATGAATAAGGCCAGCGTCAATTGAAGCACATAATGAAATAAATGATACCAAATGTGTTAGTATAGGATAATTAAGAGGTTATATAGACTAAAAAATTGACATTAGGTTATTCCTGATCATTGCACAGCAAACACGATGAAAGCCTTAAACTACACCCTAGGTATAGCTGGTGTTCACACTGGCCTATGAATGAAATGAACTGAAATACGTATGATTGAATGAATCATACTCTGTGGTTGCTAATGAAGACTCCCTTGTTGATGTCCCATATGTTGAGCCCTCAATTTAAAATTTCTTAAAGTCAAGTCCATGATTCCAAGGACTCATGGCATATGAATGAAAGATATGAAAAAAATTATGTGTTATATGTTATGTTCTATGGCATGTACTATATGAAGACGTTACGTGGTGTGTGCAATATGATATTTATGATGATGAATGTTACTCTCATGGCATGAACATTTTAATCCAATTCAGAAAGTCCCCTAACTGTTGTAATCTTGATTTGTCATGCCTAATACTTGACATCCAATAATCATGTTGTTAGGAAAGATATAATTTTATCATGCATGTCCTTTGTGTGTGCTTGCATATACCCATAGTTAGTACAAGTGTGTACTAACCCTATGCATGTGTACTGTTTTAGGTGCAGGCACAGGTGGGCGATAGAGCTACAGGATCATTATTGCAGCTATCAGGACGTCAGTATTCATCCAGAGTTTGGTAGGTCCTCATGTTTTCGATGATGCTATTATTTTGCATTCCCGCTTAGTTTTAGAGCTTAGCTAGTAGAGCATGATCCACTAGCTTTTCTTTCTTGTTTTGATTCAGACTTTGTATAGGTGTCATTTTGTCAATTATACAATTAATACTTATTGAACTATTTCTCTAAGTTGTTTATCCTTAATGTTAGATGGTTGATTATAAATGATTATGACATGTTAAGAATGTTTAGAAAGTATTTAAGAAAACAAAAAGTTTTTAATTTTCCTCTAAATATTAACCTGTGTGAACTATTAATAACACATGTAGGCTTGTCTGTGACCTTAGAAAGGTTAACGGCGCTGATCTTGTCAGGACTATACACTCCGCTCGTGACATCACATCCATAATAATGACATTCCAATTCCACAACATACCACCCTATCATCCTAATAAACGGCATGCTCCAATATAAAAGCATGAGTTAATGACAATTGGAAGTAATGATAGAGATTCCAAGGATTACAAAGAATCCTTCATGGTTCGTCATTTAGACCTTTCCATAAAACATCAATTCAATACAATTTAGAAGTTAAACATTACAATGCAACAATCAACATGATAACAATACTAGAAGAGTTAGTACAACATAATTCAATATCAATTCTTAAAACAAGATTACTTCAGCAAATTTTCATAACGTAGATCACATCTCAAGATTAGAATCAAAGAAAACAATTTATTCTAATTTTTTTATGATTGGTGCAACATCAAAATCTAATTGTTATTTAACCCATAATTAAGACAATTGAATCAATCACAACTCAATTTATATCAAGATCAATCTCTGGCTTAAGGGTTAAGGAAAATAATCTTCAAAGTGAACCAAATCATACCAATTGATCATAATAATGTTAAAATATATGTGAATATATCTATTATATCCTAATGAAATCATAAACAACAAAGTTCACAACATCAATTTCTCAATTGGATGAATGACACATGATAGATCAACTTTGAAATCCATTTTGAAGGAACGCTTTGAGGAAAGAGTATTAAAGGTGAATTAGATCCCATACCTTAACATTTCATGAAGGTTTGATGGTGAATTTGTCCCTTTTCATTCACTAAATCCTCACTCTAGCTTGTTTTCAATGGTGGCTTCCAAATTGAGAAAGAGGGAAGAGAGTTTATTTTTGTCAGTTGTGTTTAGATTAATGAGGGTTGGGGTCTTTATATGGGGGGTGAATTTAGTTAGTTAATATTCCTTTAATCCCTAAATAACCCTTAAACTCCTTAATTATTTTTATTGGACTTAACTTAAATTGTGCAAGGAAATGGATCCTCAAAAACTGAACCCCATCCACGTTCCGTCTGTGAGTCGATAAATATTGTTCCCTATGTCATGCACAGCCGTCTTTGAGTTGAGAGTATTTGCATGTGAGGGCCTCAAACATTTTTATCTAAGTGTTGGACTATGGTGGGAATTGAAGATCCGTCAATTGAATTACAAGTTGTTGATGGTTTTTTGTGGTTGCACATTGCCTAACCAGTGTTGCCTACAATTTGCTAGGGTCATCCTCAAGGGCCTTTGGGTAGTCCATTAGGAGTCGTATGCGGAAGTTTCCACCCCGAATTATCCTTAACACTTGAAATACACCCTAACAACTAATTTTATGGATTTCTGACACCTAATAGATAGTCAAAAAGGCTAAGGCACGCTAGTACCCCTTAGAAGTTGTTTCAAACGTCATTGACGTTCTTGGATGCTTTAGTTCTTAAACTTCTTAAATGACATATATTCATTAAAGTTGGTTTTAAAACAATTCTTTGACCTGATTTAACCTATGTTGGGTTCTAAGACTCGTCTTGGATTTTCAAAATGTTATATATTCCCCACATTAGGAACATTTATCCTTGAATGACATTAAAACTATTTTAAAGGAAGGAATAGACTCACATATAGAAACTCAACCGATTAACAATAGCAAATCTACATAAATCATATCCTTTCAACAAATAAAATTTCAAAACTCTAATTATCACACATAAGATTCAAAACAGTTCATCATAAGGTATTTCCATCTAACAAAACACATGAGCTCAACATATAGTACATGAGTCAATACGCACAAAATTAAGGTGATAGGTAGTTCATATTACTTTTCACCAAGACTCACCATGCCAAAATGCACCACATAATAAAAATAAGACAAAAAGGCAAAAATTCAAGTTCAAGTGTTAATTTCACTATAATTCAACTCAGAATGCACATTTTTGCAAGGCTTCAAAAAAATTCATGAAACTTCAATTTCTAGTCATATTAATATTATTAAAAAGAATGACTAACCTTAATTATCCAATTGATGAGGGTAACGGGACTTTATGTTGTCCTCGGCCTTCTATGTTGCACCGTCACCTAGGTGATTCTTCCTAACACTTTTATAGAAACCACCTCTTTGTTCTTTAACTTCTTTACTTGCATATTAAGAATTTGAATCGAACATACTAATAAGAGAGTTTATCCTTGACGCAAAGATCCGTTATAGGAAGAATTGACTCGGGATCACGGATACACTTCTTCAACATAGAATCATGCAAAACATTATGAAACGAAGCCAATTCATTAGGAAGTTTCATTTTATAGTAAACCTTACAAAACCTTTGCAAGATTTAATAGGGACCCACATAACGAGGACTCAACATCACTTTCTTGCAAAATCTAACCACCCCTTTCATTAATGAATGTTTCAAATACACCTTATCACCTTCTTCAAACTACAAATACCTTCTCCTATGAACGTACTAAGTGTACTGCCGACTATAGGTTGTTTGCAATCGGTTCATTATGATATGAACATTTTTCAAAGTCTTATAAAAAACTAGGACCAAGAAGGCGAAGGATCACCTACATCAAACCACCCTATAGGAGACCTAAACCTCCTACCATAAAACCCTTCAAAGGGATCCATGGAAATGGATGAATGAAAACTATTATTATAAGCGAACTCCACCAAAGGCAAATGTTAATCCCAATTCCCTTCAAAATTAATAAATGTATGCCCCGAGCATTTACTCAAGGGTTTGAATAGTGTGTTCCGCTTTTGACATCCGTTTAGGGATGAAAAGCGGTACTCAACTTCACCTTAGTACCCAAACCTTTTCGGAATTTCCAACAAAACCTACATGATAATTATGAACACCGATCCGATATGATGGATATTGGAATACCATGGAGACACACAATCTCATGCATGAAGATCCCACCATAATCTTCTGCCGAATAGGTAGAATTGACGGGAATAAAGTGAGCGGACTGAGTCAACCTATTCACAACCACCCATATGGAATCACATGAATTTTGAGTCCGAGGTAAACCCACCTAAAAGTTCATAGTAATGTATTCCCACTTCCAAGATGGATTTTGTATTTCCTGTAGTAAGCCACAAGGCTTTTGATGTTCGACTTTTACTTGTTGGCAATTTATACACTTAGCGACAACCTCCACTATATCCTTTATTCCTTACCACCAAAAAATATCCCTAAAGTAATGGTACATTTTTTTCGAACCCGGATGAATTGTGTAGGGAGAACAATGGGCTTCTTATAGGATCCGGTCCCTCAACCCATATACCTTTGGAATACATAATATCCCTTGGCACCTTTAAATATTATCCCTCTCAAGAAAATACCTTATTAAGGTTACCGAGGACCATTTCCTTAAACTCCATAAGTTATTTGTCAAGGTGCTACATGGACTTCACCTCAACCACCAAATATTACTCGTAGTTATCATGGACTATCAAACCAACATTTGAAGAATCTTCTAATATCACCCCCAACCTAAAAAACCTATCACAACCCTCAATAGGTCTTACTTGGTTTCAACAATTTGAAATACACTACACATAGTCATAAGACTTAGGGCATCCGCAACCACATTAGCCTTGCTGGTGTGAAAGAACATTCTCATGTCATCATCTTTCAATAATTCTAACCACCTTGTTTGCCGAAGATTCAACTCCTTTAACGTAATAAAATATTGGACACTCTTATGTTTAGGAAAGATATCGACATGTACGCCTTACAAGTAATGCCTCCATATTTTCAAGGAAAATACCACGACTGCTAACTCAAGGTCATGAGTGGGATAGTTTCTCTCATGCACCTTATGTTTCCTAGAATAATAGGCTATCACCTTTCCATGTTGAATAAGCACATACCCTAAACCCATACATGATTCATCACAATACACAACAAAACCTTTTGTACATTCTGTTAAGGTCAACACAAGAGTGGAAGTAAGACTATCCTTCATCAATTGGAAACGTGTCTCACATACCTCTGACCACTCAAATTTCTTACCCTTTTGGGTCAAAGTAACAAAACTATATGCAATGGATGCAAAACTACCCACAAACCTCCTATAATAATCCGCTAAGCACAAGAAACTCCTAATGTCAGTTTGAGTCAATGGTCTAGGTCAATTTTTAACCGTCTGAATTTTCCTTGGATCAACCACAACTCGTTTAGTAGAGATAATATGACCAAGAAATGTCACCAACCTCAACCAAAATTTCACACTTGCCATATTTGGAAAACAAGTGATGTTCCATAAGGGCTTGCAATACAACCCTCAAATGACCCATGTGATCACCCTCATTCTTCGAATATACCATGATATTTTCAATGAAGACAATGACAAATGAATCTTGGAAATTTCTAACCACTTTTTTCATTAGGTCCATAAATGTTGTCGGAGCATTAGTGAGACCTAAAGACATTACCAAGAACACATAGTTCCCATAACTATTCCAAAAGGTTGTCTTTGGTACATCATCACCTGTCACCCTAAGTTGGTGATACCATGATCTCTAGTCAATTTTAGAAAAGTAGCTCACCCCTTGGAGTTTATCAAACAAGTCGTCAATCCAAGGGAGAGGTTACTTATTCTTAATGGTGACCTTGTTAAGTTGGCGGTAATAAATACACATTCTTAAGGACCCATCCTTATTCCTACAGACAAAATCGGAGCACCCCATTGAGAAATACTACGTCTTATGAATTCTGTCTAGCAAATATTTGAGTTGAGCTTTCAACTCTTTCGGGTGATTCGGGTACTTTCGATGAGGAAGAATTGAAATGGGATTTGTAGCCCATCGCAAATTGACAGCAAAATCAATTTTGTGTTAACGAGGAACACCGGGAAGATAATTAGGAAAAACCTCAAGAAATTCACTCACTACGGGGACATAATCAATGGGAGGAATTTGGAAAGTCTAGATCTTGGACTGTTACAATGTGGTATATACAACATTTAGAGATCGTTTTGCATTCTTTTAGACAAGAGATGTTACGACCTCTAGGAATAGAATTTCCCCCCTTCCACTCTATCACGGTTTATTTGGAAAGTAAAACTTCATCACCCTTGTCGTACAATCAATTGAAGCAAAGCAAGAATGCAATTAATCCATACCTAATATAACATAAAAAGATATCGAGTTCTACTAGTTCAACATAAGAAACTCTAATGCGCAACATAAAAGGTTCATGCAATATGCCGGGTAAAATATCAAAATTTTTGGCTACTATAAGATTAACAAAGGATAAAGTGGCACCGGGATCAAGTAATTCATATACATGAATTGAGGAAACTTTTAACATACCAGTCACCACATCGGGAGAAGTCACTTTCTTATTCCTATAGCGGAGAGCATAAAAGAGGTTTTTTTAGGAGAATCACTAGAAACACTTGCATGAGCTTTACAACTACCCTTGTCTTGACTACTACCATTAGGGAAATCCCTAACCTTGTGCCCACTATAGCAAAAACCAAAACAATTATTTGTCCACTTAAGGCAATCATCATAGTGGTTCTTGCCACACATTCCAGAAGTTGGATTCTCGATTGGTAAATAAGTACCTTTTCCCTTCTTAAATTTAGGGTTAGACACCCTATCACCACTTGATTTTTTGAACTTGGTAGGGAGTTTACTTGAAACCCTCTTATTAAATCTAGGCTTTTCTTATATCTCAAGCCTATTCTATTAAAAAAACCCCATTAAAAGATCGTACATACTTAGCATCATTACTATTCCTCCTAGACCTTGCCTCTTTTACATGCTTGGCATTCACCATAAGACGAGAAATGTTCTGGTTGCCGTGTAGAATAGCCGAATGACAATCCTCTTTAAAATCATCTGACACACATGTCAGAAAGTGGCTCATTTTATATCTAGGATCAGAAACCAATGAAAGATCATATTTTCACAACATAATGAATTTAAAAGAGTATTCATGAACAGTCATACCTCCTTGTAGAAGGTTGATAAACTCCACCATGTTTTCCTACCTCACCTCCCTAAGAATTAACCGATGAACAATAGCCTTCTTGAATATCTCCTAAGTCAAAGGACAATATCTCAAGGGAATGTTGTCCCTCCATTACACAAACCATGCTCGCTACATGTCATTGATTTAATAAGTCGCCAAATCAGCCTTTTATCATGTGGACAACCCCTTAGCTAAAATTATCTCATAGACTTCATCGATGAATACTTGGTGGTCTTACTGAAACATAGACCCATCGAATGTAGGAGGATTCATTTAAGTGAAATACTTAGACGCGAATCCGTATAATTTACTTGTTTATGAGGATGGGGTACATGCTTCCAGTTGGCTTGAGCCATCATAAGTTGGTCTTGGAAATTGGAGGCTTAAGCCAATTGAATGAGGGTAGACCTTGTATCTCAATCCGTCAAGGGTGGATAATTGACCGAAGCTTGGTCCACATTAGCATCTTCTTCAGGTGGAGGAACTTGCTCACCATGGGGAGGAGCTCCAGCATTGGTGATTTCCTCTTCAAGCCATCGAGCCGCATTCCTTGGAGTGTTCATTCTTCCATTAAGCACAAAAGTAGGATTAGATGCAAAAGCACAACATAAATATACTTTAATGGCACGATATAGGATTTCCATGAAAGAGAGTGATTCCTAAGCATCACATAGGTTCCTATTCATAAATGTGGCGCAGTTCACAATTATTAATACAAACCTACATACACGTGGCATAGAGAGAGACATAACTACCTGATATCAAACCTCATGCTCTTATGCTTAGTTTATCACTAGACTTAATTGGCATCGTTGTTCTTTCCCAAGGACTAAGACTAGCCTCTTAGTCTCTATGTCATTACATTCATAGGTTGAAAATGCAAAAAAAATTAAAACTTTTCATTACGTCTTCTTGGAGGCTTACTTAGACCTCTACATATACATAATATATAAGTATTGAGTATACATAGACCCTTCGTATAGGAAGGTTACATAAGATTCAAATTTTATTGAACACACATGTATAAAAGATAAAAAAATAGACTCAAAGATTATCGCATCTCATACCAACTTAACGATCCTAATAATTTTGGCATAACCCTATATCAATCAGAAGAAGCCACATATATGCTTATACAAGTCGTACACAATGAAAGTGGAATAAACACAAATGTCTTAGAATAACAAAGGATCTTCATAGGCAAGATATTTGCATAGCCCTCGAAAAGAGTTGACTTACCCACTAGGATGATATAGAATATCAAAGCCTTCTTCAAGTTGTCTTGAATGAGCCTTCAACAATTAGAATCTAACATGTTTGGTAACAAGGAAGAAAATGGGGTTAGTACTCAATATATATTAATTATTAGACCATATGCATAAATAAGAGCAATACATGGTAAAAAATTGTCATTTAGCTAAAACATGCCATTTTACCCTTTTAAAATAATGCAAAATAAAGAGACTCATACCAACCAACCAAACATGCTTACTAACTCAAACAAGTAATATGTATCCCAACATACTTGAACCCATGATTTACTACAACCCTATCATAAAGGAATAACATCACAAGGATGGCTAAGTGTGAGTTATATCATAATAAGCAAGACAACTATTCATGAATCCTTATCAACTCAACAACTACAATGACCAAGCAAAGCCCCATAACCTTACACAATCAAGTATTCTCAACAACAAACCATAGACAATGCCAAACCTCATATAATAGAATATTTAGATATATATTTAATCTTATTTTATCAATATAACCCAAAAAATATTCATAAGTGAACTAACCAATATATAGTATCAACAATGTCCATTTTCATCATGTACATATCATATATCATCATAACATAAACATATATAAGAATATCCTTTCAGGAGTCCATTCAAGGCTAACTAGTGCAATGCTTAGGTAGGGTCCCATACTCGTACCTATACTAAACTAGACCTATTTTGTTATAAAAGATAGAGTTCAATTATTTAATTCATTTTACATTTTGGTAACATCTTTCCCTAACCGACATAGATCACATGAGCTAGTGTGGAATCCGATGTCATGAAACCCTACATCGAAAGAAAGCGGAATACTTGCCAAGGTAGTAATAAAACATTTAACATAGAAACTATGTGGATCCATTAACTAGTATTCCTATGGACGGTGACCATATCGGGAGATTTTCTTGCTCACCCCTCGTGTGACGAGCATAGAAGTGGTTCCGCTTTGTAGCATCTGAATAAGGATCACTTTATTGAGCTTGACCACTCCCTTTTTCTTGAATCCATACATTACTACTATCCCTAACCCTATGACCACTCTGGACACACATAAAGAAATTTTCCATCCCAACTGACACTCACCGTAACGATTCTTGCAACACGTGATACAAGTTGGGTTCTTTTTTGGTGAATTCTCGTTATTTCAATTTTTGAACAAAGTGTTAGACAACCTAACCTTTTTAGCCCTAGGAAAATGTGAAGGAACTTTGTTGGAAACCCTCTTCTTGAGCCTAGGCTTTCCTTGAATTTAAAACCTACTGTTGGAAGTACCTCTCTCATAGGACATGGCCCTCATAATAACTCTTTTGTTTCTCTTGAGTCTAGACTTCTCAACTTGTTGAGCATGCACCATCAAACGAGAAATACCAATGTTATGATGAAGTAGATGACACTTCCCCACTAGATTATAGGACTTTCTCATCAGGAAGTAACTCATCTAATCCCTAGAATTGGATAACAAGGAAGGAGCATACATTGAAAATTTACTGAACTTCAAAGAGTACTTTTGCACACAAATACCTCCATGGCGAAGGTTCATGAATTCTTCCACTTTTACCTCCCTTTTCTATATCGTATAGAACCTATCAAGGAAGCCCTTCTAAACACCTCCCAAACTATTGGACCCTCTCTTATAGGCAAAATTTCTCTCTATTAGGTATAAAAAATTTGAGCCACACCATCAAATTGATAGGAAACTAGCTCGGCCCTATCATTAGAACGTACCCCTATAATATAAAGGAATGTTTTATACCTTATCATGAGAAACCATGGTACTAGCATTTTGTTGAACACGGGGTCCGACTTCCCTGTTTTCATGAGCCATAATGGATTGAGCTTGAGTAGCTACTGCTTGCGCTTGGGTAGTCATAACTAGTTAAAAACATAGAATAGCTAAAACTATTACTCCATCCGTAATAGGTGGATGAATGAGGAGGTTGGCCTTGCGGAGGAACTTGTGTGCCTTGAGGAGGAGCATGGTTCTCTAGTGGACGAACCCCAACATTAGCCAAATCTTCCTCCACTCTACTTGTGGCTGTCCTTATAGTATTTATCTCCTATGTCCATAATATATTATTATAATGAATAGGAATGCATATAGTTAGAACTCTTTAGTCAGGACTTTAAAGATTACAAATAAGAGAAGAATTCCTAAGCAGCAGTATCCTTTCCTTCAAAGTGTGGCACGTTAAACACCAATGAACAAGACACTATCTTATTGTGTCTTAGTGATACATCAATCCTTAGATTACTTAAACCTCATGCTCTGATACCAAGTTTATAACGATCAGGGAAAACTCCCTAGACGTAATCGGCGTCGTTGTATTCATAGAGGACTTAGACTAGCTCTTAACATTATTCATAACATACCATAGGTCAAAATGAGGAAAAATAAAATCTTTTTACATATTGAGGTATACGTAGACCTTTCACATACTATATTTGGAGTTTACATGGAATCCTTGGCTATGAAGTTTTCTTAGATTTCTCATTTAGTCAACATAACCATTACGTAAGAATTTTAGTCTAATAAATTCGTCTCACATATAAACCATCTAAAGAAAAATAGAACATTCAAGAATAAACCCTATACAAATTAATATTTGCCACATAGGTCTTTAAAAATGTCTTAAACAATAGGAAGGAAATTAATTACTTAAGACAATAGCAATGCTAGTAAGGTAGAATATGTTGCATAGGACCTACCAAAAGATTGGGAAAAGTCCAGGTCTCTCGTAAAACGAAATTGATACCTCAAAAGCCCAAACCTACATCTTTTCTGAGTAGAATAAAATATGGTTTAATACAAACTACATGTACTAATTATGAATATATGCAATAAACCATTTGAAATCATGATCAAAACGACCTTTGGTTCAAAAAAATGCTAAGTCACTTTCAAAGGCCTTTATGCACAATTAAGAACATATACAATCCAATAGACATAACATTCTTAAAGACAAGTCCATATACAACACACAACCAATACCATCACAAAGTCAAGTCGACATTGATACTAAACATAACGTCATATCAAAATGAACAACATCACATCAATATAATATAAGCATAACCACTCCAATATAATGTCCTTGTAACACTTCATGCACAAGAGTATATAACATCACAACATATAAGACCCTTACTAACAACCCATTTCCATGTCTACAAGTGCAATTCTTATGTGAAGCCCCATAACCCCACATAACAAAGTAAATCAAAAAAGAATTACAAGAAATGTCAGCATTTCATATATCTTCATATTATGCATGAACTTCATTATATATATCATGTTAGACCATTCACATGTTCATCAACGAAAAAAACCTTATTATGGGATCATCCACATATAAAGTCATCATATACAATTCATTCATATCACAAGTACATAAGAACAATCTCCTAGGACTACCCTCTAGGTAACATTGTGTCATGTATATGTAGAATCCCATACCTCTACTTACACTACGTAAAACCTCTTAAATCACCTTAGTTAGTATTCACTTCATTGCTTTCATGTTACTTTTAATAAGTATCGCCTTAATCGACAATTGACTGTGTAAGCTAAAGTGGAAATACTGTGTCATAAAATACTACATCAAAAGAAGGTGGTCTAATTGCATAGGTACATCCAAAACATGTACATAGAAATCTAGGTGGATCCAATAACTAATATTCCTATGGAGGCAACATAAATATGGAATTGGTAGACATACTAGACACCTTTTTTATGAACATTGCATTGAAGTCTTCATCTCATGAAAAACATTGTGAAATCTACTTTCCAACATTAGAAAGGGACACCTCTCAGAAATGTACTACTAGAAAAAGATCCTATCTTTATGTGTAAAAAATCGTAGCAATAATTGGGAAAACCGTTTGAATAGGCCTAAGGCGATGGTTAATGAACCACTACATCAGCTCGCGTAGCAACACAACTATTAGAACAATTTTTTTGCAACGGTTCTGTTACCATTTTATTAGATAGACCTATTGCAATGGTTTTCTGTCAGTTGTTATAGTCCATTCTATTGCAACGTTTATCTTGTCTAATGAAACAGTTGAAAACTCTTTTATATGTTGTCTTGTGCAGTGGTTCGGTAAGCTGTTGCAAAATATTTTTTATGATTTAAATGAAATTCTTATTAGCTATAAAGGCGGTTATAAGAATTTTTTGCAACGTTCTTAGGTTCTCCGCTTTCTTTTTTGATCCCTGAGTAGCATTTCCTTTCACTGAGGAATGGGCGGATGCTTTAACATAGGCGGATGAGTGCAAAAACTAGGTGGTCTAACAAAATATTATTTCCTTGCAAAAAAAAATTTAATCTATATTAAGATTAATAAAACTGACAATAGAAAACAACTTATTATTGTTAAAGAAGTTGATCTAACACCTTTCCAATAACATTCATCACCCACAGAACATTTTGCAACTATGTAAAAATGGTTCAACAACTTACTGTCTATTTACAAAATGGTTGTGTAGGAATGAAAAAAATTAGATGTTTGATATTCTTTAATATTTCTATGACTCTTCGATTTTATTCTTATGCACTGGATATTTTAATATTCTTCCATGCAAAGACCAAAAAATTATTGAAACGTCATCATGGTAATGACATGGATTCCTTTGTGGTTTTTCAAGCAACTAATAAAACTCCACAGCTAAAACAAAACATAATTAATGATTTCAAATTAGATTCACCTAAAATTACATATTTTTCCACCTTAGAAACCAATTAAAACATTTAACATAAGTAAAAGTTACTTTCAATTTTATTGCATTACTTAACTATACCGTCTCGATGATATGTTGTGTTGGATCTCTTTTTGGTGACCATGAGATGAAATGTTCGGCTTCTACTACAACTTTTTCTTTTGTGAAGTACTGATAGAGACCATTAGATGATAATGTCAAAAAATTTTCTCTTGTCCCTAAACTATGATGATATAGCAATTAAAGACAATTGATGTAGGGGAATGTTCCAATATAGTAGATTTCGAATATTTCGAGAAGTTCATTGTTCCATTTAAGCCGCATGAAACAATGAAAAGAAAGTTAATTATGCATTGGAGCATTTTTAAGCAGAGAAATGAATGACAAGGTATCAAAAAAAGAGAATATAGTTATTTATTGAGAAATTCCATGCCTTATTTAGCCATCACTTTAACATGAAAATGGTGTTTGACAAACTATAACCTCTTTCAAAATAAGTCTTTTGTATATTTTAGGTTCTTGAAACAATATTAATAATAATAATTGTTTCCATTATATTTGAAAGTAAATTTTCAAATGATTCTTAAAAGTAACTAGATTTTATATTTTAGATTCCAAATAAACCTTTTGCACGAATTATTAAATTCAAAAGGTTGATCACAGAAACAAGACAAGTATCATTCGGGTCGAATATGCCTTTCATCGTATAGAGAAATATAGTTTTTTTCATGTGTTAAAAATGTTTATGAGAATAGGCATAAACTTCATGTGTTGAAAATAGTTATGAGAATAGGCATAAACTTTGTACTCAACAAGATATATAACAATCCACATGGAGTGAATAAAGAAATAATTATTTCACAAACACAAAGGAAATAAAAAGTACTTGTTTTATTTTACTACAATATTTTCAAAGGTTGACTTTTTAACAAGCTAGAAAAGCAAATATCCAGTAGTACTTGTTGGAGGAAACTAGCACCTCAAGACCTAGTAACCTTAAATGAACTTTTAACATGGTAATTCATCAGGGAACATAGATAATATGAATGTTCACATTTTATTCTTTGAACATCCTGTAACACAAGCTAAACACGACAAATCAAGTAAACCGATATAATTAAAATTATGTTTATTAGACTAGAATACATCGAAAATAAGAAACTACATTGTTAGACCTCTTAGACAAAGTTGCTATGATCTATACTAAGTTGGAAAGTAGTTAAATTAAATATACAATCCGACTCAACGCTATAGAAAGGTTCAAGATCTTCCAATGTTTCTTCATTGATCGTTTTCAAATCCTTACTCCACATATTAGGATCTTTCTTCATGAGCTAACACTGATCCACAATCGCCTACATCATCACAAAAATATCTTCTCCATTCATTGACATTACAAGAACAAAATAACGCAATAAAAAAATCCAAGATTCTCCATATTCATCCTATTAGCTATGACCATATATGCCTCTTCTATTTTCTTCAACTCTTGAGAAAGAGTTTTCAAAACATGAACATGACTAATTGATCCCGATCCATTTTAACAATTTCTACAGATCTAAAAGAAGATTTCAAGATAAAATATTCTCTTAGAAATATTTATATATCCAAGAGAAATTTCGTTTTATTTACTAGCAAAAAGAATATCTTAAAAACTATTTATGACCTGAAAATTCGTCTTTCATTTGTAAACTTTTTATATTCATTCAAATTAGAACACATAAATTGGATTTATTTTCCTCTTATTCATTCCGAATATATCACATAAATTGATGAAAGATAAGGAAGAATATATACGAAAGAAATTTATTTATGTTTGATATAAAAAAAATTGTAAAATCTCAAAACTTGTTTAGAATTATTTGGTACATAAGCAAATTTGAATACTGAATTACATTCCAAAAAAGAATTACATAGAGAATTTGTATAATTGATACACTAAGATGATCTAATTTAGAATATTTTATTAAAAATTGCATCTGATCAATCGGACGTAAATAGTAATAAAATAAGGCTGACTCTAGCAATAATGGTTTTTACAAGACATATACTATAAGATGATAATATATTAGTTGGTATTGTATATAATTCATTTATCCAAAACATATAGAATGTTCACCTAGTTTTAGTAACAAATGTTAACTTGACCATAGTTTGAAATAGAGCTTTCTTGACAATGAAACAGTCATCAGATCATCATATAAAGAAACACGATGTGAATTACGGATGATCTAATGTAAATAAGGTGGTATAAGAAATAATGAAGATGATAACCTTCATTTTAATTTTTGACCCTACCGAAAACCTTTGCACTCATGTATGTAAAGGTAACTATGTTAATGTACAGAACCTTGTATTGTTTAAACAAAAAGAAATTTTCAAGTCTAGCTTTTCTATGCCAAATGAAAAGCTTCTACATCTGGACGCGCATCTCTGGATGTTTTTCCCAAAAGGGAAGAAGACAACTATTTGATCAGTAATACAAGAACATGGTAATTTATAAAAAAAAAATCATCAGGACATGTTAGCAATGTCAAAGTTTCTTATTATATAACATTTTGCACAAAATTTATAGGACACAAGACAAGACTATGAGGTTTTAACAGTTAATATATAACAAAATGAAAATTTGACAAACCAATACATTAGACGAGGAGTGATCCATTTAAAATCCTTCCTCTGTCTCTTCCTCCATTTTCTTCTTAAGCTACTGTCTTTGGGCAAAACTCTGCTATATTGATATTTTAACCGTTAAAGAATTATTAGCCGCTTCTTCTCCGAATCTGATTTCCTAATTTCTGAAAAAGACCTGAGACCTGGTTCTCCATCTGTGCATGGGGGAAAAAGAATGATACTTCAAGTTTTAATCAAATGGGAAACAAAATTCAAATATACCGTGCTTTGATTAGTTAAAGTTACAAGTTAGTTTAGGGAGTCTATCACTTGTGAATTCGAAATTGAAGAAGTTATGAATTGAGTTCCTAAAATCACATTTGAATGAATAAAAGGACTAATTTCTTCAAACAGTTGCAAATAAACAATGTAAAAAAAAATAAAGTGTACTAAGATAAAGAATCAAATGTTTTTGCTATCAAAACATGAAGGTCTCATTAACATAACATAGTATATCTGCACAATAGATTCTAAAATCTTATCCCTTTGCATACATACTTAAAAAATCAAAAGAAACATACCTGTTTTTCAACAATAAAGATGATGACATGGGCAAACAATTAGATATAGGTGCTTTCCTCATGAGTTGTATAACAACTAAGAAAACAAAGCTAAGGATTCAATGGTGAAGGAGATAAGACAAAAATAGCACAAAATATAAAGCTTCGACATATGTATTCTTATTAATTAATTGTAGATATAGAGAACTCATGTAATGAATAATATGAGTGTTGCAATTGCTACGTCTATCGCAATAGTTTATTTACTGATGCAACTATTAGATTAAATAAGTGTTCTAATAGGGAAATATTCTAAAGGTTAAAATCATCTCAATTTACTTTCTATCGAAACTATTTTATATCTGTTGCATAAGAAGTTGTTGTCATAGGTCAAATTTGTAGTAGTCCTAGTTTACTTGGTGCTAAGAGAAAGTCCCTTCTTAAAATGTCTTTAAGTCATTCTTAATCAATATAGCTTAATATAGTTCATGGAAGACTAACCCCTTGTATATCATATTATTATCTCATTAGGTATTTCATGAGAGGGTCCTTTCGTAACAATCCTTCATTTGTGAGATCAACACATCATAATATATGATAGTAAGACACACAAGGGATTCAAATTCATTCTTGTATCATCATACCGTTAATATGAAATAATAATTCACATAGTAAAAACATTTAATCATAATCATCATACCATCATCATCTTAATATAATCACATATAATACACCAATTGCACACCATCATCAAATATAAAGCATCATCATTTGATGTAAAGAACTCATAATCATAAAGATATTACCAATGAGCCTCAAAAACCTTCTTCAAGATCATACCCTCAATTTATAACAATTTTCCAATGATCTACTAATCATCAGCCTCATAATATAGTGAATTAAAAAATAATACAATCAATTCCAACAACTGTAATCATCTACAAGTCCAATTCATATCTAGCGTTAGAGAATATGGTTCATTCATAATTTCACAAAGAAGGAGATCCAATCCAAACGTTTAATGAGAATAGGTATTCCATGATTGGAATAGCATAGTTAACACAAGTCTAACTATAAATTCATATGGACATTGATCACATGAAATTCCCATTGATCAACATCAATTACACAATAATATATACTTAATTAACCATAGGTAATCATAATTCATCATAATTAATCATCAAATCAAAGAATAGAAAAAAGACTATTTCTAGAGAAAAGCCCTTGGAATTGGGTATTTTAGAAATAAACATTCAATGGACCCTTTAGGGAAGGAATCTCAACAACGAAGAATATATATAGTAACGAAGACTAAACCACAAATTATAGAAGAAAAGTTGAGAACTTGGTCTTCTTCTCCAAGCTTATAATGCTCTTTAATAGAGGTTGAGTTAGAGAGATAAATTAGAGAGAAGTGATAGTGATTTGAGGAGTTTATTTGGGTGGGTTAAAATTATATAAAACTGGCCCTAAATAAAT
Source organism: Solanum lycopersicum (assembly GCF_036512215.1). Lineage (NCBI taxonomy): Eukaryota > Viridiplantae > Streptophyta > Magnoliopsida > Solanales > Solanaceae > Solanum > Solanum lycopersicum. The sequence goes on along the minus strand of NC_090802.1, from coordinate 33,691,980 downwards.
ATATAGTCAGCCCCTGAAATTATCCAAAGTACCCTTCACTTAATTGGGTATTTTGCTAAAGTAAAAATGACTTAAAAACCACGTGAATGAATCTGGGAAGTTATTGCACGTCGCAGGGTCAATTTGAAATAATTTTCTAAAATCTAGGTTGAGGAATTGAGCCTCGTGAAGTCTCCACATTTCTAGGCAATTGTTTCCTCCAAACTGAGGGCAGCACCATGTGTGATAGCTTTCAAATCTTTGTTGCAGGGAGGTTCCTTCGGCAGCCTGCTTACCAATGTTGTGGTCCTCCTCAAGGTACCTTTATGTGGTCCTTGGGGAGTTGCGACTGAATTTTTAGACCCTATAAATATTATTTTATCTATTTAAAGTCTTTTTACAAGTTTTAGACTCCATGTGACACTCCCAATCCTTCACAAGACAGAAGAACATCTACTAGTTCAATTTCGCTAGTTCTCTGACGTCAAGGTCTTCCTTTTACATTTAGGCTCTAATACTTGTAAATAATTTTTTTTTGTGTAGGTCTTAAACTTTCGAGGTGTTATATATAGAAATCTACTAGTTATATGGAAGGAAACATTCCCCTATACATCAGGTAAACGTACTTCCCTAACACCACAAAATTAAATTGGATCACGCACATCGTTTACATTCCAAACATCATCATGGGGGCCAAATTGTCAACCCTTAATCTCGATCAAGATCATTTTTTCTTATGTTAAAACACAAACACAACAAACAAAGTGAGTCAATTCAACTATAACACAAAAAGTTTTATTCAACTTCAATAATAGAAAACAAAAAAAAAATACATCCCTTGCAGCGATGCAACTTTTTGGTATCACTCAAATACACCACATTGAATTATAGGTGAAGATTAATGAAATGTCGTATTAAACAAAAATAATTGAGTTGGGGTCATACCTATAAGGATAATAGCAATGTTGGAATTAAATTATGAATTACATATTTGGTCTTAGAGGTTATGCAATAAAAATCATTTAAAACGTATAAACAATTCCAAAGGGCTTACTAAGATTGTAAGATGGGGGGTTTAAATTTTCAATTGATAGATTAAATAACTTGGAAAATATGGGAAACAACAATATTGAGAGGAATTTTTCAGATGTTATCGATTATAGGCAAATTTCGCAATATGGGTAACTAAAAGTAGAAACGAATTGCTAAATTTGTTTGGGTAGGCTAGACTAAGTGCAATACTTTTCTCTCGAACAACTACTAAGAATGAAGTATGTTCTCTCGAAGTCTAAGACCTAATATAGAGATTCTGATGTTTAACAAAGACTTATAAAGTTATTTTAAAACCTAAAAATATATATATAAAATATTTAAAATATTATAGAGTCAAAACATTAAGGAAAGTCACTCACGTCCGGTGAATTGTGAAGTACAGCTTAATGTGTCTTGGCGGTGTTTTAAGCGTTGGAATTCGATGAAATTTTTTCAAAAATTATTAAACATTTATTCGAATATGTTTAGGGTAAAAATATTGCGACTTCCCAAGGACCACCCTAAGGGTCCTTGAGGAGTACCCTTCCCAGATGACCAAAAGATGTCAAATGACATTGTCTATCGACGACAAAAACGTTGGGATGTCGATGACTCCATTGTACAAAACATAGACACTCCACCAAAAATTCCCAAAAACAGTCTCTTTCAACTCATAAATGCCTTGCAAGGCATCGAATGCAACTATGGTCTGTAGGTCGGGGTGTCGTCGTTTGAACTATATTTTCATAGTTAAGTTTTCAATTATGTTCGTCAATTAGTTAGTTTTTTAATTAAGGGTTAGGGTGTGTTTAGCTAAATTAGTAAAGGGACTAGAAAAGGTCTAATCCCCATTAAACTAACCCAACACAAAGTTTAATTCCCACACTCAAAATTATCTTCCTTCTCTCTACTTTCTCTCACTATTCTGTAATACTCCATTGAAGGTCAATTCAAGGTCACAAGGTCTCAAATATTCAACTTTCTCGTAATAAATATTCAAATATATCTAAGGTATTCATGCTCTTCACCTTTAAAACTCTTTTCACCAAAGGGTTCTTGAAATTTGATTACCCAAAATTGATAAAAACATGGGTTTTATTCCTAATCTGAAATTGATCTTTCAAATTGCATTGCTCTTTGTTTCTTTTGACTATTACATATAAAATATGATTGATTATTACCAAATTAGGGTATTTCTTCATTTTAGACCTAGTTCTATAGAACAAATGTGAATTGACCATATTTCCTTAACTTTAAGTTATAAATTGATGTTGAATTGAATAGTGATGATACAATCGACAGAATTCTTGTTTTTATTACTATTGTATGATTTAATCAAGTGTATAAATGTATTTGATGGGTTTTGGAAGTGATCTTTGGTGATGCTTTTGGGAAGCAAGTCAATTGTTTAACATAAAAAAGGTATGGGTTCTCTTGTCTCTTGGTCCCTTTCCCAAGAGACCCCCAAGGTTCTGATGAATTTATTCCAAAAACTAGGGTTGTTCTGCGTTGAATGTCCTTGTCACTATCTCCCATTTAATCATAGGTTTGTTATGTTTGATAGTAGAAAACTAGGGATGAAACGTGTTTTCGTGAAGACTATGTGTTTATTTGTATGTTGGGAATTATTTGAATTATGTTAACGTTTTTATGAAATTATGTGTACATGTGTGTTCAATGTGAACCTTATCTATGTGCCTCGGGTTAAGGCTTTAAAAATGTGATGTTGTTGTTGTATTTCATTTACAAATGATTGTGTAATTTCTGATATCCATATGATTTGAAATATTGCTGATTTTAGTAATAATCTCTTGGCAAAATGAATCCATGTAAAATGCACCTAAGAACGTATTAAATGATCTACGAATTATCCTATGAAATTAAGTATAAATTTTGAAGAAAGTAAGATGGAAATGTTATTAATGTTTCCAGCATGTTGATGGTTTAATTTCGCTTAATGTTGAATTTTAGGGGAGTTTCAAAATAATGTTTAAAATATGTAAGCTTATTTGGGATTGAACATAAAACCTCACTATAAGAAAGCTATTAATGAAAGAAAAATAAATGTGAGGCTTCGTAATCGAACCCACGACCCCTAGGAATGGAAGGAGAGTAAAGAAAATGTAAGAAAAGAAATGTTAGGCATGGAAATTTATCCCACGACCTCTAGGTAGTGAAGGAGAGTTACTAAAATGAAAGAAAATAGATGTGAGGCATGTGAATCGAACCTACGACCTCCTAGGCAGATAAGGAGGAAATTAAAAGAAATTAAAGAGGTGTTGTAGAAGATCGAACTAACAACCCCTCGGCCAAAGGAGAGAAATTAAATGTAATGAAAATAAAAAGTAAATGAGATTGTGGGGGTTAGATTCCACATTATCTTAGTTTTATTAAGCAAAAAGTGAAGGGAGAAAATAAGGGTAAAATAGAATGAAGGCATTGGGCTCAAACTTGGGTCCCCAAGCCGAATGGATCAAATAAACTAAATGAAAAAATGTAAGTGTTGTCCAAGTGATTTTAAATTGGGTTCCCTTGACCAAATTCTTTATTGATTATAAGTCATACGTGAATTAAGTATTCAAGAATAATGTTGCCTACTTAGATCAAAATAGAGATCTTCTCATAGATACAAGATGCATAAGTATTCTACCACGTCATCTTAGGAAGATATGCATTAATTAAACAAACTATGAACGAAGCCTCAAGGATTGTATGTATAGACCCATTAGTCTAGCATACGTCTAAGAATATATGAACCTAAGATGTACGCAAGAAATGATGAAACCCTAGCAGGGTTAAGTAAGAGTGTGAAACAGACTAAATGACCAAGTGCATTGGAATATGACGAAATAAATAGTGAAATGATGAAATGAACAAAGAAATGATGAAATGAACAATTAAATGATGAAACCCTAGAAGGGTTAAGTAGGAGTATTAAACACACTAAATGACCAAGTGCATTGGCATATAATGAAATGAACATTCACGTAAAATGGGGTGAGTAATTATGCAGAGAAAACGTGTTAATGTTAAATAATGTTTTGAAAATATGATATGAGGCTTATGTAAAAGATGAGACCAATCAATGATCCTATGTAAAAGTTACTGAAACGTACTCACCTATGAGAGTTTAAAGTTAATGAAGAGATTAGTCTCTATGAACACTATGATGAATGTATTAAGACTAACACACTTAATACTAATGATGAGATGAGAAATCACGTATATATATATGATGTCCTAATACGCTAAAACTTAATTCTCAAATAAGAAATGAAGCGGTCGTGTCAATAAAATAACCAAATTATGAAGTTTAAATCGTTTCCACAAGGAAAATAGTATAGACTTAAATTCAATATATTATTACTATTGTTCAGTCAATTACTTTCTTGGAAAACAAAAATGATAAAAGGGGGGTTTTCTATTTCTAAATAAATGAAATAACTAGCGACACTAAAGGAGAAAACTAACAGCTTCGAATGTTGGAGTTTAATCAATGAATCAAAGTCACTAGGGTTTACATATTTCTCACAGGTTCAGAACATTATAATTCTAACTATAACAATTCTTTCCTAGTATCTTGCATGCAAATTTATAAGTTATGCATTTCTAAATCCTTGGTCAGGGATCTAGAAAATTTTAGTTCGCACCTTGGACTGGCTACGTATGTTTCTATACTAACCCTTATCTTTATCTCATATTAAGAATCATATTCGATATTTGACTAAGATATTACCTCGTACCAATCAATACTAGCCTATTAGACAGTATCCACTAAATCTATGTTGATAATTCTTTTCCTATTATCTACCTCCTTGGTTCGGCAAGTAGCATTAAGGCGAGTTCTAACATTGTCCATCTTTTAAAAACACCTTTAAGCGAAAGAATTGTCAATACATGCAAGACACTAGTCTAGAATTGTTATTTTTGTTAGGTTTTACCTCATTTTTTGCCTATGATTCCCACAACCCGAGTTATGGAGTTTAGTTACTCATATTCATAATCACAATATTTAAATATATGGTATAAGAATTCATGTACTTACTTCAATGAGAAAGAGTAAAATCCGAATGTTCGCTTGATTAATCAACAGAGATCACCAACAATCAATTACAAGAATCTCCAAATAATCAAGAATCTGACCAAAGGTCTAAAAAATAATCAAGAGTCTAACCTCCAAAATGAGGTTTTTTAAACTATTTATAATAAAATAAAAACCTAACTACATAAGGACTCTATTTTCTAGAAATCTGTCCAAACACCGTTGGGTCAACGGACCTCGTGACGGATCATGGTGGTCACGACGGACCGTCATCGACTCCGTCATCCCATACTCGTTCAATTTCTTCTGTTGCTCTATTCATTATCCTCGACCGTAGACATGACGGATTGTCACAGGAACAACGGTCAGGGTCTCTGTTCCAAAACACTTAAACTCTTTGAATTTTTTTACTGGGACTACTTCTAAACTTCATGACGAACCAGTAGGAAAGACCGTTATGTAGACGACGGTCCGTCACGCTCTCCGTAACCCCACACTTTGTAAGACTTCCCCATCTTCCTTCAGCAGCTGCAATACGATGCCACCTACGGACTGTCATGGGCACGACGAACCATCAAAAGCTCCGTAGGTGGTACTTTTCTGTATTACACACTCAAAAACCTCCGCATTCCTCTTTTAGACATATTTCCTGGAAATAAAGAGAAACATACATAAAAGATAGCAAAAAAAGGCTTTTGGACACACTAAACTTAAGGAAAATTTATTAATGATATCGTTATACGTATGAGATGAGACCATCTTGCATGCCTGGTTTTGACACTTTCAATTCGGATCAATCTCATCATATTTACGCATGCTAAATCTATTAGGATAGAATTATGTAGAATTAGGCCATGACACAAACTCACCATGAACTAACACCTATCCTCTTCAATATCTCACCGAGGTGCTAATATTTCTGGTACTGCAACTAGTGTCCTAACTTCAAAACATAATCTTCATTCGTCACACAATGATTTCAGTTTGAGTATAAGGATTACTTTTCAACACTCACTCTTAGAAAAAATTCACACTCATTCATACATATTGCCATAAGCTTGCCCTTATTTTCACTGCTTTAAAATCGCTATACAATTCTTATGGTCACGATAAGACATTCTTAGCTTGTAACATAGGCTCAGGGCCAGATAGGGTTTATTTAGGTATACTTTAGTGACTTTTTGCCCTCCTTGACATATCGGCTAAGTATACCATTTTCTATTATTTTATTTTTCCTTGTTTCTCATATTCTTTCACCTTGTAGTTTTCCCTTTTTTTCTTCATTTGTGTAAGTGACTCTATTCTTTTCTTGCTTTTATTTGATGTATATTTTTTTCTTTACTTTCCAGAGCATTCTTCATAATAGCCAACCTCAACTCATGTTTTACCATGAGTCAAAGTACTCAATACCAAAAGTTGGGTAAGAGCCATAAAAAGGGTTGTTTACTTCATTAGCCACAATCAACATATGCTTTTGGAATAAGCTGAGGTGCACATGTCCAAAAAGGGACCATGGCGAACACATTATTCTCAAAAATGCTTAGTTAGGGTGAAAAACAAAGGTCTAGTTTAAGCTCAAATCATTTCGATCAATGAAGGATAAATTTCATTTTGTTTTCTTTTATTTAGGATAAACAATGGGCTATAATGAATAATGGACTATGATCCTTTCCTAATTGTCTATTACGGCTTACTTTTACAGGACTAACCTGGCTAGTTCTAGCTTAGTACAAATAGTGGACTATCGAAATCTTCCTTACACTCACTTGACATCTAATTATTCTACGAAATTATCGGACACCTAGTTTTAATTTTAGACTTAGGGTCATCCAGTGGTATACCTCTTTGTCATTCTTAGAGCCACAAATTTATCAATTACTCTGCCTAGTCATGCATCATTTTCCATTCTATCAGGGTATCATTTTAGCCATCATGCTTCATAATTAAACTTTGTACACATGATATAGACATGCCGGTTCAACAGAACAAGTAATCAGTCTCATTGGGAAAAAGAACATAGGCAAGAAAACCAAAAAAGAGGATAGTGAATTGAGCTACTCATACTTCACCCTAGCTCTACTTTCCATTTACCTCACCCCTAAGAAAAAGACATGCAATTGTCCCCAATCAATAAAGAAATTGAAATACTAGAGTGGTAGGTGAAGTAAACCTGGGGCGCAAAGCACCGACGATCAGCAAGCTGGTGGGTCCGATTCACCGGAACCTATAACCTCTTTAATCTGGACTTCCTCAGTGGTGTCCTCAGCATCAACAGAACTATCAGCAACGCCTCCCGCTATCTCCACAGTTCTAGAGCAAGACGCCCCAGCAGCTAACTCTCCTGGTCTCATCTGACGCCTCTACTCCTCAACAAGCGAGGCTCTCCTTGCAGCCTCCATCTCACGGCGCTGCTTCTTCTGTGCTCGAGCTTCATCCTCTTCTCGACCCCTACGCCTCAAGGCATGTGCTCGAGAGGGAGGTGGTGGAATCTCTAAAGTGGCGAATAGGGCTGCAATCATTGTGTTTTCAGCAGGCTCTGCAGAAGGGGCTTCAGAATAAGCCACCCTAGCCCCTAAGATGATATCAATGTCTATGCGAAGAGTGTGGACCGCATACTGAAGGGTCGACATATTCACCTGAGGGTCAGGACGGGCTAGCACCTGCAACTCAAAAGCATCCAAGTGTTGATGAAACTCAGTGATCTTTTGCTCTGTGTGCTGGACCATTCTCCTCTCCAAGCGCTCTTCTGCCTCAGCAATAGATGTATGCATCCAAGGCTTGATATGATGCAGAAGTGTATCCATTTGCCCCTCTAATTTTTGTACCCTAGAAAGCGGTAGCAAAGCAGGTAACGAGGTTGAGCGAGAGGAGCTCGGGGAAGTGCTACTACTTGGGATAGACTCGACTAGGGTAGTGTCACTAGAAGCCGCCTGCATGGCCTTGCGGGCCTGTGCTACCGTATCAGCTAGATTGTCACCAAGTGGGGGCAACTCTGGACGGGGCCCTCTACGTGGATCCAACTCATTGGCCTCATCCCTTATGAGGCTTATATAAATAGTGCCCGGAGGGGTCTTGAGATGATCAACGTGCCATATAGGTAACCTGTCGACCTGCATAGAGAAAATATCATGCGCGGGAAAGGGTAAGTAGTTGTGACCTTAAAATCCCTCTCGTGCATGACCGCTTGTAGAAGAGACGCAAAATCCACCTCAAACCTGGCTATCATCGCCTTCGTTAGTACTGCTCGATCCCATGTGACGATATTATCAGCTCCTGTGAGGAAAAGGTAGAGGCGGACAATCAACTACAAAAACAACGCCGTGAAAGTCAGGTTGGCCTTCTTAATGGCCCCCATAGGCTCGGTCACCCAGTTGGCACCCTCTCCATCAACGAATAAGTGCAGAGCCATCCACCTCTTGGTGGTATCTCTTAGCGATGGATCATGCAGGAATGTGCCATCTTTAACAATCTACCATCAGTAGTCAAACTCTGTAGTGAGAGGGGTCCAATTAGCATCAACATATTCGCCGTATAGAAAGAGGCGGATGGCAGGCAGAGAGATATCAACCTGAATGCCATGTACTCGGACCCGTTCTAGTGGGCCTTCTTTGGCAGGGGCAGCCCTCCTATCAATCTTGATCAAAGAGTTTCTACGTAGGAGGCGTAGAACTCTCCGACCCGCTCTTCACTATAACGTCCCTAAGGACACACTTTCCACTATAGTCAATTTTTTTTAACGAGATTGTGGATCTCTGACATCGTCGGGAGACTTACCATAAAGACCCGCCACTCCAATGTAAGTGTCCGAGTCATAACTTCTTTGTCATTCAAGGACTTTGCATCGGAATAGACTTGATAATGCCCGTCGACACACCATCGGTTGGGCTTGTCGGTCAGCGGGGTGAGAGCATGAGTCGGTGAAATGGGTGTGGATTCAAAACTATCATCCTCATCAGACGAGGCATGCTCTGCAGCGGTGGAGGTGTGGGAACCTCAACACATCCGGAGGCTTCCTCCGACCATGAAACTCCTAAGGAGCCAAACACTCTTTCTTCATTAGTAGATGACCCAGAAGGTGTGCCGGTCAGAGTGCGTTCCCATTAGATTGGGGGGCAGTGACTACGCCGGACGCCACCTTTTTGGGTTTGGCTCTGGCAGCACGTGCAGCTCAGGATGGGGTGGAAGTGCTTAGGGGCCCATACTCTGGATCACGCTCATCATCAGATCCAATCACAAGGAGGGCAGACGTGGCGAAAGATTTTGATCGCCCGCATGCGTAGAATCAATCTTGTTTTGGTGCCATAATATATAATACTAGTAAAGAATCAATATTAGTACTAGAATGAGCAAAAATGTCAAGCCAAACCACACAAAAAAAATAATAGAGTTAAGATGTAATGACATTTCTATAGTAACAGTGAAACATGAAAAGCTAGGTGACGTATCGTCGTGAGTATAACGAACCGTCATGGGGTCCGTCGTGGCTTACATAGACTTTGTGTATAAGAAGAACCCTGTAAGAGAGTCTCTGACAAGTATAACGGTATGTGCAGGATGGACCGTCACAGGTTTGATGGTCCATCGTAGGTTTCCGTCAGAGGACACTTGAAAAAAATGTGGAGACCTGTAGGAGAGGGGTCTCTGACCATCATAACGGTCATGCAGGACGGACTGTCGTTGGTATGACTGTCCGTCATAGTTGTCCACTTGAGGAAACACAGAAAAATAGAAATAGACCCTAAGGAAAAAGGTCTCTAACAAACAGAACGGTTTTGCAGGACGTACCGTCGTGGGTAAGAATTTTCGTCATAGTTTTCCATTTGAGGACACGTAGAAAAATAGAGAGAGACCCTTAGGAACAGAGTCTCTGAAAAGCAGAATGGTTGTGCAAGAAGGACAGTCGTAGGGATGACGATGTATCGCATGTGTCTGTTGGAGGACAATTAGAAAAAGTAAGAGACCCTTAGGAATATGGTCTCTGACAACCATAACGGTATCGCAGGATGGACCGTCGTGGACCGATGGTCCGTCGCATGTAGCCGTTGGTGGACACTTGAAGAAAATTGGACAGTGGGGTGTTAGGGATTTTGGAACGGATCCAATGATGGTCCGTCGTGGGTACGACGGTCCGTAATTGGTGTCTCGTTCTATAACTCAGTGACAAAATTGGGGAGGCCCCATTTATCCCCTATGACCCAAATAGAATTCATAGTGTTTTATCCTATATTTGACTAACTCAAAAACCTAGTAAACTAGCAATGCTAAAGAACCTTTTTCTAGGGTTTTAACATGGCAATTTCAAGGATTTTCGACCTAGGTCAGACAAAAATATATTAAAGAATGAACATATCATGAACAACTAGGCTAATACTAATTTATAAAAAAAACGCAATATAAATGAGTAGAAATTCAAGACACATATGTGAGAATTTGAGAAAAACAACAGAGAATGTACTTGTTGATAATGTAGAGACCCAGAATAGCAGCTCCGACTAGTAGATGATGAATTTTAGTAATTTGGAGAATTTGGGGAAAATGATCGTGTGTAAGAGGGAGAGGTTATGATCTTTGGAAGTTGAAAAGAGAGGGAAAAGGGAGAAAGAGGGAAGAAATGGGGTGAAATGAAGGGGTAGGGGTTTTAAAAGTTTAATTTTTTTAAAAAAACCAGGCGGTTTGGGTCGGGTACGCTTTATTAATGATGCGACAATTCCTCCACGATGGTCCATATCGGTTGTGACAGTAGGTCGTTGGTTCCGTCGCATGTTACTTAGTTTGAAAATAACAGAAAGACGTACCTGGCACGAGAGATTCATGCGACGGTCCGTCACAGGCGCAACGGTCCGTCACTGTATCCGTAAGTGAAAGCTGTAGAGTAATTTTCTGCAGAATTTCCTGGTGATGTGCCTGCAAATTTAAAAACCATTAGTAGAAAATTCTACCATTACTCAAAAGGAAAAAAAAGCTAGAAGTATTAGGTTGCCTCCCAACAAGCACCTGATTTAACGTCGCGACACGACAGAGGACACTTGATTACTCAGCCATCATCAATATGGTATGCCTGTATTACTTCATTCACCGATGTAGTATGCCCAAACTAGAGTTTTATTCATTCTCTATTCCCCTTAAACCACACTCCCTCCTAGGTTTTTAACTCAACTACTCCATGACATAATAATTGGGTAATCAAGTAAGGGCCATTACGTTTGGACTTGAGCTTATCCGGAAACCAAGGAAACCTAGAACAGTCAAAAAGCACAAAATCCCCAACCATAAACTCTCGTTTTTCAATTTTTTGTTCATTCTCCTTATTCATCTTTTCTTTGTTGGATATTGCAGATACCGATTGGAGCTCACCACTCTGCTCCATGGACCTACAAATGTTATAGATCGCTTCTTCATTGTTCAACCGAAATTTCAACTTCCCCTTTTTAATATTAACTAAGGCTCTACCTGTAGCAAAAAAAGGCCTCCCAAGAATAATAGGCACTTAAAAATCGACTTCATAATTAAGAATAACAAAATCTGCATAATATATGAATGACTCCACTTTTACTAGCACATCTTGGAGTATCCCTATAGGCCTTTGCACTGTTTGATCAGCCATAAGTAGCGGCATTGCAGTGGGTTTTTGGTCACCAAAACCCAACTTTTTGTAAATCGAGAAGGGCATGAGATTTATGCTTTCTCCAATATCACATAATGCTTTCGTAAAATGTAATGACCCGGCTGTACAAGGAATAGTGAAAGGACCCGGATCTTCTTTCTTTTGTACGAGAGATCTTGTAGAAATAGCACTACAATGCTGCATTTTATCACTGTACTAAAAAGTGACGATCTTTTCTTTGTAACCAGATATTTCATAAACTTGGCATAACCGGGCATTTGATCTAGGGCTCCTAGCAAAGGGACATTGATGGAAAGCTGCTTCTACATTGTTATAGAACGCCGATATTTACCATCATCGGTCTTTTCACTTATCTCTAAGGGAAGGGTGGTGGTGGTATAGGCATGGGAATTACCTTCATAGGAACTTGTGCATCTTTTCCAGTGCTATCTTCTGCTTCACCACTACGCTTTACAACCTTATCATCATTCTTACTCACCTTTTCCTCATTAGACAGCATAGGTGTGTCAATGGTTTGCTTACCACTCCGAGTAGTGATTTCCATACAGTGTGCATCATTTTCTAGATTTTGGACAGTGTTTCAACGAAGAGTGCCCGATTATCATGTGTTCACACTAGTAGATAATTGGGTCATTTGCAACTAGATCTTCTTAATCGATATTGCATGTGTATCAACTTTTTTCCCAATACCTACTAAATCACTCCGGAACTCTTTAATATGCTTATCACTAGCATTGAACCTCCTCATCATTTTGTGCAACATATCCTCAACTCGTGCCATACTAACTCCACCATCCCTAGAAGTAACTTCACGATTTTGAGGAGGGACATATGGCTCATTCCTATCATTTCTGTTACCTGTAGTTACCTCTGTTGAAATTGTTGTCGCAGTTGTAGTTTCTATCTCGGACATAATGACCGTCTTGGTTGTAGTAACCATAGTTCTGACCTTGGCGCAAATTTTCTTGATTAGAGCCTTGGGCACATGGTAAGAAACCCCCTATCTGCTTATTTACCGAATAGGAATCCTCCACATAACAACACTCATCATTTTGTGGCAGTGGTTTCGACAAGTAGTTTACTGCATTTATCTTTTGTGCACCCCAGTGACTTGTTTTAGTACAAACACAAACTCAGTTCTCATCTGAGCCATTTCTTCAAGAATCCAATTTGTTGATGGGTTGTGAGTGGACTGCACTGCGAAGGTATTTCTCTCGGTATCAAACTTCCTAATACTCCAAGCTTTATTATTCCGGAATATTTTCTCTAATTTATCAATAATCTCAGCATAAAGACACTTCCCATAAGATCCACCTACTATAGTGTCCAACACCTCTTTATTATTATCATCATGTCCTTTATAGAAATATTCCTTTAGTGACTCATCATCTATACGGTGATTTGGGACACTTCTCAAGAACGAGGTGAATATATCCCTAGAACTACTAATTGACTCTCTTAGTAGTGCCACAAAGTTGTTCACTCTGTCTTTGTGGTTTAGTTTCTTGGAGATCGGATAGTAGCGTGCTAAGAAAACATCACTTAATTGGTTCCAAATGAAAATTCAGTTGTACGGGAGCTTAGTGAACCATATAGCAGCCTCTCCCATCAGTTAGAGAGAAAACACTATGAGCCCTATTACATCCAAGTCCAAGTCTGTCCTCCCTACACAACTTTTACACACTGCCCTAACCTTTTCTATATGAGCATGTGGATCCTCAAAAGATAGCCTTGAAAACAAATCTTTGGCACTGAGCATTTGCATCAGACTATTAGTTACAACAAAGGTGTATCCTGGTGGTAGAGGGGGCAAGACAAGTGGCCCATTGGTGTCTGCTATATTGTAATAGCCTCTGTAGTATTCTTGGGGCCGTAGAGCGGGATTTTGTCCCCTCTGTTGATGTTCACCCAGAGCATCGGGTAACAACTTACCATGAACATCAACTGGAGCTGGGACGATTCATGTTGCGTAGTGTACGCTATAATTCAAGATCATAGGGAAACAAAGGTTCTCTTCCTCTCCGTGTATTTGGCATACAAGGAAGATGGTTCTGCAAGAGTCAAAAAGAATAAAACAAAGTAAAATAAGGAAAATATCAACTAAACTATAGTAATAAGTTTAAATTAATCTAAAAGCTACTTTTCCCCGCAGCAGCGTCAAAAATTGATACTCTCAAACTTACTTATCAAATAAGAAGTAAAGCGGTCGTGTGAAGTAAATAACCAAACTAATGAGGTTGAGATCATTCCCACGAGGAAAATAGTTTAGACTTAACTTCAATCTATTATTACTATTGTTCAGTCAATTAATTCCTTGGAAAGCAAAAAAAAAGAAGGGGGGTTTTTTATCTATAAATAAATGAAAATAACTAGCGATATTAAAGGAGAAAACTAATAGCTTCAAATTTTTGAGTTTAATCAATTAATCAAAGTAACTAGGGTTTACATGTTGCCCACAAGTTCATAACTTGATAATTCTAACTATAACAATTCTTTCCTAGTATCTTGCATGTAAAGTGATAAGTTATGTATTTCTAAATCCTTGGTCCGGAATCTAGAAAATTTCACTCTGCACCTTGGTCCGGCTACGTGTGTTGTTATTCTAACCCTTATCTTTACCTCATATTAAACATCGTATTCGATATTTGACTAAGTTATTACCTCGTACTAATCAATACTAGCCTATTAGATAGTATACACTAAATCTATGTTGATAATTCTTTTCCTATTATCTACCTCCATGGTCCCATAAGTATAATGAAGGCGAGTTCTAACGTTGGCCATCCGTTAAAAATATTTCTAAGCGAAAGAATTATCAATACATGCAAGACACTATTATAGAATTGTTATTTTAGTTAGGTTTTACATCATTATTTGCCTATGGTTCCCACAACCCTAGTTATGGAGTTTAGTTACTCATAGTCATAATCACAATATTATAATATATGGTATAAGAATTCATGTACTTACTTCAATGAGAAAGAGTAAAATCCGAAATGTTGCTTGATTAATCAACAAAAATCACCAACAATCAATTACATGAATCTCAAAATAATCTCGAATCTCACAAAAGGTCTAATCAATAATCAAGAGTCTAACCTCCAAAACGAGGTTTTTCAAACTATTTATAAAAAAATAAAAACCTAATTACCTAAGGACTCTATTTACTGGAAATCTTTCAAAACGCGGCTGGGTCAACGAACCTTGCGAGGGATCGTCGTGGTCACAACGGACTGTCATGGACTCCTCGTTTCATTCTTGTTTAATTTGTTCTGCTGCTCTCTTCATTATCTTCGTCGATAGATATGACGGATCATCACAGGCACAACAGTCTGTCAAGGGTCTCCATTTCAAAACACATATAATCTTGGAATTTGGGTACTGGGACTACTTCTTGTTTAATGTGTTCATTGGTTCATATGTTTTCTTTATTATGCATAAAGTCTTTCCAAAGTATATTAGCATGTTTTGAACAAATGTCCCTTTAAGCATGATTTCAATATTTTATGTGCATATGTTTCCATATTTAGTACATGTGGTGTACTAACCTTTATCTATATGTTTTCTAAGAATTTGTAGGTTTCGGATATTGAGTTCCTAGAAGAACAATTGAATAAGACAAGGAATCTTTTCTCCAAATGTTTGTAGTTCCTCATGTTCGAGGATGTTGCCTATTTCTAATTTCTATTTTGGAAGTTGTATT
Organism: Solanum lycopersicum; assembly: GCF_036512215.1. Taxonomy (NCBI): domain Eukaryota; kingdom Viridiplantae; phylum Streptophyta; class Magnoliopsida; order Solanales; family Solanaceae; genus Solanum; species Solanum lycopersicum. The sequence continues at coordinate 33,676,599 of NC_090802.1, read as the reverse complement.
GTCATAAAAATATTGTTTATTCCTTTATCATTTGAATGTTTATGTAACCCTATATTGTTATGTTGACTTTGTATTGGTTATGTCCAAGATTTATACTCGTTAAATGGTTCAATATGAGACCAATTATAAGACTAATTCCTTTGTTTTGACTATGTTGTCAAAATGAGAAGCCTATGTATGCTTCATACATGAGGAGTCTAAGTAAACTACACATGTAGTATGTGATTGGTCTATGAAAACCTCACTATATCAATATGTATGAAATTTTTTAATTTTATGCAATTTTCAATTTGTGAAATGCAATGACGAATGCTAAGAGGCTAGTATTAGTCCTCTCTAAGGATAATGATAGCGGTTAAGTCTAAGAGGTGATCCACGGTCTTGACAAATGGTTTGGTTCTAAATCAATTTTTCTCAAGCAGGCCAAAAATAAAAAGCTAGAATTGCATTTGCAACTACCATTCATTGATTAAAAAAAACCTAATGATTAAACCTACTTTATTAAGGCATTTAAGTAAATAAATTAGAATACCAATAAGATAATTTAACTCATAATCATATGATCACACTCCTAAAGTTGTGATTATATCTAAGAATAATAAAAATAATAAAATAACTACCAACTAGATTATCCAGTAGTTGGGTAAAAGTCTCAAAGAACTTACATTGCTTTAAATTGATTAATTTCAAAAACACACTTGCAAATCCTCAATGTTATGCTTAGATATCCTCAAAGTCTATAATAGAAACTAAAAAGCTAAGAGAAAACACTAACTTTAAAACTTTGAGATCAAAACTCTTAGTCTGCATTAAAAATTTCAATTAATAGTTGTCCAATTTTTGCCCTTAAAAGTCATTGGTAAAAATAAGTCGCTTGTCACCGAAAGGTCAACTATCCACCCTCATCTCCCTTCCATCGCAAATTTGATAGGCCATTAGTCCTCCAGGTCCCATTAATTTTTGTGATCAAGGTTGACATCGGATTGTTATTTAATGATTCATTGAATACCTAATCTTGTCAACAAGATGGTTCGTCCCCATGGCTCGCACATAGTAACTTCAAGCTATCTAAAGAACTACTGTACAATTTGTTGTCTTTCTATTTGACAGTAGTGTCTTTTCCTTGTTCCATAAACTTCATAATTGCATATACATATTTCAACATCAACTTATAGAATATACTAGGCATTTCAGGACACCTATACAAAGCCCTTGATTAGTATAAAATTGGGATACATTGCTAATTCATACCTATTGAAATGTAAGAACCACTTGGAACCCATTCATAGCATTCCATCTTTTTTAGTTGACCATTTCGTTGTATAAACATAATACAAAAGATACTCAACAATTGATAACATTCATTGAGTTTGTTTATTATAATAGTTTTCAACCTAGTCATTGAGTTCGATCTCTCATCCCCTACTCATCTTGCTAATAATAAATTTAACCTCCACTACCCCAAAATACATGGAGTACCAAGAAACAATAATTCCTTCAATCTTCAATAACTCACCTATTACAATATCCTTATCCCTTATTTCTGTTAAGAGTTTGTAGAAGTATGTTTGCCATATTTTCCTTATGGAGGTCTATTCTACAAAAACCTTGTCTTCCTAATGCTTGATAAACATATTCATTAGTGAGATTTTATCTCTCTCGTTTTTTTGGTCCTTTAATATTTCTATCCCCATATTTTGCATGTAGTTTGACATACAAGAATTCTAAAGAAGATGTTTTTGAAATCGTAATTTCTAACATGGTTGTTTTTTATCATCTAATAGAAATTTTAAGTTTCAGCTCCTTCTCCACATTAGTGCACTCCATATAATTTCTATGTAAAATCTTCTTTGTTTTAACTTTTCTCCAGACATTCGTATTTAACAACCTATCTCATTGATGACTATCAAAGTTACCTCCCGATACACATAGCACATTTGTACTGGCTTCACAAATGAAACTTGTTTCTTATCTCCAATGTTCCTCATATCCTCATATTTATTATGGGTCTTTATACTAATCAACTTCTCCTCCATATCTATAGAATGATTAATATCAAGTTACCCAATTCAATTCTTAGTCAATCATATAGGGTTATCGCCTCAATTCCTCTTAATCATAATGTTCATCGCCTAAACCTTATGATTGCTAGTAAGATTCTCACTTAAAATAAACTTTATATATATATAAAGTTCTCAATTAACAATTCTATGATTAAATTTATTTATTTTTAATATGTAATACCTATGATTAGAAAGTTTACTTGGAAAAGGAAGGAATAATTTTTGGTGTTCTACTTCAAACCTAGGAAAACATTTAAATTTTTTTGCTGCCTCTACGGGATGTATGTGGAACTCATAGAAATTGAATTACGTTTGGGAAACATCCAGTACCAATATATTAAGGTTTACGATGTGTACTCCTTTGATTGTCTTCAGGGCATATTAAATGCCTGTAGAAATTATCAAGACTTAGTGAAATTTTTGAATAAAAGCTAGGGTCTAAGGGATAGGGTTCACAGACTGTGGAAAAGATTATGGTCATGAAGAAAAACGTTGTTTGAAGTTGGTTGATTGTTTTATTTCCACTACTTGAATTTATGGTTTACCAATTACCAATATTGACAATAGTGTTCTCAGATATAATTTAATTAGAGTGTTTTTGTATTTTCATGTCCACCTAACCTCTAAACTATGTTATTTAATTCCGTATAACTACCTATTTAACTTAATTAACACTTAAAAATACCTAATTCTATCACACACACAGTCAAAACCATGAATTCCCACAAAGTTCATCGTCTCAATTTAACTCTCAAGCTACAAGGTGAATTCTTGGATTTTAATCTTCAAGGTTTCATTATCAATCTGTTTAGTTCAGTTTTATTATCATTGTTTTTGGGAATGAAAAATAGATCCATTACATCCAATAAGTAACAAAATAACTTCAATATCCAATTCAATTTAAGCCAATTCTATAAGGGTTTATATTAATATCCACGTGTCCTTTCTATCATGATACAATTCTAATTATCCTATCTTATTATGTATGATTTGACATAATTATATTATTCAATCGAATTTTACAAAAACATGATTTATATTTTGAATTTCACTTATAAAAGATGAACTACGATCATTAATTAATAAGAGATTTAATACATAATTCATATTCATGACCCGAGGGTACCCACTAGAAACCACACAACGTATTTGACCCCGAAGGACTCTCTAACAAAGCCTTACAACTGCTTGCACATAGCTATTGAGATAGGGAGATTGAGTTCGGAATAACTTTGGCTGTGAAACAAATGTGTCTCCATCGCAATAACATCCACTTAGTATTGATTCTTGAAGAACGGGACCCTATTACCAACATTTTACAATCTCAATACCATACACTCGATACAAATCCTAATTTCCTGTTAGTAGTCATAGATAGTTCTTACTTGTTATTAATGTATAAGGAAGAGTACTTGCACTCCAACCATGTTGTATCACGGTGGATAATGAATTCTAGGATAGAATAATCTTTGAACCCTATTATACTATTTATAGTAGGTAAACCATAATTGTAATGTTTATAATGTGTTCCTAAGAATTAATATTTAATCAACAAAATAGAATTACAATATTCATAACATGCATTCATATTTTTTCATATTGTACTTGATTTCTGTAATGACCAAAGAGTATCTCATAGACATTGTCTTGCGTACTCCACCTTCAAGAGGTCTTATACAAGCCGTTATCATAATCATTAGTGCATAATGAACTTTAAATAATTTTTAAATTTAAACATTTTCACCGTAGAAGTTCAAATTTTTTTTTATAAAAAAGAAAAGTAAGAATCTAATACCATTGTCACACATACACCATCTACTAATAGGAATTGAATAAAGTGTTCAAATGGGGACCTCATCAATTTAGACACAACAATCTTTTTGAAAAAAAAGTACATAACATGCGATGTCTATGTCTATTACATAAATAGAGAAAATCATAAACTGGCATCAAGTGCCTGAGTTCTCAAATATTTAAGGACCTACCATATGTCTTGGATATAAGAAGTCCAAGCTTTCTTCAAGGATGAAGGAGCACCCAATAAGACGGAACCTATACTCATAATAGAAAAGGGAGAAATGAGTTAGTATTATTTACGAACTAAGTATTCAGAAATGCATCAAAACCTTTAACACATGATAAGGTACATTTACATGTAAAGTATGCATTTATCTGGTTTTTGAAAGTAATTTACATCATCAAGACAACATATAACACAATACTACAACAATCTCCAAACTCCAATGAAGTCATCACCTTATCACCTCCTAGGGTCCACTTGTGCAATGAATAGTTAGCCCCATACTACTAATCCTACAAAGCATTCCCACAGAAATGACATTGTCCATACATATTACATTTATTCATCATACCAATAATCATAACTGAATTACGTGAATTATGAGAGCTATTTGTATAAAAAGGATAAGTTCACTTAAACTATTATCCATACAACTGACATAATCTCATATTACTTCATGAAAGAAATACTCCCTATAAAACCCTAACCTACCTACAAGTTCTATGAACAAGTGATGTCCCAAACACCCACTTGAACATAGTAAACATATTATAAAGTCATAAGCTAGTTCATATATCATTAATTACTTCATTATTTAGGGAAGATAAACCATAACCATCATCGAGCATTATAGGTTACATGGAATCTGGTGTCATAAAGCCCCACACTATAAAAGGGTATTCAACTTGCCAAGGTATAACCTACATTCTCGATACTATGTGGATCCTATAGCTTAGTCTTAAGGGGGAAAGTAGTTAAGGGATCGACGTATTTCTTCTAGAAACTCTACCTTTGTTATTAACACGGGATTCCCCATCTCATGAATATCACTTTCACAACCCAAGAATACCCCCTAGAATATTGGGCAACCCTTAGGTTGGAACAATTGCGTACTTGTCCTTTTAAAGATCTTGTACTAGCCTACAAGCTATCATTCATCGCTTTAGACATGAAAAGTAGTGCGGAATTAAAAAATTTCACCACAATGATAATAATGATAAAATATCATTCATATATAGGAAAGAGGAGTCTAGTCGTCACAAGAAAACTTTAGGAAATGACTTAATTATCTTAGGGACACCGCCCTTTAAATTGAAGAAAAAACACATAATAAGTCTTCAATGAAGAACTAAACAAATTAGTACTATGACCTCGAACGTACGAGGACATACTTAGGGTTGAGAGTCGATTCACAAGATTTCCTTGAAATCTTAAACTTGCCTACAACCTATACTTATAGAGTATAGAAAAGTATGAGGTTAGTACAAACATTGTACTAAGTATGACATCTACAATAACAAGCAAAAAGGGACATTTTAATAGATATAGCCTTTCATACAATTTAAGTAAAATCATCATGAATATAGAATTAAAATGACGTATGAAGCATAATTTAAAACATAAAACAGAAATTCCATAACTTAGTACAAAAAAGCAAATTACAGTGAACTCAAGAAACTTTATAATCAATTCATGAAATCTCATTGTGATTTCCCTTGAAGTTTCCCTCAAAAAGGTTATCCTAATATTTACTAAGGTAAGACATGAAGGAACCTCCCATACAATCCCTTCGATGCACATTGAATTTATCCTCAAGACTACCTATTATATACTTACTTCGTACATTGACAACTTCACACTCCATAACTAGACACTAGAGAAACATACTTGCATTTAGAACATCACATAGGTGCCCTCTGTCCAAGTGGACATGCAAGGTATATAAATTGTAATGTGAAAAAAACATCCCATACTACTACTCTCACAATATGCTCCTTGAGGATTCCATGATAATAGGTACAACAAATTCATCATTCATAACATCATTATACAAGCCACAATTTTAACGGACTTTCTTAACACTAGACATTAAATAACATAACATCAGATTTATTGACAAAGACACATTCATACATTAGATATAAAGTAACACCAAGAAACCCCTTTTAAGTGTCTACTGGTGCAATGGATAAATAGTGTCCCATACAACCACCTACACTAAGTAATATACACCTTAAAGGACATATTTCATTTATATCCATTTGTGGGGATTTAACTTTAACCAATATAGACCATAAGATATAGACATGGAATACCAACATTAACCCATATCGGATGAGGGATCCCCACTTTCCTATTGTAGGGTCATTCTCTTAGCCTTTACATGGATTTTCCAATAGCTACACCTATGAGGGCGCATAGTTAAGGGATAAGGAAAATGCTTAACTCGTTATCTACTAATGAGAAGTACTCATCTCAATAGGTACATTGGATACAACATCACAACGGAGGAAGTGTAACCACCCCTTATTCAAATCCTCTCGGTGCAAAGCATAACTCCACGTGCAGCCTTAAAAATTCATTACTAAATGTTAGGAGATAACTATTGGACACCACATCTAAACTCACAAACGGTATCAATCCTCAAACCTACATTAGAAATCTCTTAGAAAATAGTGAGGTTGCTATTAAACATTTCATCTCAACTCACGAAGAGTCTTCACCTCATAACTTTCCCATTCATATTCATTAACTTCATGCATTAATTCAAGCATTTGTGTGTGAGCATACTTTTCAAATAATAAATATTTTATAACATTGAATCCTTGATGTATTCATAACTTCATTCAACATATATCACACTTTACCATACTTCACATAAACATATACATCCCTTATAAAAATTATCTAGAATACTTCAATTAACAAGCTTCATAAAGCACATAAACAAGAACATCATTATTATAATTTTACTTCACATACTATGTCTTAATGGCCTTGTTCACAATACACATGTAATATTCATATACTTCAAGTGAAAACCTCCACCAATGGTAAACCATACCACTCAAGAGCAATTCACAATATGGACTAAACAATATAACAAACTTACCATTAATCAAAACTTTCACCACCTATTCACAATTTATACAATAATTTATCATAAAATATCCCATAGGGCTGTATCTAAAAAAAAATGTAACCATAAAAAACCATAACTCTAACATTATCTAATCATGCTCATTAAACTCATTTCATAAGATAAAGGTTGATTCAAAAAAACAAACATGCTTCCATTGAAATTTTGACATTAAAATCTCGAACTAACAGTAAAAACAACATATGTGAATCCTTAATGCATTTTCATGCAATGACCCATGCTTAGAGTCAAAGATATAGAAAGTTGGAGTTTGGAAACCCTTTTTAAATCATTTAGTAGTGTCTCCTTGAATGAAAGTAAATTCAAAGATAACTACCATACCTCAAAAGATTAAAAAAAGGACTTATAGTAAATTTACAAAATAGCCCAAGCCTTTGAAGTTGGCCCAACAATTTTTGCAGGACAATTATCGATGGGCCCTAGCTATGGGGCGTCACCCTGTTGACGATTCATCCTTCTAGGAAATCGATTGGGACTGAGTTTGTTACTTGGGGATTAATATCGCACTAATAAGGGTGGAGATACACCCCAATGTATGAGGCATCACTAGAACAATGACCCGTTTGTGCTAGGCATCAATTTGGCCTATTCTTTGCAGATTATGCCTAAGTGTTAGGGTCCACTTCTTCGGCCCCTCGTGGGGCCTAGGTTGATTTGTACGCAGATTTTATGAACTCTCACCACCAATTTTAACCAAAATGAACACTTAAAACTCACAATAACATATTAAGACACACTAGCACTTTTGAAGGCACGTCATCAAAAGTCATGGAAGTTCATGGATCTTTGACCTCCAAACATCACTAAACTTAAGACATTGCCTTGAAACGTCATTTTTCAGTATTTTGACATAAAATAAACTCATGTGACACATGCTAAGCTCTACTTTAACCTATTTCATTTTAGGGTTGTTACATTCTCCCCCACTTAGAACAACATTTGTCCTCAAATGATACTTAACATTTCAAGGATATGAAGACCTCAAATAGAAGCATATCAAACATATCATCAAGGTAATAAAATTTATAGTTAATGCAAAAAAAATACAAGGAACACGAAATTACATAATCCTTAGGTACTCTAAGCAACATAGCCAATTTGGAAAAATTTTCACAATTTCAAGTGCCAACAAACTACATCGCTTTAATTTCATTTATGGAAGAAATAACTTCTCCATAATTTTATATGCTCATATAAATCATTTCTACACACATTGAAACCATTATTCGTTAAAATACATTTTTGCCAAAATTTGAACATCTTTATAGTGAATACAAAAAGCCATTACAGTAAAGCATGCTTAAAAATTCAATAATTCAACTTTTAAGCAAATTTAACATGAAGGAACGACAATATAAGAGACAATACTATACTAACTAACATTATAACATAACTAAACAACTTTGAAGGAATTATGTAATATCATTAGCTACACCTCAACATGAGAAATATAGGTTCACTACCAATCTCCCCATGTAATCATGATATCAACAAGATCATGCACAATAATATACCATCAAGGTATTATAGACTAATGAAAAATGCAACTCATACTAAAATACAAGACTCTAAATTATTACAAAACTACCATAGGAATTAAGACTTACCAGGGCTCTCATTCTGGATTAGTTCCTTTCTTAGTCCTGAGTACATAGAAACGATTCTTCCTTGGAGAATTAGGATCCATAACACTACTAGAGGCTTGGTAGAACTCTTTCCCTTTTGACTTGATGTTAGGTCAAATCCTCATCTTGTGACTCTTATTACCACACCTAAAGCAAATATTCTTTCCAGCAAGACAATTATCCAACTGTTGCTTTTAACAAGTAGCGCAACTAGACCTCTCAAAAGTATAACCACCACCTTGGGAATTTATGTTTGGACAACTATACTTGTTCGCCATGGAAGACTCTTGATGATATAACCTATTCATAGTTTTTGGTTTACTTGGTTAATCCGACCTAGGGATTTCCCCACTTGCCTTATCTCAATAATCTTTGACTCCTCAATTTATTGAGAATACACCATGAACCTGGAAATATCCATATCATTAAGGAGAATTGTCGTACGACACTCCTTTAAGACCAAGCTAGACACTACCATCACAAATTTGTTCATTCTAGTCCTAGGGTTTGCTACTATGGGTGGAGCATACTTAGAGAGTTGGGTGAATTTGAGAGTGTACTCTTTAACACTTATTCTCCCTTCACGAAGATTCATGAATTAAACCATATCCTTCTCCCTATACTCTAAGGGAAAGAACTTATCAAGACATGTCTCTTTGAAGACTTCCAAATCTACCAGACCATAGCTTAGGGAATCTCATCCATCTGTTTTCGTAACCACACTTGAGCCACATCTTTGAGTTGATAAGCGGATAGGTCCGCTCTCTGTTTTTAAGGGTCACACCCATAGAATCAACCACCTTGAACACCTCATCTATGAACCTTTGTACATCTTCATCCAACTTAGTACCAAGAAAAGTAGAAGGGTTCATCCTTATGAAATGAAGAATTATAGCAGAGGGAGTACTTAAATTGGTTTGATGTCCACCTTCTTTCGTATCTTGTTCAACAAAATAATTTGTTACTATCACTTATGGGTTTACCCCCTAGACGTAATCGGTGTCATCTTCCTCTTTGAGGACTAAGACTGTCTTTTAAGTTTACATAATTAAAGGTAAAGGTAAATTTTAGCGGAAAATTTAAAAATTTTCATTACTTCAACTTGGAAGTTTACATAGATCTCTACACACACATATTTTTGTACATCGAGTACACATAGACCCTTCGTATGGGAATATTATGTAGTCTTCTAATTTTATTGCACAAAACTATATAAAATATAACATAGTCATAGTAGTCATCTCATCTCATAACAATCCAATAGTAGTTTAATAAATTCGGCATAACCCATACATCTAAAAAAGTGTCACGACCCAATCCGGGTTGCGACTGGCACCCACACTTACCCTCCTATGTGAGCGAACCAACCAATCGAAACCTTAACATTTCAATATAATATAAACAGAAAGTAATGCGGAAGACTTAAACTCATAAGTAAAATCAATAATCAACTTCTATAACTCAAAAACTTATCATTATCCCCAGAATCTGGAAGTCATCATCACAAGAACATCTATAATCAAATTACTAAACTAAGAGTATTCTAAGAAGCTAAAAATACATAAGAAGCTAGTCCATGCCGGAAGTTCAAGGCATCATGACTTGAAGAAGAAGATCCAGTCCAAGATAGAAGAATTAGCTCACCCTGAATTTCTGATGTAGTAAGACTGACTTGAATTACTGTTGAGTCGAAGATGAAGGCACGTTTGCTACACTCCACAAATAAATAAGAAGAAAACAATAAAAGTAGGGGTCAGTACAAAACACGGGTACTGAGTAGACATCATTGGTCAACTCAAAATAGAGAACAATATATATCAAGTAATATCATAAATCAACTATAAAACTCAACATGTAGCAACAACAAGTACTATAATCATCAATAAGTACCATCAAGTTCATCCATGAGGGCTCAAGCCTCAATACCATACTCGTTTGGGAATTAAGTTCATTAGATTGAGTATATTAATATCTTTCAAGATTCTTTATCTTTATTCCCCTCGTGTCGGTACATGACACTCCGATCCTCATATACTATCCTGGTACCGGAACGTGGCACCCGATCCATATTCTATCCTGGTGTCGGAATGTGACACTCCGATCCTCATATTCTATCCTTGTACCGGAACGTGGCACCCGATCCATATTCTATCCTAGTGTCGGAACGTGACACTCCGATCCTCATATACTATCCTGGTACCGGAACGTGGCACCCGATCCATATTCTATCCTGGTGTCGGAACGTGACACTCCGATCCTCATATACTATCCTGGTACCAGAACGTGGCACCCGATCCCCTAATCTCACTACTTTCATTCATCAAGCCTTCTTTTATACCAAGGCATCATCATTAACAAAGTAGATTAGGGTTTCTTTTCATGATTTGGGATTCAATAGCTTCATCATGCTCATTTATTCATAATTACATAATCACATCATTTATGCAAGCATACAATTAAGCATATAGAAGGGTTTACAATACTACTAACACATATCATTCACTATTAAGAGTTTACTACGAATAGCATGAAAACCATAACCTACCTCCACCGAAGAGTTGAATCAAGCAAGAATTTTCCCAAAGCTTTGTTTCTCCCTTCTCGTTCGATTCCCTCTCTCTCTCTTGTTCTTTCTATTTTCTTTATTCAAACCCTCTTTCTTTTACCCTAATTAGTATATAATTAAGAATAAAAGATGGCAATAATACCCCACTAATTAACTTAGGGTTACCTCTTTTAACCCCTCAAGAATTTTAGTTATTAATATAACCCCACGAAATCTATAATTAAGTAAAGAATAGTCCAAAAACGTCCCTTAAAACTTCACCAGAAATCCGACTCTGCCTAGGATTTGCGCAACCTGTGACGGGCCATCGTGCCTGCGACGGTCCGTCCTGCAGGTCGTCGCAAAGTTCAGATAATGGATTTTCACTGAAGTCTCCGTGACGGTCCGTTCTGCCATTCCGTCACGAAGTTCAGAGAGTCGATTTTCAGTACCCAATTTCAGATTTTCTAAGTGTTTTAAAACGAGACCCTGCGACGGTCCGTCGTGCCCTTGACGGTCCGTCGTGGGGACCGTCGCTTCTGCCAGTTTTTCCAGAATTGAAGTATGTTGCTCAAAATGACTAAACATGTCGTTACAAAAAGAATGCCTCACATGGGTTATACAATGTTTGATATTAAATGAGAAGGAAAGAATATAGTAGTCTTTAACTCAAAATAACTCTATTAGCTAGATAGCGACATCACTTTCGTTAAGTGAGGACCTACCATAGTTTGATGAATAAGAGATCCATGCCTTGTTAAAGTCATCTTCAAAACATTTCAACAACCGAACCTAAAATCACGGGGAAAAGGAATAAATGAGGCTAGGACACAACTTCTACGAAGTATGAGACCACATACACATATATATATCAAAACATGGTAAGAAAAGGGACATTTCATAAGTATGCACTTTTCATTTAAAACTTGTACATACATTCAACAAAGCCATACAAACAAACATTGCATGTTCATTAAGTCAAAGGAATGTACATCAAAAGAATAAAAACATCAAGTCTAGTAAAGTCACTTGCATGACATATAGGTGAATACATATTCAAGAAGCTCTATCATCAAGTCATATTATAAACAAGCATTTATATGAGTACATTTCAACATAACCAAAGCATGAAATTACACATGAACCCATATCAAGTCAACAACTGCAATGACCAAGAAAAGCCCCAAAACCTTACTAAGTAACCCAACAAGAATCATGACTAACATCCTACTTCACATATCACAACATTTATGAATGCATAACATCATGCTTTAACAATATAGACCATCACATTTTCTTAAGATACAACCATTAACATATAGAATCAACAATGTGCGAGTTCATCATATATATGTCATATAGAGTTAAATGCATTTTAATACAATAGAATATTCTCCTATGACTCCCTTCAGGGATAGCTAGTACAATGCTTCAGTAAACACTCTTACACGTGCCTAGACTAAGTTCGACCCCTTTGTTTATCATAGTAGAGTTAAATAGTGTTGTTCATTTTACCTTTTCGTGAACATCTTTCCCTAACAGACATAGTCCTTATAAGCTAATGTGAAATCTGGTGTTGTAAAAACATACACTGAAGGAAGGTGGTCTACCTGGCAAGGTAAAACAAAACTTAAATGTTGCTTTCTAGGTAGATCCACTAGCTAGTATTCCTACAGTGGCAACATAGTTTAAGGATCTTGGGGTCGTCTTGGAAACATAACTCTACACTCTATTCGGGTCATGAGGCTATCTACCCCATGAAGACCATAGTGAAACATACCTTCCTTTTGGAAAGTGTCACCCCCTCACATACAAGATCAGTCTGTGCTAAGTTAGAGTCATTTTCTGAAATGTCATTAATGTCTTCATTAATAATCATAGATTATTGGAGGTCATAGGGTCTAACCCTTTTATATTCATCATCATCAAAACTCAATAAGAGTTTCACCAGTATTGTGCTTTCATTACAATTCATATAGGTGACTTTAGCACATTAACATATTCATATCATGATAAGGCACATTGAAAAATCAATTACCATCCTTATATTATTTTATATCTTAAGCTAACAGCTCACAAATCATAATCAGGACATTTAAATTCAACATCATACAACCCTATTAATCCTAATAATAGACATACTTCAACAAAACATCATGAATTCATCACAATTAACTACAATTTGAAATAAAGGATAGGGATCATAAGACTTACAAAGTTTCCTTCATAAATCACCATAAATTATTACCGTAAACCCTCAAATTAAGACAATATGTATATAACCTCACAATTCAATATTAAACATAATAAAATTAATAGAGAGTCACTATATAACAATTAAATACTAGATCATAACTTTAAACAACATACTTAGGTCAACTCACAACATACTCTCTAACCTAGATCATCTTCTCATGAACTATCATGGGAAACTTGAAATAAACCTAATTAATTTATAATTAGTATAATAACACCATCTATTAGTAATTCAACCAACAACCAAGTCAATTGAACAAATACGACCTAATTCATATAAAGATGAAAACCTAGGGATAATAGTTAAGGGTCATCTTCTACAAACTAGACCAAACCATCAAGATATATATTAATTAGGTTAGAATACATGTAAATCTCTTCATAATATCCACATGAAAACTCAACTTTTGTAAATACGTTGAAGGAACCTTTTGAGGAAAGAGGTCCCAATGGTGAATTAGATCCCATACCTTAATGATTGATGAGTAATTGATGGTGAAAGTCATGTTTTTATAGAACCCGAAAGAGTGCCCTAGCATGTTCTTCAATGGTGTCTTCCAATAGAGAGAGAAAGAAGAGGGAAGAAAGAGAGTTTTGTTTTGTGAGTTGTGATTAGGATAATGGCTTGGGCTCTTTATATGGGGGGGGGGGGGGCGTAATTAGCTTTACTAGACTTCCCTAATCAATAAATAACAACCAAACCCCTTAATTATTTCATTAAGACTTAGTCAGAACGTGCAGGAAATTAGACCCATCACAGACGAGACCCCAATCTATTTTCCGTCTGTAAGTCGATGATAACCCCCTCTTCCATGCTGCACATACGTAGTCTTGGTTACAGACTATGAAAATAAGTCCCTTAAATGAATTAGCTATGTGTTGTTAGAAGGATGGCATTGACACCTCGTCAATAAAACCACGCCCCATCGATGCCCTTTCGTGAGTACACACTGCAAAGGCAGTGTTGTACTTCAAACAGAAGTATCCTCCTTAAGGACCTTGGTTAGGCCTTGGGGATTCGTACCTTAATTTTTCGACTATTTATGAACTCAAACACGTGATAGACACCCTTCCACCATTTTCATCATGTTTCGACTCCTAAAAGCTAGTCAAATAGGCTAAGGCGCGCTAGTACCTCCTTGAAGTAGTTTCTGGACATCATGGACGTTCTTAGACGTTTTTGTTTTGAGACTTCCTAAATGACTTATAATCACTAAACGGACCTTTAAACAGTGTCTAGAACTTTGGAAAATTTTGTTAGACTCTAGAACAGATCAAGGATATTTTATGTGTTATAGTGATGACTTGATCTTGAGTCGTCATAAGTCTTGTCAAATCAATAAGAGCATCATTTAACTACATATTAGTTGTATCCCCTTTTACAAAGGATGCTTGGAAACCTTGGGGCATAGGGGTAATTTGGGGTATATGAGGTCTTTGAGGTTCTTGATGCATAAGAGGGGGAACCTCCTTATTCACTTACTCTTTATCACATAAGGAGAACACCCTAGATGTGACTGAAGTCGTCGTATTCTCGGAGGACTCAGAGAAGCCTTAGCATTCTTCATAAAATATCATAGGTAAAAATCACAGAAAATTAAAACATTTACATGTACTATGTGAGTTATGCTTACACTTTTCACATATAAGCTTACTTAGAATTCTCTTATAATAACATAATAAACATACATGTGTTTTTTTAAAAACACTCACAGAAAAACCATCTAAGAATACGAGTCTTGGATATAGCTAGAATAATGAAAATACAGATACCCCGAACACGAGGACCTACAAACACTTGGAGAAAGGATTCCAAGCTTCTTCAATCGACCTTCTTTACATTCAATTCTCGAACCCTACATTGTAGTTATATAATGTAATGGGTTAGTATGCCACATTTACTAAGTATGGGTATATTCACATAAAAAATTTAACCTCATTCATGAAATAGACCATTTCTTTATAATTAATGCTAACTCATTTGATAGCCTTTGATTCATATACAATAGAGCATATACAAGATAAGGATCAAAACAATATCAAACAGGATCATTGCCAAAAACCGTATTCTGATAAAGTCATATTAACATTTCATATTTAATAATTCATATTGAAACAACATGCAACATACTTAACAAATGATCCCACCGCAATCATACAAGTGCAATGATCATGTGAAGCCCCCTAACCCCACATAATCAAGTAAAAAAGATAGGAGACAATAAAACATACCATGATTCATAGAACTTGTACCATAAGTAGTCATCACATTAAATAGTAATATAAACCAACAACTTCTTCTCGGCCTTACCAATATTATATAAGAGTAGCATCATATATCGTAGGTATCATATATTTCATGTCATCATATAAGATAAGAACAATCTCCTAGGATTTACCTTAGAGTAAACTTGTGCAATGTCTAGGTAGAGTCTCATACCCATACCTTTACTAAGTAAACTCCTCAAGTCACCCTAGTAAATGTCCAATTACTTGTATTTCAATTTATTTGATGGAGCAATAGCCTTAACCGATATTATACCATGTGAGCTAAACTTGGAATCCGTTGTCATGAAACTCCACACTGAATGAAAGCGGTCTACTTGCCAAGGTATAACCAAAATATGAACATAGCACTCTACGTGGACCCATTAACTAGCATATCGAGGAAACATAGATCAAGAACGAAGAGATATATTTGAGACCAAAAGTTCCACATTACATGGCAGCCTCTATCTCATGAGGTTTGTTGTGAACCTACCTACAATCTATGGAAGGGAAACCTATAATATTTATTTCAGCGGTGCTAAGTTTTATTCCCTTTTTGAATAAACCTTAACTCGTAATTTATAATATAACTTATCATAGAGGAGATTAAATCCCCATACATACATGATCATAAGCACTTCAGGTTTAGAATCGAATTTCCATTCATCACAACCTTCACTTGCGAGGTTAACATATCATAAGCATAGTGTATACGACATACACCATAAAAATCATCAATATGCATTATCATATACTTACCGTTATGTCACATTCAATATATTAATGGGCCATGATATATTCATTTAAACATAAGACATACTTCAATTACATAACAACATCATGTACAGGACACCATCAATAGAATTGAATAATTATGACTTTAGAAGACTTACTAATTACTTTAAATAATCGTCACGATGAACTTACACTAAATTTGTAACAATCATACAATAATATAGTCATATATTTAACAACATAACCAATCCAATCCACTCTAGTCATACACCAGACAAATTCATAGTTAGGGTTAAGGAAAATATCTCGTTTAAGAGTTCATTCAAGATATAGTTCCAATCCTAACAATTACATGACATATAGTGATCGATACAACATAATCAATCAATTTTTTAAAAATAGGAAAATGCTTTCCACGAAAACCAAACATTACATTTCAATTACCCAAAAAATATAAACTTAATTAACAATAAAAAAATCATTGTTTTTCATCATTAGTCATAAATCTCTAGTTTTGAAGAAAACCCATTTGTAGAATAAAAATCCTCGAAATTCAATTGTTGGAAATAATGTTTGAAAGGAACTCCTAGGGAAAGGAATACTAAGAGTGAAGAACCCATGCAAAATTGACGATTATTCTACAAATTTTGAATAAAAATGCTTGAGTCTTCGTGTTCTTCCTCATACATTTCTTATAATCTTGTTTAAACCATCAGGCACACTAGTTAACTTTCACTAGTCTATGGGCATCATGGTCGTCCCTTTACATTAAGCTCTTAATACCTCCTAATATAGACAAATAGATTAGTTTGTGTTTAGATTTTCCAATATCCACTACATGAGGATAAATTCTAGGTCATGGAATTTCTATGCTGCTACATTATCCCCCCTTAGGAACATTTGTCCCCGAGTGACACCATGATCTTTTTATAGGGAAAGAAATACTCAATAGTAGCTTCCCATAATCAACAACTACAACATGAATATTTTCATTATGTGTTATATCTCATAGGAGATTTTCTGAAATCTATTAAACACAACAATTCAAGCATTTTAGAACATATGAACTCAATTCACAATTTATCACATATAAGAGCTTACAATTTTATATCACCTAATGAGGAACCACCTACTGAATTTTCAATATGAGCTCAAGATTTGCGTCATAGAGTAAACATGCAATCATTATTCTCAAGGAAACATCAAAGCATGCTTATTAGAATTTCATGTAGGCTAGTATACAAATTATAAAATAAATGCAAGCTAAACATGAGAGTAAAATCGTGAAAACTGATTTGAGCATGAAACTTTACATTGATATGGACATACTAGAAAACAAACTAAGTTCCACAGTATTCATAATTTTTTTAAGAGGGACTACTAACCTCAATAATAACTAGGAGTAAGAGGACAAGATGAGGATAGCGGTACTTCATGTCAGCGTTTGCATCCAATATTGCACCCTCAACTAGATTGTTTCTCCAAATGGACTTTTATAGAGGAAACCTCTCTAGTCCTCAATTTCTTGACTTAACAATCTAAATTTACATAGAAACCTATTCATAATAAAGGTTGTCATTCAGCTAAGCGTTAAAAAAAACACCGGGTCGCCTATACATTTCTTGAGCATAGAAACATGAAATATAAGATGAAATGGGACTAATTAACTTGGTAACATAAACTCATAAGAGACTATCTCGTGTAATAAGGTCCCACATACCAATCTAGGGATTAAGTTTCCCTTGTCTAATAAACGTCATCACCCCTTTCATGGGTGAAATCTTCAAAAAGACCCAATCACCTATTTCAAACTCAATTTCTCTCCTCCTATTGTTGGCATGAGATTTTTGTTGATTATAGGTTTTTTTAACCTATCTATTGTCATCCAAAAAAAAATTTTCTCCACAAAGACTATCTCCAGACCAAAAGTTTTAAAGTCACCAACCTCAAACTACCTAATCAGTGATCGACATCTCTAACCATTGAGTCCTTCAAATAGATCCATGGCAATACTTGAATGATAGCTTTATTGTAGGAGAATTCGACCAATGGTAGATGATCATCTCAATTTTCCTTGAGGTACATAAAGCAAGACCCCAACATATATTTTAGGGTTTTGATGGTTCACTCCTACAAAATATCCGTTGGTTTGTGAAAAGAGGTACTACATTTTATCTTTGTAAATAGCCTACTTTGGAATGCTTTCCAAATGTGAGAAGTCAATTGAGAGGCCCTATCCTAAATGCTGAAAAAAGGGACTGCATGCACTCTCACAATCTCATTTAGATTTAATTTAGCATAGTCCTCAGCCGTATAAGTAGCTATAACAGGAATAAAGTGGGCTGACTATGTCAACCTATCAATAATCACCCGTATCGAATCATTTTCCTTCGTTTATGAGGCTAACACACAACAAAATCCATGTTCACATCTTCCCACTTTAATGTAGGGATAGACATTTCATTAGTTTACCTTCCCAGTCTTTGATGTTAGACCTTGATATGTTGACAATTAGGACACTTGGCAAAAAATTCCTCTATATCCCTCTTCAACATTTCCCACCAATATATCTCTTTTCGGTCACGATACATTTTTTGGGCACCCAGATGAATGAAATATCGAATCAGTGAGCCTCTTCAAAAATTTGTCTTCTTAAGTAATTCACATACTCTACAAACAACCTTATATGGTAACTATGTACCCCATCTCATATTGGTAAAGATGTAGCTTTGATTTCACCTCAACAACTAGAAGTCTTTTCCGATGACTTTCTCAGAATTCCTCCCGAGGGTGAAATAGACTTTCGTAATGACTTGTTACCTGATGCGAATCCCATTTAAATCCATCCTTACCAGATGGCTCTGGCTTAATTGAAAGAGATGAAAGTAAAACTAAATGACTTATTATGCAAGGGTTTTATTAAACTAATTATTTAACCATGCGGACGTCTGGTATTATTTGTTAATAAGAAGGATGGGTCCCTTAGGATATGTATCAATTATCATAAACTCAGTAAGGTCACCATTAGGAACAAGTATCCTCGCCTCGGTTGCACAACTTGTTTGTTAAACTACAAGGGGCTAGCTACTTTTCTGAGCATTACTTGATATTGGGGTATGACCAACATAGGGTGAGAGGTAAGGATGTATCTATAAAATATTTTCAAACTAGCTATGGTCACTATGTGTTCCAAGTTATGCATTTTGGTCTTACGGATTCCCTAACATATTTATGGACATTATGAAAAGAGTGTTCCTAATTTAGCTAGATTCCTCTGTGATAGTCTTTATTGAAGATATCTTGGTATATTAGATGAACGAGGGCTGAATATATGGACTATTTGCGGGTTGTATTGAATGTCATTAAGGAACACTAAATATTTTTACAGTATAGTACGTGTATGTTCTGTTTAAGATCTGTGGCATTTCATAGTCATATTATCTCAAGTGAGGTAATAGAGGTTGATCAAAACAAAACTAAAATGGTTAAGAATTGGACTAGACCATTGACTCAAATTGACATTAGAAGTTTCTTGTTTTTAGCCAGGTATTATAGGAGGTTTGTCGATGGAATTGCATCCTTTTGTTTTCCTTTGACTACCTTGACCCAAAAGAGTGTTAAATTCTAATGGTTAGAGGCATGTGAAAGAAGCTTACAAATTTTAACAGGTAGACTTACTTCCGCTCCGGTCTTGACTTAACCGGAGGGTATCAAATTTTTTTTGGTAAATTATGATGCATTCCAAGTGGGTTAGGGTTATATCCATATGCTACATGAGAATTTTGTAGCCTATGCCTCTAGACAACTCAAGGTGCATGAGAAGAATTATACAACTTACGATCATGAATTAGTTTACACAGTTTTTGCATTGAAAATATGTAGGTATTACTTGTATGGTGTTCATATAGATGTGGATAGAGGACATAAGAGTCTCCAATATGTGTTCACCTAAAATGCATTATATCTCTGAGAAAGAAGATGGTGGGAATTATTGTAAGATTACGACATTATTGTTCTCTAAAATCCTAGCAAGGCCAATGTTGATGCGGGTTCTCTAAGTCGTATTACCATAGGTAGTGTGAATCATGTGGTAAGGGTAAGAAAAACCAAGTGAATGATGTTCATAGATTGCCCAGATTGGGTGTATGGTTGGAAGATTCATTAAAATGGTTGTTTTATGGTTCACCATAACTCCGAGTCATTACTCGTGGTTGTGGTAAAGTCTAAGCATCATCTTGACCAAATATTGATTGAACTTTGAAGAAATAAATACTTAACAAGTTCAATGAGTCATTCTCCTAAGGAGGGATGGTGTTCTAAGGTACCAAGGTAGATTGTGTGTACCGGTTATGAATAATTTGAGGGAAGGAGTCTTGGAAGAAGGTCATGGTTCTCGATACCCCAATAATCATAGTCCACAAAAATGTATCGTGACCTTGGAGATGTATATTGGTGGGATTGTTTGGAAAGGGACATAATGGAGTTTGTATCCAAGTGTCCAAATTGCTAACAAGATAAAGATGAGCATCTAAATTCTAGTTGTCCAATACATGAAATAGTTGTTCCTACTTGGAAGAGGGAAGAAATTAATTATGGACATTGTTGTTGGGTTGACTTTAACCCAGAGTCAAAATGACTCAATTTCTGTTATAGTGGATTGATCGAAAAAAATGGATCAATTTATACCGTTCAAGTCTACATATTTTGCTGAGTATTATGCAAGAATACACATTCATAAGATTGTGAGTGTTCACAGGATACATTTGTCGACCATATTGGATAGAGGTGCTCAATCCACTTCTCATTTTTTGATGTCTTTTAAACGAAGGTAGGGTACTCAAGTGAAGATTTGCACCACTTTTTATCCTCAAATGGATGATCAAGCGGAGCATACTATTCAAACCGTATATGACATATTAAAAGCAGGTGTGACAGATTTCAAAGGTAATCACGACAATCAACTACCGTTGATTGAGTTCTCCTATAATAATATCTATCATTCGTGTCTCTCGATGGCACCATTTGAGGCACTCTATTTTAGGTGATGTAGGTATCCGGTTGGGTTGTTTGAGTAGTGTGAGTCTTAAACTCTTTGTCCTAAAATAATCTATGATGCTTTGGAAAAAGTTTGGGTGATAAGGGATAGGTTTAATAGAACGTATAGACAGCAAAAATCCTTTGCCGACAATAGAAGAAGAGACATTGAATTCGAAGTAGGTGATAAAGTCTATTTTATGATTTCAAATATAAAAGGGGTGATGAGATTTTGAAAGAGGAGAAAGTTAAATTCCCTTTATATGGATCACTATAATGTAGTGCAATGGGTTGGAAAGGTTTCTTATGAATTAAGACTACCTAGCAAACGAGCTTTGGTTCATCAAGTATTCCAAGTCTCCATGCTTAAGAAGTGTATTGATGACAGAGTGTCCATTCTTCTTATTGAATGGTTAGGTGTGGATAATATCCTCTACTATAAAGAGGTTTCGATGGAAATTCTCGATCTCAAAGTCAAGAATTTTAGGAAAAAAAGGTGGCCTCCATAAAAGCCCTATGGAAAAACCACTTAGTTGAGGGAGCAACATGGGATGCCAAGGCTGAAGCGCAGTCCCCTTATCCTCATATTTTCCCTAAAAAAAGTTAGTCATTCCTATTAATAATTAAAATTATGAATAAAATGGGATTTGACTTATTTTTGTAAAACATGCACAATTATTATAAAAGTTCATGTTAAAATTAGTTTTCAAGTGTAAATGCTCTTTGGCTTTATATGCACTTACTTGAGTGTTGTGTATTGTTTCCTTTATAAAATAGTATTGATAATGTCAATATGTTTTTAAATAATGTTCGAATATGTGATTTGATGATCGATCATATTGAGATCATTTTGAAATTGAGAAGGTAATTCCCCATGTTATAATGTGGAGTTCTTTTATGTGGTTAAATTGTTATTTTTAGTTGTTTTATGTAAGTTCCATTTTCGTATATTTATTTGATTTGTGAATTACTCATATGGGCTGCGTCTTATAATTATTTATATTTTTTGTTGTTTGGCAGCTAGTTTTAAATCTATTCTTTCGCTTGAAATGATTTGTGTCATTCAGGGACTAATGTTCCTAAGGGCAGGATGATGTAACAATTCGAAAAGTCTAAGACCTAATCAAGATCCTCAAGTGATTAATTAATACTTAGAACAGTGTTTTATGGTCTAAAATAAGGTATCTAAACTAATTAGGAAGTGTTAGAGTCAAAACGTCAAGAAACGTCCACACCATCTAGTGAATTAAAAAAAGTGCACTAGTATGCCTTTGCATATTTCATGGGGTATTAAGAGTCAATATTTAATGTAAATTCGTAGAAAGGTATAACAAATGTGTTAGAGTGTTTTTAGGGTCGAAATATTTAGGTACGATGCCCTAAGGACAACCCTAAGGGTGCTTGGAGAGGACCCTTTCTTATGACCAAAAGTTGTCAAATTGACTATGGAAAAACAACAAACAAAATGATGAACCATCGATTGTGATCATTGTTCATGCCACTGAAAAATTCAAAACGTTTTCAAAAACTGATCTCTGACACAAACAACACATGTGTTTTACAGGGTCGAGGTCTCATAGGTCTTAGTCTGTTTTCACTGTCCAAATGATAAGTGAGTGAACTAAGTAATTAGTTACTTAAGTGGTTAATTAAGGGTTGGTGTTGTTTAAATTTAGTTAATTAAGTTACTATATAACACCTAACCCTCATTGAACAAACTTAACACTCCTTATTTCCCAAACTCAAACCTCTCTATTTTCTCTCCCTTTTCGCAAAGAACAACAATGAAGACTAAGGTTCAAGGGTATTAGGGCTGCATGATTTCTACTTTCTCTCCATCAACCTTCAAGGATTGTTAAGGTATGATAACTTTTCACTCTTGGGATGTCTTTCAAATTTCGTCATTTGTCATTCAATTGGTTTTGATTTTGGTTTCCTTTTATTATTAATGATAGAATATGGTTGTTTATCCTATAATTCTTGTAGTTCTTTATAATTATTTAAGTTTCTAATGAAATTTTGAATTTGACCCTTTACCATAATCCTTGTTATAAATTGGACTTGAAGATGATTACGATCGTTAGAATTGGTTATATTATTTTTTCAATTCACTATAATGATGATGATGATATTTTATGATGTGATGAATTGTGATTGATATTCTTGATGATGGCTATGGAGAATACTTGGTAAGACATTATGATCTTCAAACTCTTTACTTTAATAAATATGCACTATATTTGATGATGATATTGTGCAATTGAAGTATTATACCTGATTAGAGTATGAAGATATGATATAATGATTATGATGATATGATTAAAAAGAATGTGAAATTATCATGAAGCTATGATAATGAAAGTTTTAAGATGGATTCTCTTGTGCGCCTTTGATGATAATATAATGATTTGTTGATCTCAATAAATGATGGTGTGTGATGAAAGGAAGTTCTCTTCCTATGCCTAATGAGCTAAATGATATGTTATACAAGGGGGTTAACCTCTTATGACCTAAATTAAGCTATGATTTTTAAATAATGACTTGATGGCATTTCAAAAACGTACTTTTTCTCAGCATAGAGTGAACTTGACAGATGTGTTCACTCCCTATAGAAGGGACATTCAGCGAACATTCTCATGAGATGAGGGCTCCAATTTCTAATGTCCATATAGAGAGTTGAAGACATATCTCTTAATTCCTTAACTATATTTCCTCCATAGACATACTAGCTAGTGGATTTATATAGAATGTTATGTTCATGTTTTGTTCTACCTTTGTAAGTAGACCACAATTTTTTTGTAGGTTTTCGTTACACTGGATCCAATTCTTAGCTCACACAGTCTATGTCAGTTAAGAAAATTGTTCTCAAAAGTAAAATCAGATCAATAAAGTGAACTCCAAATAGGGTAACTTAAGGGGTTCTTTTAAGTATAGGTTGGGATGGGACTTTTCCTATACATTGAACTAGTTGTCCTTAAGGGAAGTACTAGAAGGTTGTTCTTATGCTTTTATATAGTAAATGTTATGCCTCTTTTCAATTTTCATGTTGATGATCCTATACGATGTTAGTTCACTTATGAACACATTAATGGTATATATTGCAATATATGATGATTACTACTCATGATTAGATTAGGAATTATTTGTGATCTTATTCCTTGTTTACTTGAAAATATGGAGTTCTGAGACTTCACATACGCATTGCACTTGTAGGATTGGGAAGTGGTTGTGAGTAAGGGCTTTGTATGATGTGATTATATGAACTCTAGTACATGGTTTTTATGATGCTTGAGTTATTTTTATAATGTGCTCTTGATATGATACTATTCAATTTGATATGGCGTTATGTTGATAATAATGTTGTTGACTTGAATTTATTGATGATGTTTGTCTTGTATTGCATATGGATTTTTCTTAATGAATATGTGAGCATTCACTTGCATGTCTTTTTATTTGTGCGTTAAGGCTTTGAAAAGTTATACATGACTTTGAACAAAATGTCCATTTAAGAATGATTTTAAAGATTATATGTGCAAATGTCTCCAGACATTGTACATGTAGATATACTAACCCATATTCTTTTCCTTTTTCTAAACAATATAGGTTCGGGCCATTAAGGATCAAGGTCAATTGGAAGAAGACTTGGACATCTTTCAAAGGTTTATTGGTGAGTCCTCAATTCTCTAGGATGACACCTTCTATTTGTCCTAGTCGAATTAGCTATAGTCTTTAGACGTTCTTTCTTTCCTATTGTTCAAGATGTTGTTGTAAGCCCTATGTGGAAATTATGGATATGTATGAGGGGTATGACCACATGTTCTACTTCTTTTAAATGGTTTAATGTGTGTCAGTGTTATTTGAATAAATCCTTATATATGATTATATTTTCTAAGGAGAAGTCTAGTTAATACTCCTATCTGAGGAGTCTAAGAGAACTCTATATGTAGTATGTGAGAGGTCTAAGTAAACCTTAATGTATATAAAGTTTAAAATTTTCCATATTTTACCAATGATAGTTATGAAGAATGATAAGAGGCTTGTCTAAGTATACTCCAAGGACGACGATACCTGTTACGTTTATGGGGTTCTCCCCTGTCATGACACTTAGTGTCAAGTGAGGCGAGGAACTTTAACCTAGGCACTTCCCCAACTTTCATGAACCAATTCACGGCCAGCGATATTGAGAAGGGCTCGTGAAGGAGGAGGTGATGGTGGCTTATTATTTTGGGGCATGTCAATGAAAAGTTAGCTAGAACCTAGAGGACCACGAGCCATGAAAGGGGTCGTGAACAACCTTCACGGACCATGAAGATGGACATGGTCCATGGGGTGGCTGCCTAAATTTTGGCATTTTGGTAATTAAGTTTTAATAAGTTATTCAGTTGGGTTGAGTTTAATAGGATTATTTCATTAGTATATATATTTTTAAGTCCTCAAACTAATCTTTGACTCATTTATTTCAATTAACTAAAATAAAAAACCCTCATCTTCAAAAAACTCTCTTAAAACTCAAGGAAGACGATTAAAATTGAGTTTGGGCTAGGGTTTAGATTCATGGAGGTTTGTTCCTTAAATTGTCTTAGGAATTCTTATTAAAAACGTATGGGAGTTTTGTATATAAGGCTAGCTATAACCGTAGAGCCATTATCAAGGTGATATCAAACTTTATGATAAAGACTAATTTTCACTCTAACTTTAGGGTTCTTCAGTGAAAGAATATAAAATAATTATATATGATATTGTTTAAGTTAAATTGATGTTTTAAAATTAAAATCTCCATGAACCCCTAATCTTCTAAATTTACAAATTTTTCTTATGAAGTGGGTTTATTATTTATGATCATATGTTGCTGGAATTTATTATGTTGCTTATATTGTTGTATTATAATGACGTATTCTAGAGTATGTCTTGAACCGGTAGATCGAAGAATGGTGCCCTTTTTTGAGGAGTCTAGAACCTTATGTGAACGGGAAACCTTGAATATGAGAAGTCATTTTATAATGAGCTTAATTAGATAGACCTACCAGGGTACCCCTTTCATGAATGAATTATCCTAATTAACCATGATCGGCAACCCTTTTGGACCCTTTCTTTGAAATGGTATTATTACTTTTTAGGGCTTAGAGATGGTACATTCTCAAATACTCATATATGAATGTACGTACTCTATGAGAACCTGGGAAAAGTACCAAGTTTATATTCTTAAGTTAGTAGATCTATTAGAGCATGAGACTAGTGTACAAAAAACCTCCTAAAATCCCCTATGTCATGTGCCTATATGGGATGTATCCTTAGTTCTACTTTTGGAAAATAGAAAACCTTCCATCGTGTGGGGTTTTATAACCTTAAATTCCATAAGTAGATAGTATGGTCTATGTCGGTCTATTCAAATTTTCATCATGTGGGATGTGAACTACAGTTACTTGACAGGTTCTACAATGTGTAAGTAGTCGAATGGAACTCAATATATACATGGTACGAGTAGCCCTTGAAGATGTTAAAGTGAGTTTCCTACGTCTTCTATGATAATTTTATGAAGTCCCATATTTGTTAGTTTTCTCCTAAATGGTTTAAATGATTAATGTTCACTTAGTAATAGTATGTTCAATAGAAAGAATCTTATTTATGATGGCTTTGAGGAACACTTAGGTGTATTTGAAGAGGGTGTATAATAAGTCTCTCTATGTGTTACTTAGGTAGGTCTTAGAGAAACCTTAGGTGGAGAGTTTATATGATGAAAAGTCTTTGTTGTTGAATATGGAATAAGTCATATATGTTAATTTTATTTTAATATGCCGTACGTTTGATTTTTTAATAACATTATGTCTTTTGAACTTTGATGATGAAAGAATTTTATGAAAATGTCATGGAAGAATGTTTCTATACTAGATGTCCCTATTGCATGGAATTTGTATGGCCTCAATACTTAGTGCTGAAATGTGCTAACCCCTTCTTTTCCCATATTTACTAATGCTTAGGGATTGGTGGTTGGTATACTATGGATGATGGATAGGTTTCTAAGGGCTTAAGAGAAAGTTTTGGTAACTCCTCATATATTCGAGGAAAATACCCGCATGTTCCTTATACGTATTTTTAGTCTTTTATTTAATTCTTGTATGGACATAGTCCCAAATGTTCTACTCCAAAGTTATTAGATTGTTTAATGAGACACATTGTGATATTATAGATTTTAAAATCTTCCACCTGCTACTTAATGAAAGTATTCTTCATGCGTGAAAACCTTTTAAAACTCTCCTCTATTTTTATCAGTATAGTATTCAATGAATGATATATGTGGCTTGTATGAGAGCTATGAGAGGTATAATATGCCTCTTAAGTCTAGGGTGTTCCTTCGGGTCGTGACAAGTTTACTTTAAGTGTAGGCTAAGTTTAAAGATAAACGTTTATGCTATGCCTTGGCTAGAATTTTATATTTGACTTGTATGTTAGTTGTGGATTATATTGTGCATGTATTTCACCATATTAATAATGTTTTTCAAAATGGCATAAAAGCATGATTTTAAATAACTTGTCTCCTTTTAACAGGATTTTTGCGTGGTCTTCATACTTCTTACTTAATTGTTCTGATACAATCTTCTTCATGTTTTTACTATAATTATATGCTAAGTTTTCTAGGTTGAATCTCTAGTTGAAGTCTCGGATTTTAGTTTTCAATATATGGTACGTATTGATAGATTCGAGGACACAAAGTTATTATGCTTCCTTTTTTATAATAAGACTCTTATTTATTTCCTTTCAATTGTAAAGGGTCGTGTACCTATGATTTTTATGTTGAGATGTGACATTTTATCATTGTTTAAATAAATATTTTATTATTTTCTTTATTAATAAATGTTTTGGTTTAACAATTGTTTTATTGCCTATTTATTAATAAATGCAAATAAGCTTCAAAAAGACCCCTTTCGGGGTCAAGTATGTCAATATATGACTTGGAAGTGCTCTCTAGTTGTTACAAATTTTGTTGCAGAGAATTTGTATTTGGGAATGGTCTTAAGGTTGATGGGTCAAAATTCACGTCTAGTAGAGTCTTATTTCATCGGTGGGACTGGCGACAACCGTATGAGCGAAATGTTATAGAACGTTAGTTGTCTTAGTTTCTTCATTACTCTTGTTTTGTGATATGGAACGTAACTCCATAATATCTCTATATTATTCCATGTCCAGTTGTCTTCTAGGTATGGCTACTTGAAGGGATAATTATTTATGGATTTAGGTAGAAAATTTAAGTAGAAATACTTTTGGGTAATTTTATTTGGTTTTGATGAGTTGTTTTATGGTTATGCATGATGATTATAGAGGGTCGATGAAGTTTTGAGGTTTGTTGAGATGATTTGAGGAGTAGTGGTGTTAGGTGAGGCCTATAGGTGTTGTTTTATTACACTCTGTACAAGGATGGTATAGGTTTAGTATACCTTTTAGTTAGAATGATCTTTGGAGATGCGTTTGAAGGTTCTATGACATGTTGTCTGACATTAGAACGGTATAAAGTGAGGATTGCTTAGGCTTGCTCCAAAGAGGAGAGATGATATACTGAGCTAGTAAGGTTGATTATTATTTTTTATATTCATGGTATAGTTTACTTGAATTCTCACCTTATGAGGGGTATAGTGAGCTTCAGAGATATGCGATCTTTAGTGTTTTGGTAAGTTTGTGTGAGCAAGAATTTCTTAAAAGAACCTTCATAGTTTTAATGCTTCGGTTAATTAATTATTCCTTATAGATAGTGAATGTTGGGTTGAAAGCCCAATGCTTTGTTAGGTATCCTTATATGGTTTTATAATTAAGTTGTGGATTTCATTATAATTAGAAGTTATCTGAGCGTTATTGTGTATTTCTCTTTCATCCTTACTCATGTTTGAGCCGTAGAGTTTCCTTGTAGATTGTTTTTTCTTTAGTAATCACGAGTGTTAATGAATTATCCATGGCTTTTTGATGTTATGCATGTTTTGGTTTAATTCGTTTTTAACTAGATAGGTAAGTCTTCATCAATGTGTTCCTCATGTTGAATTTCATATAGCATGATTTGCCTAATTATTTCATGAGATTACATGTTGAGCATGCCTAAATGTTGTTTTGAAAGAGTTGCATATCATGCCTAATTTAGTAATAATGAGAATGACGTGATTTGGAGAAAGAAGTTCCTCCAATGAAAAAAAGCATGTGATATATTGATGCATAATGAGTTTGTAGCACTAATTCCTACCTTCCTATTGTGTTTCTAGTCTATGAAGTTGAAGTTGCAGTTTTCTCCTAATTTTGTGCATTATTTATGATGTTGAATGCTTCATTGTAGGCTATTTATTTTGATTCGTTGCCCTTTTTGTTTTTTGTGTCATACGTGGATGAATGTTCCTAAGTGGGCGATATTGTAATTACCCAAAAATAAACTAGTGAAACTAGAGCTTAACATGTGTGCATTTTAATTTTGTGTGATTTTGTCTATTGGCTTGAGTGTGTGTTGTGTCATCTAGAGCCATGGTTGAGGTTTTTATTGGTTAGAATTAAAGGAGTGACTCCCAAAATACTAATCAAATGATCCTTAAGGAAGACAGTAAGCTTTATCTCAAAGCCCCTAGGAAAAACAATTAGTGGCAAAGAGTAGCAAAACTAGTACCATGACCTATGGCTAGCGGGTAAAACCATGAATGGTACTCTTGGTCCGTATTTGCAGTGAAAAAAAGGTACTCTCAGTCCCAAACCTAGGACCCCCATTGACGGGGCATGGACTAGAAAACGTTCCTGTCACATCCGGAGAGCACCCCCTAGACGTAACTTGGCATCGTCGTCCTCTTTGATGACTATGACTAGCCTCTTCGAATATATCATTACATTCGTAGGTAAAATTGTGGAATGATTAAAACCTTTCTATATATATCTTGAGATATCCATAGACCTCTAGCATACATTTATTACATTCATATCGAGTATACATAGACCCTTGATATATGAAGATTACTTAGTCTTTTATGTGTGTGTGTGTGTGTGTGTATAAGCGATATAACATAGTCTTAAAAAATTATGTCTCATCTCATAACCCTCTAAAACGGGAGTATATACATTGGAATACCCTATAAAAGAATACAATAAAGCGACATATAGGTTATACAATCTTGAGTACTCAAATGAAAGGGAAAGAACTAGAAGTCTTATACCTAGAACAACATCAATAACTTGATAGTGGCATTGTCCTCGTAAAGTGAAGACTTACCTAACTTGGATGAGTGAGAATTCCAAGTCATCCTTCAAAGTCGTCATAAAAGCCCTTCAACATTCGTAACCTAACATGTTTTGGAAAAATGTATTAAATGGGGTTAGCACATCACATGCACTAAGTATGAGATCATATGCACATACAACGTGAAATAATGCTAAAAGGGAAATTTCCTTAGAGTATGTAAATCACTTTGAAAAGCCATATGCACATTCAAGAAGACCATACAAATCAATAAGACATATTCATTATATCAATATCATTTACATCACAAGACCAACAATACAATGTGTAGTCAAGCCAACATGCATCTTCACATAATTGAGCAAATAATCAAGAAAACTCTATCATCAAGATATAAAAACAACAAGACTGAATAAGTGTTCATTACAACATAATAAAAGTTTGATAATTACTCATGAACCCTCATGAAGTCCAATATTTAAATGATTAAGCAATGTCTCATAACGTTAATCAATAAAGTAAACCTAAAAAGAACCATAACAAATGACAAACTTCACATAGCATATCATTAAAAGTACATAACGTCATACTTTTGTATTGAGGACTAAATATATGTTCATAAGTAAAAACAATATCATATAGTATCATAAACATTCAAGATCATCATATTCATTTTATTTATATTTATAAGCATATACATACTTAATAACATCCTCCTAAGACTTACGTTAAGGCCAACTAGCAATGTACAGGTAGAGTCCCATACCCCTACCTAGGCTAAGTCAAACCTATCAAGTTATCTTAGTTAGAGTCCATTTTATTATTTTATATTACTTCTGGGAACAACTTTCCTTAACAGATATAGACCACATTAGTCAATGTGGAATCTGGTGTCATGGGACCGTACACCGAATGAAGGAGGACTACTTAAGAAGGTAGTACCAAACATGAACATATAAACTGTGTGGATCCGTTAATTAGTAATCCTATGGGGGAAACATAGTTGACAAACTAGGAAATATAATTGAGACCCTCTTAATTACACATGAATTATAGTATCCAAACTCAAGAGTACATTAGGGATCCTACCTTGCTTAAGTGGGAAGGGACACTCCTCACTCTAGTTCACTCAGTGCTACACTTGAAATGTCTTTAATACATTTATTAATAATGATAGCTTAATGTAGGTCATAGGGTATTTCAATTTATAATCATTCTCATCATGGAGCAATAAGAATTGCATGAGTATTATCCTTTCATTATTATTCAAATATTTGGGGTTAGCCCATTTACATAATTAAATCATGATAAGGCACATTAGTAAGTTATCACCATCCTTATAACATTTACATCATAGAAAAAACCTCACAAACCATAGTAGAGACATTTCAATTCAACATCATACCAACCCTATTAATCATAATATAAGGTATACTTCAATACAAGATCATCAATTAGTCACAAGTATCAACAATTGAAGTAAAAATAGAGATCACAAGACTTACTCAGTCTCCTTCACAATGCCTTTATCAATATCTTACAATCAACCTTAAGCTTAACCCTACAATGGTATAGTAGCATCAAATAATAGTAACCAACATAATAACAAGGCTAATTGAATCATTATAAAACGATGCATCCCTAGTTCATAGCCTAGAATAAGAAACATAGGTCAAGATCATAACCTACTTCACAACCTTTGTCAATTACTAAACAACTACCATAATTTAATTATTATACATCAAAATATACTCATAATTTGTATAATAACATCATAGGATAGAAATTTAACCATTAACAAAGTCAATGGAACAAACACTACACAATTAAACTCAAGATAACAACTTAGGGTTAAGGGAAAAGGTCATATTCTATAAACTAGAATAGTCAATGAACAATTACTGTAATATAGAAATAATTAATCTTAGAATATTAAATACAATTAAAAGAAACAATAAATGAATTCCAATTGGAAGATAAATTTAGAAATAGGAAGAAACCTACATGAAAACTCATCTTCTGAAACAATTTTTAAAGAAACCTCTGAGGAAAGGAATCACAAAAGTGAAAGGAATCCCATACCTTATTTATTAAAGAAGTTTTATAGAAAACATTTATTTCTAGGAGCCCTAGAACCCCTTTAATTTAACCTTCTATGGTTTTCTTCTACTTGGGAGAGAGAGAGAGAAGAGAAGGAATAGCAGTTTGGGTTGTGGGAATTATGAGGGTTAGGTAAGGTTTATTAGATTAGGGTATTTATATAGGTCATTAACAAACATTATATGACCTATATTATCCCCATAAAAATTAACCAACTACCTAATCAATTAAATGGTCAGACCTACAAAGATGCAGCAAAATCAATGGACTCTTAGACGAGAGCAAGTTTACGCCCCGTTTCTAAATCGATAGACCAAAGGACCAACTGTTTTGTTGGTCCATCGTTAGGTTCACAGACCTCTAAAATCCCTGTTTTTGCCATAAATCTAAGTTTCCATCGATGGGGGAAGTTGCATCTCGTCGATTGGACCACGATTTGTTGGTTGAATACGTTGGTGGATGTTTCGTTGGGCAGCTTTTGCCCAAACATGCAACGGTCGGCCTCAAGGGCCCTTAGTTTGACCTTTGGTAGTCGTACCTGGACGTTGTGAATATGAACTAAATATAATATATGTTGGACACCATTCCACAAAATTTAATCATTTTTAAACTCCTAAAACATAGTCAAATAGGCTATGGCACACTAGCACCTCATTGAACTTGTTCCTGGACGTCATGGGCGTTCTTTGATGTTTTGTTTTCTAAACTTCCTAAATGACTTATATACATCAAAATTAATATTTAAAAAGTTTATAAATGTTTTGAAACCTATATTAGGCTCTAGAACACCTCTTAAATTTTCGTTGTGTTTCATAATCCCTCTCTTAGGAACATTCGACCACGAATGACACTACAATCTTTTAAAAGAACTGAATAGACTCAAGACTAGTATCCCAACAAAAAACAATATATTATAACTGGAATTAAAATATCAATCATGCAATTTACACATAGAAAGACTTCAACTCCTACACATAAAAATCAAAATCAAAATATGAGGAATTTGCTTGTCACAACAACGTGAGCTCAACATACCATATATGAGTTAACTGTGGCAAAACTCTACTTACACACATGCTCAATATAATATCATAAAGACTCACCATATGAAAATGCACAACATCACTCAAAACAACTAAAATTGGAAATTAGGGTAAGAGGACTTGATGTCAGCCTCAACATCCTATGTTGCACTCTCAACTAGGCGATTCTGCCATAACACCTTTATGGAAGCCACCTTATAAAAGAGGTTCTCTTGAACACCTAAACCTTCAATAGGAAGAATGGACTAGGAATCACCCATACACTTCTAAAGCATGCAATCATGAAACACATGATGAACACAAGATAGTTCACTAGGGAGTTTCACTTCATATTCAACCATACCAACCATTTACAATATTTCATAGGGACACACATAACGAGGACTAAACTTATCATGATTGCATACTTTAACCACCCCTTTCATAGGAGAAATTTTTATACACTTTATCACCTTCTTCCAACTCTAATTCCCTTCTCGTATGGTTTGCATAACAATTTTTCCGGCTATAGGCTGTTTTCAAACGATTTCTTATGAAATAAACCTTCTCCAAAGTCTTATAAATCAAATTGGGACCCAAAAGTCATGACTCACACACTTCAACCCATCAAATTGGAGATCTACATCGCCAACCATACAAGGCTTCATAAGGAGCAACGCATATAGATGAATGGTAGCTATTGTTGTAAGAAAGCTCAATCAAAGGAAATTGTTTATCCAAATTTCCCTTGAAATTAATTATAGAGTCTCTAAGCATATTCTCGAGGGTTTGAATAGTACTCACCACTTGACCATCCGTTTGAGGATGAAAAGCGGTGCTTAACTTCACCTTGGTACCCAACCCTTTTTGAAATGTCCTCCAAAACCTAGATTTGAATTGTTCACCCCTATCCGATATGATGCATAATGGAATGCCACGGCGACACACAATATCATCTTTTAAGATCCCTGCGTAATCCACCACCGACTAAGTGGACTTGATTGGAATAAAATTAGCCGATTTGGTCAACCTATCCACATTAAGCCAAATGGAGTCATATTGATTTTGTGTCTGAGGCAAACATACCACAAAATCCATATTAATGTACTCCCACTTTCTAGTAGGGATTTGGATTTCTTGAAGTACACCCCAGTTTTGGGGTTCGACTTTAATTTGTGGGCTATTTGGACACTTTGCAACGAATTCTTTATGTCATTACTAAATCCTTCAAACCAAAACACTTCCCTAAGGTCATGATATATCTTTGTGGAACCCGAATGAATTGAGTAACGTGACACATGAGCTTCCTCAAGAATATGGTTCCTCAATCTATCTACTATGGTAACACTCAACCTTTCTCGATACTTCAATAAACCATTCCCCCCAAAGGAGACTGCCTTATTAATCTTACCCATAACCAATTTTTCAACTCCATCAATGGTTGATCAATGTGTTGTTTAGACTTTACCTCAACAACCAAGGACGATTAAGACTTATGATGGCCAAAAAAACCACCATCCGGAGAATATTCAATTCTAACACTCAATCTCTCTAGCATATGAACATCATACACTATGTATTTATTTGCTCCATCTACATTAGACACAGAACCCATGATCATACGATTTAGAGTATCCACAACCACATTTGCATTGCTGAGATTGTAGAGAACACTTATATTGTAATCTTTCAACAATTCTAACCACCTTATTTGTCAGAGATTTAACCTATTTTTTAGTAAACACATATAGAAGACTCTTTTGGTCGGTAAACATATCAACATGGACACTATACAAATAATGCCTCCAGTAACTCAAAGCAAATACCATGGCCGCTAACTTAGGGTAATTAGTGGGATAATTCTTCTAATGCACCTTAAGTTGTCTAAAGGCATAATCTTTTAATTTCCCGCGTTGCATAATAACACACCCTAAGACCACTCTCGGTGCATCACAATACAGAACAACTCCCTTGGTACCCTCCGGTAAAGTCAATAACGGAGCAAAACTGAACTTATCCTTCAATATTTTGAATCATCCTTCACATGCCTCCGACCACTCATATTCACATTCTTTTGGGTGAACGTAGTCAAGGAAGATGGAATCGAAGTAAAACCATAACCAAACCTTCTATACTAACCCGCTTAATCACAAGTAACAAAAATTGAATTAAAGAATAGATATCACAAAACTTACTCAATCTCTTTCACAACGCCTTCATTATGGTCTTTCAAAAAACCTTAAAGTTAAACCAACAATGGTGCAATAGCATCACATAATATTAACCATCATAATAACAAGGAAAATTGAATCATTATACAACAATTCATCACTAGTTCATAGCCTAGAATTGCAGACATAGATCAAGTTCCTAAGCTATTTCACAACCTAGGTAAATTACTCAAGAACTAGAATAATTGGATTCTATTTAATGAAAATCTACTAATAATTGCTATAATAACATCAAAGGATAGTAATTCAACCAATAACCAAGTCAATTGAGCTAACACAACATAGTTTAAGTCAAGATCATAAACGAGGGTTAGGGGAAAATGTCATCTTCTACAAAGTAGACCAATTAATCAAGTAGTGTAATATATTCACAATTAATATTTCTATTATCAATACAATCTAAAAAAACATAATCAAATCCAATTGGAAGATAAATTTTGAGATTCGAAGAAACCCACATGAAAACAAATATTCTAAAACCAATTTTATAACAATCCTTTGGAGAAATGAATCCCAAAGGTGAAAGGAATCTCATAGCTTGTTGATTGATGAAGTTTTATGGAGAAACTCTGAACTCTGGTAACCGTTGAATTTTACATTATATTGTTTTCTTCTATATGGGAGAGAGAAAGAATAGAGAAGGAAGAGTAATTTTTGTTGTGGGAATTATGAGGGTTAGGTTAGATTTATAAGTTTAGGGTATTTATATAGGTAATTAAACAACTTTATTAGACCTCCCTTAACCCCCAACTTATTAAATAACCAACTAACTAAATAATTTGACAAACTAAAAACGTGCAGCCACGTCTACGCCTTGTTTGTCAATGTACAGACCAAGGGAGCAACTGTACTGCTAGTCCATCGTTAAGTTATATGACCTATTAAATTCCAATATTGTCCAAAAATATAAGTGGAGATCGACAGAGTAAATCGACGCCCCGTCGATTGGACCACGAATCGTTGGTTGCATCTGTTGGTGGACATTGCCTTCGACCGTTTTTTATCCTTAGGGAGTCTTACGAACATATCGACTATCAAATAACTTTAATACATGTTAGAAGCCCCTACACAAAATTTAATCCGCTTACGACTCATAAAACATAGTCAAATAGGCTAAGGCGCAGTAGAACCTTATTTTACTAGTTCCCGGACGTCAGGGGTGTTTTTTGACATTTTTATTTCAAAACTTTTTAATTGAGTTATTATATAATAAAATTGATCTTAGAAAAGTGTATAAACCTTCGGAAACCTATGATAATCTCTAGAACACGGCTTATTCTTTCAAAAGCTTATTGTTTGTGGTTTGGTGGGCGTAGATTGCATCTTTACTTTGTCGTTGGTTTGGCCAAGCCAAGGGTCATATGGTATATTTCTTATTAATTATATTAATAGTTGGGAGGTTATGTTAAGTTTATTAATGTATATTAAGGGTACTAAAACATCAAAATGCTATTTCAGATTTTTTATATACCTTTCACTAAAACAAAACCCTTTCTCTGAAAATATCTTCTTTTTTGAACTCCATCGGATGTAAGGTCAAGCTAAAGGTACAATTGATGACTACATGGTTTTTATTCATTATTATTTACGATTTATCTAGTTTAAGATATGATTATCCTTCATTCTTTTTTAATCATCCATTCAAAGAGTTAATTCAAAATTTATTTCAAAGTCTTCCTATGATAAAAAATACTTATTTTTTCATATAAGTAATGGTTCATTGGTAAAAAATTATTCGAAGCTACTGTAATGATGAAATAAGTTTGGTTGACGATTTTAAGTATATTTTAAAATTATATCCATCAATAATCTTTTCTCTCTTCTAAATACCTAAGTTTATTGGAAGTTTGTTGATTATGAACATATAATGCAAAAATTGTGTTTATACATAGTAGTTTCTAATTTAAGTCATTAAGTGTATTTTATTGATGTCAATTTTTTTATCTATGATATGAGGATCATGACCTAGAAATAGAATTTATGAATGAGTTCATATTTAAGTGCTTATATGGATGATGGAAATTGGTTTTGTAAATATGAAATTGGTCTTATATATTCTAGTATCTTGTATATATTTGTTGAGATGGATTCCAAATTATATAGAATTATGATACATTTATGTTATGTCCAGTTGTGGTAAATTAGTTTACTCATCTTTTACATTATGATCATCGCCTTTGTTCGCATATTGTGCTAGAGTAAATTCTTTTAATGATGTTGTAATGATGATTGTAATGTAAAGAAAATGTGTGATCTAACTGAATGAAAGATCATCATTTTACAAGCAACTTGTGTGAGGATTGAGTGTTGTATCTTTTTTAGCACTTGTGAATGATGATGGTTATGTTAAAGTTTATTCAAATACATTCAAATTAATTTTGAATGAACGAATATGGGGTAAGAGATGGATGTTGTCACGATAGTTGAGGTGGGGTATCTAGTAACAATCTCTAAATATCTTATTAATGAATGAATGTAGGATTTGGGATTGTAACTATCTAAAGAGTTTATAAGGGTTTTCTAGTAACAATTCAAGTGTCCCTTTTGAGCTTTCTCGTAAATGAGTGGATGATGAGTTGTGTTTGACACCCTCACATGACTCGAGACGGTGTATTTAGTTGTAATCCAATACCTTAAAATGTATAAATCTTATTCAAGTATAATATTTTCTGTTGAATAATTCTATGCACTGAGTGGATTGTGATATGACATTGAAACCGTCACATGAGTTGAGGAAGCATTTCTAGTAGAAATATCTTAAGATGTATGACCTCACGTTAGTTGAGTCACCGTATATTGTAGAAATATCCCAAACCCATAACTATGTACCCTCATAGGTGTATAACTTGTGGATCAACTTAATCTATAAAGAATGACTCGACAATATGCAAGTAGGTATCCCTTACTTCGATTAGAGTGAAACTAGGATTCCATGAATTTGTCTCAAGGTCTATGTCGGTTTAGCTTACATTCCACGAAAGAATACAATGAACTATGTGTTCTTAAGGGTATACTACTTAATACGTTTGGTAGATGGGATACCGTCTACGCATTGCACAAGTAAGGATTAGGGAGTATTAATTGTTTGTTTCTTATCAAACTAATGAAATGAATGGGGTGTTTTAATGAAAATAATGAGAATCTTACATTATGCCTTATAAGATAAGGTTTTCCTAATTTAATAGAAATTAATAAAGAATATTGAATTTTACTTGATATAGTGATGCATACTATAATTTTA
The DNA here is from genome assembly GCF_036512215.1 of Solanum lycopersicum. Taxonomy (NCBI): domain Eukaryota; kingdom Viridiplantae; phylum Streptophyta; class Magnoliopsida; order Solanales; family Solanaceae; genus Solanum; species Solanum lycopersicum. Next base: position 33,637,322 of record NC_090802.1, on the reverse strand, counting down.
TATATTATTATAAGTTACATAATTTATCATGATTATCGTATGCGAATGTGTCTTATCAAAGGATACTTCAAAGGAGTACGTAGTGTAAAAAGTACTACGGGATGATACTTATATATCAAACAAGTACGACTTTAAGTTGTCTTAGATTTTGCTCTTAAGGAGATGGCATGAATCATATGATATTTATCTCTGTTAATAAATTGATGTGTTAAAGTGACAAGATGAATTTCAAATGCAGTTCGGCTATCCTAATGTGTTTCCTGTGTGGAAGGTGGTATGAGAAACTATCGATACATTGCACAAAGGTATCACATAAGGGTTACTTGAGGCGGAGTGTAAAAGTGAAGATAAATATTTATGCATATTCTTGAGTTAGAATTGTAAGTTATTTCTACTTTGTTGAAGCTTATATTGTCCATCTATTACTCCATATTAATGGTCATCATACTGACTACTTTATTGTTCTAACACTATCTTCTTCATGGTTTTATGATAATTTTAGTTTGAGGTTCCTAGGAGAACTCTATAGTTTAAGACATTGATTATCATTCATCGATACATGCTACGTCCTCATAAAATCGCGGACAAACAGTTCTTATCATTTATTTTTGACATAATAGACTCTTAGACGTTTCCTTTCAATGGTAAAGGGTCTGTCCCTATTATGTTGATTTTGTGTCAAAGAAGATTGTGTTGAGACTTAGTATTACGTCGTTATATAAATGAATATCTTATTGTTGTCTTTATTGAGAAAACCATTAAATCAAAAGTTTTTTAATGCCTATGTCATGAATGAATGCCACGAAGCTTGTACAAGAATCCCATGTGGATAAGTCTTGTAAGATATGACTTGGAAATTCTCTCGGGTTGTGACAAACATTGTATCAGAGCATAAGGTTTTGGGAATTTTCTTTAGGTTGATGTCTCAAAAGCCACTTCTAGTAATGCCATTTTCATCGGTGTGAGTTGAAACACATCTATGAGCAAGAGTTTATAGGAAGTTAGAAGTCTAACTTTATAAATTACACTTGTGTCGTTCCATAGAGCTTAACTGCATAAGATCTCTATCTTATTCCATGTCTAGTAGTCCTCTCGATATGGCTACTTAAAGGGACAATTTTTCATTAATTCGAGGGAGTCAAGGTAAGTGGAGATTCAATTGTAATAATTTTACATGGAAAGAGTTGTATTAATTGAATGGAGTCCTTCGATTTTTATGAGTTACTTGTTATTTATTTGTTATGTTTATTGAAGGTGGATGACATTCTAAAGTTTGTTACAATAATTTGGGTAGTAATGGTTTTAAGTGGTTCTGTTTTTTTTTGTTTGACTAGTCTCTTCTAAAAGAAGGCATATGTTTATTACAACTTTTGGCTAGATTTTTCATAGGATATGAGTGTCAAGGTTTTGCGATGAATTGTTCTGACCATTGAATGGTAGGAAGTGATGATCCCGTAGGCTTGTTCACAAAAAGATGGATGATGCAGTTAGGTAGTAAGTTGGATGAGTGTTTTTTATATCCATGGATTAGGTTTCCTAAAATTCTCAGCTTATGATTGGTGTAATGAAATTACAAAGTATGTGATCTTTTGTGGTGTTTCTAAGGTTGTGTGAGTAAAAGTTTCCTAAAAAGAACTTTCCTAGTTTGAATACACTAGTAAGGTAATGATCCTTACAGATAATAAACTGGATGTTTTGTTGCACCCCTTTCTGCTAAATCTCGTAGCATCACTCCATTCATGTAATATGTTTTTCCTTCAAGGAATACTTTACTAGCAAGAGTGATGTTGGGTAGAAAGCCCTAAAATAAGTTATGTGGTCATGGACGGGTTTTCCCTAGAGTTTACTTATTGCTTGTCTTATGTTTTGGAGTCATTAGTATGAATTAGTTGTCAATGGCTTCTTATGTTAGGTACATTTTAGCTTAGTTATTGTATAATGAGGAAGACGAGTTTTCATGAATTTTTTTCTCATGTTGATTTGATATAGCCTGATTTGCCTAATTTGTTGATGCGAGTAAATGTCAGCATACTAAAAAATGTTTTTGAAAGAGTTGCATATGCTACCTAATAATGTTGTAATAAGCATTATTTGATTATGAGAAGGAAGTTCCTCGAATGAAATAAAGCATGCAAAGTCTACTTGTTTGATGAGTTTGCAAGAGTAGTTCCTACCTTGTTGTTGTATTTCTAGCCTATGAACGCGGAGTTTATATTTCCTCCTTGTTTTATATAGTGTTTACGATATTGCATGCTTCATTGTAGGCTTTTTTTCTTGAGTCGTTACGCTTTATGTGTTTATTTGTCATACGTAGATGAATATTTCTAAGTGGGGGATAATGTAACGACCCTAAAAATGAACTTGTGAAACTACAGCGTAAATTTTGTGCGTTTGTATTTTTTACGAAGTTTTTTTAGTTTGCATGTGTGTTATGTCATCCTGAGCCATGGTTGTGGTTTTTGGTTGTAATAAGTAAAGGTGACTCCCCAAGGACCAATCTAACGGTCCTTGAGGAGAACACTAAGCATAAGCCCTAAAGCCCCATGAAAAAATCGTTAGTAGCAAAAAGTGGCAAAAACCATAAACATGTCCTATGGCGCATGGGTTAAACCATGGCCAGTACACTTAGTCTGTAGTTGTAACGACCTGTTTAGTCGTTTTGAGCAGCAGACTTCAATTCTGGAAAAACTGGCAGAAACGACGGACCCCACAACGTACCGTCATGGGCACGACAGACCGTCGCAGGGTCTCGTTTCAAAACACTTACAAAATCTGAAATTGGGTACTTAAAATCGACTCTCTAAACTTCGTAACGGAGTGGCAGGACGGACCGTCACAGGTGTGATGGACCGTCACAGGTGTGACGGACCGTCACAGGTGTGATGGACCGTCACAGGTGTGACGGACCGTCACAGGCCATTCACCCAAAATCAAGTTTCTGAAATATGCGACAGACAGCAGGACGGACCGTCGCAGGCGCGACGGCCCGTCACAGTTTGCATAATCCCAGTTGGATTCGGATTTCTGGTTATGTTTTAAAGGGGCGTTTTGGACTATTTCTGCTATAATTATATATTTCGTGGGTTGATATTAATAACTCAAATTCTTGGGGGTTAAAAGAGGTAACCTTAAGTTAATTCGTGGGGTATTATTGCCATCTTTTATTCTTAATTATATACTAATTAGGGTAAAAGAAAGAGGGTTTGAATAAGAAAACAGAAAGAACAAGAAGGGAGAGAGAGAACCGATTGAGAGAAGAGGAGAGCACCAAGCTTTGAGGATTAACTTGCGTGATTTCAATTCTTCGGTGGAGGTAGGTTATAGTTTTCATGCTATTCGTAGTAAACTCTTAATAGTGAATGATATGTGTTAGTAGTATTGTAAACCCTTCTATATGCTTAATTGTATTCTTGCATGAATGATGTGATTATGTAATTATGAATAAATAAGCATGATGAAGCTTTTGAATCCCAAATCTTGAAAAGAAACCCTAATCATACTTTGTTAATGATGATGCCTTGGTATAAAAGAAGGCTTGATGAACGAAAGTAGTGAGATTAGGGGATCGGGTGCCACGTTCCAGTACCAGGATAGAATATGAGGATCGGAGTGTCATGTTCCGACACCAGGATAGAATATGGATCGGGTGCCACGTTCCGGTACCACGATAGTATATGAGGATCAGGTGTCACGTTCCGATACCAGGATAGAATATGGATCGGGTGCCACGTTCCGGTACAAGGATAGTATATAAGGATCGGGTGTCACGTTCCGACACAAGGATAGAATATGGATCGGGTGCCACGTTCCGGTACCAGGATAGAATGAGGATCGGAGTGTCACGTTTCGACACAAGGATAGTATATTGAGGAGCGGAGTGTCACGTACCGACATGAGGGGAATAAAGATAATGAATCTTTAAATATGTTAATATATTCAATCTAATGAACTGAATTCCCCAATGAGTATGATGAGAAGGTGTTAGTCCTCATTGATGCGCTTGGTGTTGTAACCAAGGGTCATGGTAACTGTAAATGCTGCATGCTAAGGATATTAGTTGATTTTAGGATATTGCTTAATACATACTGTTTTCTATTTTGAGTTGGCCGATGATATCTACTCAGTACCCGTGTTTTGTACTGACCCCTACTTTTATAGCTTTTTTCTTGTTTATTTGTAGAGTGCAGCAAACGTGCCGTCATCTTCGACTCAACAGTAATTCAAGCCAGTCTTACTACATCGGAAATTCAGGATGAGCTAATGCTTCTAGCTTGGACTGGATCTTCTTCTTCAAGTCTTGATGCCTTGAACTTCTGGCATGGACTAGCTTCTTATGTATTTTTAGCTTCTTAGAATACTCTTAGTTTAGTAATTTGATTATAGATGTTCTTGTGATGATGACTTCCTGATTTTTGGAATAATAATAGTTATTGATTTTATTAATGAGTCTAAGTCTTCCGCATTACTTATGTTTATACTACCTTGAAATGTTTAAGGTTTAGATTGGTTGGTTCGCTCGCATAGGAGGGTAAGTGTGGGTGCTAGTCGCGGCTGGGATTTGGGTCGTGACAAACTTGGTATCAAAGCATTAGGTTCGTTGGTCTCATCACACAAGAACAGGTCTAGTAGAGTCTTAAGGAACGGTAGGGGGACGCCTTTACTTTTCCTTGAGAGGCTATAAGACTTTAGGAAAATTTCACTCTTTCATTCTTTCTTTCGTGCTACTACTTGAGTCCAATTGGTATCTAGGCGATACGAATTGGTATCTGACCATCTTGACTCTCTTTCGCAGATGGTTAGAACGAGAGCAACGACTATGCCAACACCAACACCGGCAAGACAAGAAACAACTGAGCCAGCCACTGGGGCTGTGGCTCGAGGAAGAACAGCGGCAAGGGGCCGTGGTAGAGGTCGTGGGAGGACGTCCTCTATGGGAAGAGGACGAGCGCCTAGCCCATCTGATACTAGGGCACTGACTCCTCCACCGACTGAGGAAGTAATAAGAGAAGGGGAGGATGGGGAAACTGAACAAGTGCAGAATGAGGGATTGCCACCCCAACCTACCCTAGAGATGATCAATCAGGTTCTCGCTTATCTTAGCGGATTATCTGATCAGGGCCAGACACCCCCAGTGTTTTCTGCACCAGCACCTCAGGCTCCAGAGGTACAACATGCGGCTACTATCGCTCCCCGCATTGATGTTCCATTTGAAATAGGCACGTTTCCACGTCTGACTACTGCGCCTATAATGACAAATTATCAGCATGAACTTTTCAGTAAGTTCTTGAAATTGAAACCTCGAGTCTTCAAGGGTGCGGAATCTGAGGATGCTTACGATTTTCTGGTTGACTGTCATGAGCTACTACAGAAGATGGGTATAGTAGAACGGTTTGGTGTTGAGTTCGTGAGTTATCTGTTTCAATGGAACGCCAAAATGTGGTGGCGGTCACATATTGAGTGTCAACCAACAGAGGCACCACCTATGACTTGGGCCTCATTCTCTAGCTTATTTATGGAGAAGTATATCCCCCGAACATTGAGGGATAGGAAAAGGGATGAGTTCTTGAGCCTAGAGCAAGGTAGGATGTCGGTCAATGCATATGAGGCTAAGTTTCGTGCATTATCCCGGTTTGCCACCCAACTGTGTTTCAGTCCACAAGAGCGAATTTGCCAGTTTGTGAAGGGGTTGAGGTCAGAATTGCAGATTTCGGCCTTACAGATAGCGGCAACGGCAAAATCCTTCCAAGAGGTGGTAGAATTTGTGATAGAAGTGGAAGGAGTGAAGCCAGACGACTTCACCCCGACATCGACATCAAAAAGGTTTCGAAAGGGAGGTGAGTTTAATGGTGCTTACATTAGAGGATAGGGTTCGGGAAGTTACTCAGTCCGACAAATTCAGTCTTCACTACAGACTGTAGTTGGGGGTCCACCTCCGACCGGTCAACACTTCTCTGAGAGACCTATGCATGAACCCAGAGAGTGCTATGGATGTGGGGAGATTGGATATATTAAGAGATATTGTCCAAAACAGAGTTACAGACCTCCAAATGTTAGAGGTAGAGGTGGTCATGGCAGAGGCCGTTATTCTGGAGGACGTGGTGGTCGAGGAAATGGTGGTCACCAAAACGGCCAAGGTGATGGGCAAACTAGAGCCACTACATCACAACAAGGTAGGGGCAACAGACAGACTAACGATAGGGCCCATTGTTACGCTTTCCCTGGGCGGTCTGAAGCGGAGGCATCTGATGCTGTCATCGCAGGTAATCTTTTGGTTTGTGATTGCATGGCTTCTGTATTGTTTGATCCTGGATCCACATTTTCTTATGTATCTTCCTCATTTGCTAATGTTCTAACTTTACATTGTGAATTACTTGATATGCCTATTCGTGTTTCTACTCCGGTGGGTGAGTCTGTGGTAGTTGAAAAGGTGTATAGGTCTTGTTTGGTGAACTTTGTGGGGAGCAACACTTATGTAGATTTGGTTATCTCAGAAATGGATGATTTTGATGTAATTCTAGGTATGACTTGGCTTTCTCCGCAATTTGCGATCTTTGATTGTAATGCTAAAACGGTGACGTTAGCCAAGCCTGGGACAGATCCGTTAGTGTGGAAGGGTGACTACACTTCCAATACGGTGCGTATCATCTCCTTTCTTCGTGCTAAGAAAATGGTTACCAGATAGGGATATTGACTTCTGTATCGATCTCGAACCGGGCACACGCCCCATTTCTATACCCCCTTATAGAATGGCTCCCGCAGAGTTAAGAGAGTTAAAGGCACAACTTCAAGAGTTATTGAACAAAGGCTTTATTAGACCAAGTGCATCTCCTTGGGGTGCTCCGGTTTTTTTTTGTCAAGAAGAAGGATGGGAGTTTTCAAATGTGTATAGCTTACAGACAACTAAACAAGGTAACCATAAAGAACAAGTATCCTCTTCCCCGCATTGATGACTTGTTCGATCAGTTACAAGGTGCTTGTGTCTTCTCTAAGATTGACTTGAGATCTGGTTATCATCAATTGAAAATACGGACAACGGATGTGCCAAAGACTGCTTTTCGAACGAGGTATGGGCATTACGAATTTGTAGTGATGTCTTTTGGTCTTACGAATGCCCCTACTGCGTTCATGAGCTTGATAAACGGGATTTTTAAGCCATATTTGGACCTCTTCGTGATCGTATTTATTGATGATATATTGGTATACTCAAAGAGCAAGAAGGAACATGAAGAGAATTTGAGAATGGTATTGGAAATGTTGAGGGAGAAAAAGCTTTATGCCAAGCTCTCTAAGTGTGAGTTTTGGCTAGATGCAGTGTCCTTCTTGGGGCACGTGGTTTCTAAACATGGAGTGATGGTGGATCCTTCTAAGATTGAGACAGTGAAGAATTGGGTAAGACCTACTAATGTGTCAGAAATAAGGAGCTTTGTTGGGTTAGCTAGCTACTACCGTCGATTTGTCAAGGGATTCTCTTCTATTGCTTCCCAATTGACGAACTTGACTAAGCAGAATGTTCCATTTGTATGGTCGGACGAATGTGAGGAAAGCTTTCAGAAGCTCAAGACCTTGTTGACTACCGCACCTATCCTTACCTTGCCAGTAGAGGGTAAGAACTTCATTGTTTATTGTGATGCATCCAATTCTGGTTTGGGTGCAGTACTAATGCAAGAGAAGAGTGTGATTGCTTATGCTTCAAGGCAATTAAAGGTGCATGAACGTAACTATCCAACTCATGATTTGGAATTGGCTGCGATAGTGTTTTCATTAAAACAATGGAGACACTATTTATATGGGGTTAAGTGCGAGGTCTACACGGATCATCGTAGCCTTCAGTATGTCTTTACTCAGAAGGATTTGAAATTGAGACAGAGGAGATGGATGGAACTACTGAAGGACTACGACATCACTATTTTGTATCATCCGGGGAAGGCGAATGTTGTAGCAGATGCTTTAAGTAGAAAGGTGGGAAGCATGGGAAGTCTAGCTCACTTGCAAGCTTCTAGACGCCCATTGGCTATAGAGGTTCAGACTCTAGCTAATGACTTGATGAGATTAGAAGTAAATGAGAAGGGAGGACTGTTGGATAGTGTGGAGTCAACATCTTCTTTTCTTGACAATATTAAGGGAAAACAGTTTGATGATGAGAAACTAAGGCGAATCCAAGATAAAGTATTGCGAGGGGAGGCTAAGGAAGCACAAACCGATGAGGAAGGTGTTTTGAGAATCAAGGGAAGGGTATGTGTACCCCGCGTCGATGATTTGATCAACACTATTCTAACAGAGGCTCATAGTTCAAGGTATTCTATACACCCGGGTGCAACCAAGATGTATCGTGACCTAAAGCAACAGTTTTGGTGGAGTAGAATGAAGTGTGATATTGTTGACTTTATTGCCAAGTGTCCAAACTGTCAACAAGTAAAGTATGAACACCAAAGGCCCGGAGGAACACTTCAGAGAATGCCCATTCCGGAATGGAAATGGGAGAGAGTTGCAATGGACTTTGTGGTTAGTCTTCCAAGGACAATGGGTTGGTATGACTCCATTTGGGTGATTGTTGATAGGTTAACTAAATCTGCTCATTTTATTCCGGTTAAAGTGACTTACAATGCCGAGAAGTTAGCCAAGATGTATATCTCAGAAATCATTCGATTGCATGGGGTTCCACTATCCATCATATCAGATAGAGGTACGCGGTTTACTTCTATGTTTTGGAAAACATTGCATGTGGAATTGGGTACTAGGTTGGACCTTAGTACTGCGTTCCATCCTTAGACCGATGGTCAGTCTGAGCGAACGATTCAAGTGTTGGAGGATATGCTTCGTGCATGTGTGATAGAGTTTGGTGGTCATTGGGATAGCTTCCTACCCTTAGCGGAGTTTTCATACAATAATAGCTATCACTCAAGCATTGATATGGATCCATTTGATGCATTGTATGGTAGGAGATGTAGGTCTCCCATTGGTTGGTTTGATGGGTTCCATGACACAGGCTTCCATATTGTCTCATGTGGTCTATGTCGGTCAAGGCAAGATGTTCTCAAAAGTAAGATTAAGTAATAAATTGGAGTCTAACTAGGATTACTTGAGGGGTTTGAGTTAGTCTAGGTAGGGGTATGGGACTCAAACTATACATTGCACTAGTTGGCATTCAGGGAAGTCATAGGAGGATGTTCTTATGTTTTATGCATTAATAAAGTGAATAAAATGTATGTGTTTACTCTATATGTTAATGATACAATATGATGTTTGCTTCATATATGAATATTTTAATAGCCCATATTGTTAAATGATGATGGATACTACTCTTAATACCATGTTATGTGATGTTACGCATTTCTTATGACTTATTATTCGTTTGATTTATTGGGTAAGGTTAGGGGTCTTTTGCTTAGCCATTGCACTTGTACACTTAATGGAGTTATATTATTAATGGTTTTTCTTTGGGTATGGTTTTATGAAATCTTATGCATGCTTTGTTGTTTTAACATGATGTTAGAGTTACATTGATTATGAATTCTCTTATGATATAGACATGTTGACTTGGTTTAAGTTTAGTTGGATAGTCTAGTGTTGAATATGCTATTGTCTTAGTGAATATGTGATTATTGTCTTAGATGTGTTCTTGATTGTGCATAAGGCTTTTCGAAGTAACCTGACATGGTTTTAAGCAAATATCCTTTTTAGCATGAATTCACTATTTTATGTGCATATGATATCATACTTAGTACATGTGATGTGTTAACCCCATTTCTCCCATTTACCTCAATATTTTACATTCTGATTGTTGAAGGGTTCATGACCTCTTTGAAGGAAGGCTTGTATCATTTCTCAATGTGTGGATGTGTGCTCATGTTTCTAGAATGATGCCTTTCTATTACTCTATCAATGTTACATTGATATAGTCTGAAGACACTCATTTCACTCATGTTGCTTAAAGACATTGTTATAAGCCCTGAGTGGCAATTTTATATTTGTGTATGGGTTATATCCGTATTGTTTGTTTCCATTTAGACATTTATTGTGAAACATCACTTTTTTAAGACTATATTATTTATGTTGTCTATATGTGGCATAAAAGTAGAAGATTATATAATCTTCCTGTACGAGGAATCTATGTATACTCCCTATAAATATACTAAGTGTAAGTGAGAGGTCTAAGTAAACCTCATGAGGTAGTTATAGATAAAACATTTTAATTTTCTACACTTTTTAACTTATAAAATGTAGTCACAAATACAAAGAGGTAAGTTTTAGTCCTCTTTAAAGACGAAGACACCGGTTGATTCTAGGGGGTGTTCCGCGGATGTGGCATTCCCCAAGTCATTCACCTATCTCTACTAATCTCACCAAATTGTCTGCCACAACACTTAATTTGAAAGCGATAAATACTAGCCTTAGTTAATCTATTTAAAGATCCGAACATTATAAATAATTTTTACTTTACAATACTATATATCTTGTATTTTCTCTAATGTTTCGAGAGAGTTTTTGGGAGACTTGAAGAAACAATGATGTAATCCTCTCCATGTTCGAAGTGGGTATTCTCCATTCTTCTACATTCTCTTTAATAAAGGTTATATTTCATACGATTTAATTGTCGTATCATTTTAGGTATATTTTGTTATTAATTGATGTGTGCCTGAAATCCCCAATTTTTGGGGTGTGTTTTAGAAAATATTCATTCATATCATTGTGAGGTTTCACTTTCTTAATGGTAATTTTCTCTAGTTGTCCTGGTTTAAATTAGAGGGTTTTAAAATACCCACCAATGTGCTTTGGGATTTCCCCAGATGGAGATTGTTCATCAAAGACTGCTGATTGATGGCCTTAGTATCAGTTCAACATTAAGTTAAGCCCGAGAGGTTGAGCTTTAGTCCTATATCCATAAAATCATCTTGAGTGAGTAAATATGGTAAGGCGTACGATGGCCTCCTTATGAAAAATGGATGTTCGAAAGGAATTGATTTCAAAAGGGTAAGTTGCTCCACAGAGAACTTATTTCCATCTAAATCATAGCTTAGTTACTATTATCTTGATACTTTTCTATCGAAATCATGTACCCAATGATTTATCTCAAATTGTATTATGTACACACCCCAAAAACTTCTCCCCTAACTTGATTTTCCTTATTTTTACTTTACTTGTGACAAAACCCCTATCCATATTTTACACTTTGTTGTTATCCGTTGATTTATAATAATGTTTTTTGTTTATCACTTAAGTTATGGAAAATTAGAATGAAATTCAAATTGGCTATATCTTGTAGACATTGTTCCTTTTAACATGACCCCAACCCTAAGTTGGTATACTAAACTGTCAACGATCATTGATGCACAAATCGTAGGTTAGTCTCATTGGTCATGATAAGCATCAATATCTAACAACATTTTCTAAATACCTTCTTAATTAATCATTGTGGGATTTGGGATGGGAACTCTCATGTTAGTTGAGGAAGGGATATTAGTAAAAGAATAATGTCTATTTGGAGGCTTCTAATAAATGAATGAATTATAGGATGGTATAAATACTCTCACGTGAGTCGAGGCGGGGTATTTAGTACAAATCCATTACACTATAATGAATGAATGTTATAAAAGTATAATTCTTTATGGGAAATAATGCTAAGCACCGAGTGGATGGGTATAGGAGATGGAAACTCTCACATGAGTTTAGGAGGGGCATGTAGTAGCAATCTCTTAAGATGAATTCCCTCATGGGAGTTGAGGAAGGGTATATTTTAGCAATCTTCCTATCCGACAACTATGTACCCACATAGGTCTATAGCTTGTGCATCAACTAAAGCTAGAAAGAATGACCCTACCTTAGGTAAGTAGGGATCCCTTTTCCGATGTTTTTTACACCGAGATTCAATTAATTTCTCACATGGTTCTCATCGATAAGGCCTAACCCCAAAAAATAATATTATTAACTATGTTGCCTTAAGAATGTAGTACTTAGTATGGTTGGTGGAATGGGACGTTATTACGAATTGCAACAAGTACGCATTTGAGACAAGTGATGGGGTGTTCTTGATAATGCTAATTAAATGAATGAGTTCTTATTATCACCATAAATATATGTGACCTTATGTCTTTGTCGCGATCGGGAAGCACTACCTTGGGGTAACCGGCATCTTCGTCCTAAAAGCGACCTTAGCATAAATCATCATATTTAATAGGTAATAAGGATATAGAAAAATTAAGACTGTACATATGAATATTACATAGACTTCTCATTTATAAAAAAATATTCTACAATGGTATCGCCCATAACAATGTTACATAGGAATATAAAATATGGAAAATAACCCTTACAACATTACAATATGTTTCATTTAGAAATTAAAATATAGTCTTCAGGAACAAGAAATAAGAAAAGTAGATTTATTCTTCTTAATCCTCGGACTTAAGGACTCACTAACTTGGGTTTATCTTTCAATGTTTTCAAGTAGGCAATTCAATGTCATCAATGACCGGAACCTACACTTTTTGTGGAACTAGAGGAGATATGGGTTAGTACAACCACATATAATAAGTATGGATGTATACAAGTAAATAATCTGAAAACATGCAAAAAGGACATTTTAAGATAATCATGGTAAATTTGCGTTGAAAGCATTTATGAACATCCCAATTTAATATACAATTTCATACCCATAACAACAATAATAAGATATAGAAATTTTAATATGCAAGAGTAACATCATACTAAAGCCAAATAAAAATTTCACGTTTTTGATTCCATTTAATCAGAGCATCAAAACACCTCACTCACAATCCTAATACAAGTCAACTAGTGCAATCCTTATATGAATTCCCATACCCAAAATAAAACATGTAACCTAGTAAATACACATTAAGAAATGTTTTACATCATATAGCATCATAACAAGCACAGAAAACATCATATATAGCAATATATATCAATACCATGAGTGTTCAGTGAAACCAACATAATATAAGATCAAAATTATACATAATCTCTATTATGAACCTAATTTATAACATGAGTACATACAAGACATCCTAAAACTCCCCTCAAGGCCCATTTGTGCAATGTATAGGTAAAGTCCCATACCCTTACCTATACTAAGTAAAACCTCTTATGTCATCCTAGTTAGTGTCCATATTCTTACATTCATTCATTCACTTTATATTTTTCAATATTTTCCATAACGGACAATAGGTAAAACCCTCACACCGAAAGGAGGGCATCCTACTTTTCAGGGTAAGACATATGCATGATCGTAGTATCTACGTGGATCCAATAGCTACGTTTCCTATGGGGGCACATAGCTAAAGAACTAAGAGGTTGTTACTAGGAACACTCTTTATACTAATAAGAATTATATTTTCTATCTTACGAGAGACATACTATGAACCTCCCGTGAATGTGAAGGAACACCTCTTATTTTCATATTTACTCGGTGCTAAGCTATATTCACTTTTTAAAGAACCTTTATGTCTTTCTTAAACATTAGTTCATAAGAAAGGCTCTTGGGAATTATCACTATATATGATATGTACATAGCTTATATGTAATTTAGATGAGAATATACTTTCCTAAACAAAATATTATGTGAGATCAGTTCCTCCAATTCAACATAGTAACACCTATCATCATATCACAATTCATCACATTCATAAGATGATCATATGTTCGTAACTTCATCATTCGTACTTCAATTAATCAACATTACAAAGGATAAGAGAACAATAACATAATAGCAATCCTAGTTGATGAACTTGAAGGTCTTACAGTGGTTAGCATAGAATGAATTCATGACTAAATTCCCAACCAATTATATATTCTCATCGACCCAATACCCTCATCATACAATATGTGACTTTAGAAGAAAAATCTTAATTTAATTATCTCTAGGCATCAATTTACATAATAAAAAGATTCCAATTAGGGTTAGGGGAAGAGACACATTTGTGAATTATTCAAGAAATGGAGAAAAGCCCAACAATGCATTACAATAAGTAGTCCATGAATGTAGTAACATGAATAACACAAGTCTAACAATGGAAATCCATTCCAATCAATTCATAATCAAGATAAATGATTTGGGGAAATTGGGGGAAGAACATTGATCTAACAAAACCTCAATTAGACAATAAATAATTTTTAACCTATATAAACTTAATTAACCTAAGTAATCACAACGCGTCATAATTAAGAAAGAATTTCTGATTTAGAAGGAAACCTATTTGTAGACAAAACCCTTCAATGTGAGTAATTTTGGAAACATCTTTGAATGGACCTTATGGAAAAAAGAAACACAAGAGTGAATTAATCTTTATTTTGAGGATGTATTAATAAAAAAAATTTAAGTAGAAAACTATTAATATCTGTCTTCTTCTTCAAGGTCCAATGGTCTTCAATGGATTTTGGGTACAGAGTGATTTTTAGAGAGAAGTGAGTATGATTTGGATTTCAATTTGGAGATTTTATTTTAGTGGGTGGATATGGGGAAAAACTAATTTAAAATCAATATATAACCCTCACCTAAAATGCCTAAATGACCCCTCACTTAATTAGACATATTTGTGATGTCAACCATTACTATAAAATTTTGATTTTTCATCGGGAAACAAGTATGCGTCATGGAGTTGCTCCTTCAAGTGTTCTAAGATTAATTTTTCAGAAAGTACATTCCATGACGTGTCTATGATAGGGACAATAATCTTTGGCCTTTTGTTAACAATATCTGTGATGCAGACTTGTTTTATGAAGGTGTAACTTTTGTTGCGTTGGGCAGCTTGTTTTGCCAATGGTGGTGTCCTTCTCAAGGACACCTAAGGTTGTCCTTGGGGGTTTGGACCGATAATATTTTACTCTATAATTATTATTTTACCTATTTAAAGTATTTATACAAGTTTTTAACTTCATAGGGAACTCCTAAACCTTCAAAAGATATAAGGACGTTTACTAGTTAAATTTAACTAGTCTTAGGACCTCATGGTTGTCCCTTGACGTTCAGACTCAAACACTTTTTAATAAAGTTAATTATATCAGTATTAGTATGTAATTATTGGTATTCACCATGTGAGACTCCATTTTGGGATAGAAATTTAATGGCGTTAGAATATACCCCCTTTAGGAACATTCATCCCCGAATGACACCTTACTCCTTTCATAGGAAAAGAAAGAGACTCAATACTTGCAGCCCAAAAAGCACTCTTTTCAACACATACTCATAGCGTTAAAACATAGTAACTAAATCCACAGTTCATCATGTATAAGATCTCACCATTTTATATCACATAATGAGGAACTACATATTACATATCAATATAAGCTCAAAATGAACACCAAAGATTTAAAATGCCATCTTTCTTCAAAACACATACAAACATGCTCTATAAAATTCTCATGAAGGCAAATATGCCACACCACATATAAGTGCGCTTTACCATCCATTTGTGGATGAAAAGCGGTGGTTAGCATCACGTTGTTACCCTACCCTTTTAGAAATGACCTCCAAAACCTAGATGCGAATTGTGAACCCCTAACCAAAAATGTGGATGATGGAATATCGTGGTGACACACAATCTCATATATGAATATCGTTGCATAATCCTCCACCAAGATTGTTGACTTGATCGGAATATAATTAGCGGATTTCGTCAACCAATCCACAACCAACCATATAAAATCATGTTTCCTTTATGTTCAAAGAATAACTACACAAAAATCCATATTAATATCCTCCCACTTCAAAGTGGGAACTTTGTTTCTTGAAGTAAACCACTAGGCTTTTGGTGTTCGACTTTCCCTTCTTTGCAATTTGGACATTTTGCAAAATATTCTGCTATGTCCCCATTAAGCCTTCCCACAAAAACGCTTCCCTAAGGTCATGATACATCTCTGTAGAACCTAGATGAATGGAATAACATGAACCGTGAGCTTCCTCATGAATTGGTTTCTCAAGTCATCAACATTGGGTACACCTAACCTTCCAGGATAACTCAAGACACCATCCCCCTAAGGAGAATGACTCAATAAGAATATCAAGAACCTATTCTATCAACTCAATAATGGTTTGATGAAGTTTTTTGTTAGGCTTCACCTCAGCCAAAAAATATGATTCGAAGTTATGATGGACCGTAAAACCACCATTCGGAAAATCTTCCAATATAACACCCAAATTGGCCAACCTGTGAACCTTTTTCAATAGGTCTCTCTTAGCTTCTTCTACATGAGACAGACTACCCATGGTCATTCGACTTAGATCATCCGCAACCACATTGGCCTTGTCAGGGTTGTAGAAAACATTCATGTATTGATCTTTGATCAATTTCAACCTCCTTTTTTTTGGAGATTCAACTCTTTTTGAGTAAAAATATATTGAAGACTCTTGTGGTCAGTATACACATCAACATGGACACCGTACAAATATTGCCTCCTTATTTTTAAGGCATAAAACACGACCGCTAATTAAATATCATGTGTTGGATAATTCATATCATGCACATTATGTTTTCTAGAGGAATAAGCTACTACTTTCTAGTGTTGTATAAGGACACACCCTAAACCCATTTGGGATGCATCACAATATAAAACGAAGCCCTTAATACCCTCTGGTAATGTCAACACCGGAGAGGAGGTAATACTTTCTTTCAAGATTTGGAAGCTTCTTTTACATGTCTCCGACCACAAAAATTTCACACTCTTTTGGGTTATAGTAGTCAAAGGAAATGTAATGGACGCCAAACCATCAACGAAACTCTTATAGTATCCCTTTAGACCCAAAAATCTTTTATTATAGGTTTGTTTCAATGGTCTAGGCCACTTCTTCACTACTTCGGTTTTCCTTGGCTCAACCTCAACTCCCTCACTACAGACGATATAACCAACAAACATCACCGCCATCAATCAAAACTCACATTTTTTCATTCTTGGTAAATAGTCTGTTCTCTTTAAGAACATGAAACACCACTCGTAAATGATTAATATGTTTACCCTCATTTTCGATTATACCAACATGTTGTCAATGAAGACAATGACAAATGAATCTAGGTAACTTTAAAAAAACCCAATTTATGAGGTCCATAAACAACGCTGGGAAATTACTAAGACCAAAAGATATTACTAAGAACTCATAGTGTCCATATATACACCAAAATACTATTGGTATATCCTCACCTCTTACCCTAAGTTGGTGATACCGCGATCTCATGTAAATTTTAGAAAAGTTTATTGGACTTTGGAGTTGATCAAACAAGTCATCAATCTAAGCGACAAGATTCTTGGTATTAATATTGACTTTATTCAGATGGTGATAATCAATGCACATTCTAAGATACACCTCCTTCTTTAACCTAGGCTTTTCTTGAATGTGAATCCTACCCTTAGAGGAACCACCATTATAAGACTTGGTCTCTTTTTCCTCTATACACGTTCCCCTTAACATAGTTTCTTCAACTTGATGAGCATGAAGCATGAGACGAGAGATGTTCATATTATCATTAAGCATATCCTAAAGAAATTCTTTAACCAAGTCAGCAGAAACCTTATAAGAAGACAACCCATCTCATCTCTTGAGTTTGAAACCAAGGATAGAGTATAATTGGAAACTTAGTAACTTCAAATAATAGTCAAGTATACTCATACATCCTTGACGAATATTGATGAATTCTTTCACAATAGCTTCCATAGTATCTCTAGAAAGAACCAATCAAGGAAATACCTCTTGAAGATCTACCAAGTCATCAAACAACCTCTTAGTGACCTATTATCCCTCAATTAAAAATACCAAGTTTGGGCCACATGATTGAGTTGGTAGGCTGCAACTTGGGCTTCTCAATTTAGGTCACACCCATAGAATAGAGAATCTTAAAAACCTAATCGAGAAAATCATGAGTTTCCCAATCCTGCCTTGACCCAAAGAACATAGGTGGACTTAAACTAGTAAAGTCTCTCAAACTAGAGGCCATACATTTAGCATCTTAAGGCACTCGAGGTCTTACCAACCAATTCATTTGGGGCGTCATAGTTTAAACTTGTGAACTGATGGCATTAGCTTGAGAGTTCATGGCTTGAGTTAAAGTGAGAAACGATGCCCATATATCTCTATCATTCATCGGTTCAGGAACATTCGGATCTTGATCACCCATAACAACTTCTTCAGGTGGAGGCACATGGTTGTCTTGTGGAGGAACTTCGTTGTCTTGATCTCCCACATTAGCCATTTATTTCTCTGCCCTTCAAGAAGTTGTTCTTCTAGTATTTATACCTATTACTCCGATACATGATTTTGGTGAAAGCACAAAACAAGAATCTAGAGGCATACCATAGGAATACAAGAAGATGTGAGTTTCTAAGCATTAGAGACTCTATCATTCATATGTGTGGCGCGCTTCACAATTAGGAATGTGAATCTACATAGACCTTGTTCAATGAGACATCATTTCTAGGGACATAAACATCATGCTCTTATAAGAAGATTGTCACATCCAAGGAGCACCCTTTAGAAGTAGAAGTTGTCGTCTTCCTTGAAGAGGAGTAAGAATAACTTCTTACCATTCATTATTTCATTTCATAGGTTAAAAAGTGACGAAATTAAAACTTTTTGTCAACGTCTACTTCATCATGTTTACTGGGACTTCTCTCTTACACATAAAATATTTATAGCGAGTATTCGTAGACGCATCATATAGGAAGATTACATAGTCTTCTACTTTTGTGCCACATATAGATAGCATACATAATATAGTGTTAAAAAGGGTTTTGTCATACTAAACCATCTAAATAGAATAGAACAATACATGCATAGCCTTTGCACAAATGTAAAAGTGCTACTAAGGGCTTACAACCATGTCTTGAAACATCATGAGTGCAATGAGCATCTTTAGACTATATCAAAGTGACATATGTAGAGTGACAAAAATATATCATCCTTGGAAAGTGAGGACCTACCAACACTTGGAGAAACGATCCAAGCCTTCCTTCAAACTGATCATTAACCCTTCTACAACAAAAAAAAATTAAACGTTGGGGAAAAAGGGAGAAATAGGGTTACCAGATCACTAGTACTAAGTATAGGAACATATGCACACCTAACATAAAAATCATGCCAAAAATGGACATTTTATTAAAGCATGCTAATTTATTTTGAAAAGCATTATGCACATTCAAGAACCAATGCAGATCAATAACCAATATTCCTTAAGTTTAGACAATGTACTTCACAAGACCAACATGCATATCAACATAATTGAGTACATAATCAAGACAAGTTTATCATCAAGTTATAATATAAGCAAGCATGTATAATAGTTCATGGCATTATAAACAAAGATGAATCCTTACTCATGAACCCCCATTAAGTCCACTAGTGGTATGAACAAGTAAGGCCCCATAACCTCATTCAAAAACTAAACAAGAAGCATAAAAAATTCCCTCTTTACAAACTATTTCCTTAAGAGTAAACATCAGCATACTTTAACAATGTAGACCAACAACAAGTTCATAAGTAAAACCAACATAGTATCCTTAACATGTTAGATCAACATATATATATATATATATATATATATATAAAATTTACATTTATAATCATATAATCATAAAAGAACATCCTTCTAACACTCCCTTCAAGGCTAACTAGTGCAATGCATAGGTAGAGTCACATACCCTTACCTAGACGAAGTAATACCCCTTAAGTAATCCTAGTTTAAAGTCCACTTTATTTCTTCATTTTTACTTTCGCGAAAAACATTCATTAACCGACATAAACTAATGTGTAATCCGGTTTCATGGAACCCAACACTGAAAGATGGTGCACTACGTACAAAGGTAGTACAAAACATGAACATAACATCTATGTTGATTCACTAGCTAGTATTCCTATGGGGGCAATGTAGTTCAATAACTAGGAGATATAGTTGGGATCCTCTTCATGATACGTGCATTATAGTCTGCAATATCATTACTACAATAGTGAACCTACCTTTCCTATGTGTAGAGGGATGCTCCTCACTATTAGTTCACTCGGTGCTAAGCTACAGTCGCTTTTGAAATGTCTTTAATGAATAATCAAAAGTAAGTTTAGGTCATAGGGTCTAGACTTTAAATAGTAATAGTCATAGCTCAATAGTAATTGCATGAGAGAACCTTTTACTACAATCCTTATATTTGACATTATCACCTTAACATGAACATATCATAGTAAGGGACATAGGTACTTCATCATCAACCTTATACCATTACATCTTAAGGATAATCTCACAATCACATAATAAAGGCATTTCAATTGAATATCATACCTACCTTAATCAAAGTTATCATAAGGTATACTTCAATATATCTTCATCACTAAACAAAGGTAATCATAATTGAAGTAAAGGTTTGAGATCCCAACACTTACTCCAATCTATATAAGACACCATCATGAATGTTTTGCCATCAACAGTACAATTCAACCAAACAATGGGTGTTATATAATAACAAAATAGTAATTAACAAAATAATGAAGTCAATTGAATCACAACACAACAATTCATCATTAGTTCACACCCAAGGGTTAGGGACTTAGGTAAAATTCATGTTGTACATCACACCTTAAATTAGTTAATAAACAAATATAATAATTGAATAACAATACATCATATTATACATATAATTATCTAAATAAATCATAAACAATGCTATTAAGAAGATTCAAATTCGTAATATAAGAAAACCCACTTGAAACACATTAATTTCAAATCAATTTCAAGGAACCCTTTGGGAAAAGGAATCCCATAACTTGTAAATTGAGGAAGATTTATGGAGAAAATTAGTGTTCTTGCTTCCCTATAACCCTCCTTTGCTTGATCTTCTATGGAGTTTCTTTGGGAGAGAGGAAGAAGACAGAAGGAAGACCAATTGGGTTTTGGGAATTATTAGAGTTTGGTTTACATTCATAAGAATAGGGACTTTATATAGACCTTCCTTAACCCCAAGATAATTAACTAAAAAGATAATTAATTGATTAAACTAACCTAAAACGCTATAGCAAACGAATGATCAGATCTACAACAACACCACTGTCACGATCGAAGTCTAGATCCTAGGTGAAACCAGTGTTGTTGACCTCTCAGAGGTCGTAGACAAGCCTACATACATCATCATTAGATCATCTAGGTTAATATTAGCGGAACATTATGAACTTTTTGTTTACTTAGACTTCATAGTGAGAAACATTGAAGTCGTATAAGACTATCTAGATACTCATAAGCGTTTCATAACAACCATATAATATAAAGATAATCAAATGAAAGAAAAAGTCATATCTGTATAAAAATATAGAGTTGCCAAAATGGAACCAATACAATATGTGAAAATAACTCGGAAAGAAATACTAGTGGAACATTCTCAACTAGCTTATGCCTACATCTAAGCTAGAATATAAAGGATGGGCATCCTCAAAATCAAGAAGGCCTACCATGTCCGAACGAATGCCCCACTTCCGGATAACTTCAATGTAGACACGTAAGCTCTAGCGTTCACCTACACTTGCACCTAAAAGTAGAGAGTTGTATTGGATTAGTACACACTTGTATTAAATATGGGTATATTCAAGTACACAGCAAGGACATGCATTATTAAGAAGATCTCTCTCCTAACTATATGAGGTATGGAAAATCAAGTCAGCAGAATTGGCAAATCGGATTAGGAAAGTCATGCTTTGAGAGTAACATGCATCATCATACATTTCATCTTGCAAACAGCACATAACATATTGCACATATCATATCACATAGTTCATATCATTCCTTCATTTGCCATGAGACCTTGGAATCATAGACTGGACATTAAGACTTACCAAAATCTCTCAACATATGGGACCTCAACTAGGGAGACTCCTTTAGTAAAACAGAGTCTGCTTCATTCATCCATATGTAATTCATTTTCATTCATTCATATACTAGTGTAATATAATCTATACCAAGGATGTAGTTTAAGACTTTCATCGAGTTCGTTGTGCAATGAACAAGAATAACCTAGTGTAATTAATTTAGTCTAGCTCACCTCTTGATTATCCTATCCTAACAATTTTTGTAGCGTTCATTTTATTATGTGCATTATATGAGGTTGGCCTCATCATATGGACCAACATACCTCAGATTCAACTTTTCCTTCATACCTAACCTAATAACCCCCTTCATAGGTGATATCTTTAAATAGACCGGGTCACCAACATCAAACTCTAAGAGTCATTTTCGATTGACTTCAAAAGACTTTTGCTGAATGTAAGTTGTAGCCAACATGTCCCTTATCACCCTGACCTTATCTAAGGCTTCATTAATGATATCTGGACCCAAAATTGATGACTCTCCAACCTCGTACCACCAAATTGGAGACCTACACCTTCTACCATACAGTGCCTCAAACAGTTCCATCCAATGCTGGAGTGATAACTGTTATTATACGAGAACTCTATCAAAGGAAGATGATCGTCCTAACTATCTCTTATGTCAATCAAACACGCTCTCAACATTTACTCCAATATCTTAATGGTGCGCTCTTCCTACCTATCAGTCTAAGGATGAAAGGAAGTACTAGGATTTACCATTGTGCCTAAGCTATTCTGGAATGATCTTTAGAAATGTGAAGTGAACGGAGCTGAGCTCCTCTATTTGAAATGATAGACAAACAAATCCCATAGCATATCACAATCTCATCAATGTACAATCTCGAATAATTCTTAGCTCTATAAGTAGACTTCATAGGGTTTAAGTAGGCAGACTTAGTCATCCTGTCCACAATAACCCATATAGAGTAATGTTGTCTCCTAGTCTTTGGAAGATCAACCACAAAGTCCATATTAATTGCCTCCCACTTCCAAGTTGGAACCTCGATAATATGAGTTAGACTGCCAGTCTTAAGATGTTCTACCTTAACATGTTGACAAATAGGATACTTGGCCATATATTCAGCAATATCCTTCTTCAGGCCATCACACCAATAGATCTACTTAAGGTCATGATTTTTCTTGGTGGAACCTTGATTTATCAAATATTAGGAACCACGGGCCTCTGAAACAATTTTGGTCTGCAAATCATAAACATATCGTACACACAACAAGCCCTTGTACCTAAATATGCCATTACCTCCCAAATTAAAAGACTCATTCATCGTTACCAACATTGAATCCTTCAACTCCATCAACACAGTATTTAGATGCTGACCCTTGTTGACTTCAACTACCAAGGATGATTCAGAAGTAGGATGAACTGAAACACCCCGACTAATAGAGTCAAAAAACCGCACACCCTGTTTTTGTATTCTTTGTACATCTTTCATGAACTCCTTCTTCTCATCCTCAATGTGGGATGCACTACCCATTCTCATCCTTCTCAAAGAATCATATACAACATTAGCCTTTCCGTGATGGTAGTTGAAATTCATGTCATAGTCCTTCAAAAGCTCCAGCCATCTCCGCTTACGTAGGGTCAAATCCTTTTGCGTGAACACGTATTTGAGACTCTTTTGATCTGTGAACACATCCACATGCACTCCGTACAAATAGTGCCTTTTTATGAACCTTTAGCTGTCTGGACACATCAGCTATCACCTTTCCACCAATCATAAGAACACAACCCACACCAACCCTAGATCCATCACAATAAACAGTGTAATTCTCACTATACTAAGGCAAAGTAAGCACAGGGGCTAAAGTTAGTCTGTCCTTTATGTCCTGCAAACATATTTAGCAAGTATTCGCCCATTCAAACATTACTTTCTTCTTCGTCAAAGCTTTCAGTGGGGCAGCAATGGAAGAAAATCCCTCCACGAACCTGTGATAATAACCAGCCAATCCAAAAAACCTATGGATATCAGTGGGAGTAAGAGGTTTTGGCAAGCTCTTAACAACCTCATTCTTCCTAGGGTCTACCTCCATACCTTTGTCTGATACAACATGACCAAGGATGGTCACTGATCTAAGAAAGAATTCACACTTGCTAAATTTGGCATACAACTGATGTTGTCTAAGTACTTGAAAGGTGAGTCTTAAATATTGTTCATGCTCTTCCTTGGTCTTAGAGTTTATGAGAATATCATCAATGAATACTATGCGAAAGAGTCTAAGTATTCACGGAAGACCTTGTTCATGAGATCCATAAATGCAGCTAGTGCATTAGTGAGACCAAATGACATGACTAGAAACTCATAATGACCATAAGGGTAAGAAAGGTTGTTTTTGGGATACCTTCATCCCTAACCCTAAAATGATGGTCCCCTTAACGAAGATCAATCTACAAGAAGAAACTTTACCCTTAAAGCCGATCTATCAAGTCATCTATTCTAGGATGAGGATACTTAACTTGATAGTCACTTTTTTGAGCTACCGATAATTGATAGACATTCTAAGGGTTCGATCTTTCTTTTTCAAAAACAACACTAGAGCGCCCAAGGGGATATTCTTGGCTAAATGTAACCCTTATTAGTGAGATCTTTTAACTGCATCTTAAAATCTTTGATTTCAGCTTGAGCCATTCTGCAAGGTGGAATTAAATTTGTTTAGGATAGGGTACTAAATTGTTACCAAAGTCACTCTCTCGAGTGGGGGGGGGGGAGGGAGAACTCAAGGAAAATCAACAGGAAAAACATTTGGGAACTCATTCACTAAAGGCACTGAGTCTATCGAAGGAATGTCATGATCTAGATTATTGACACTCATAAGATGACATAGTAATATATTGGACATCATTTTATTGTCTTTAAGGATCGATACCAAGGGATTAGGATGGATCTAGTTGTACCCCTCCCAAACCAGCTCTACTTCATTAGGGAAAGGAAATATAACGACCCAACTACGACAATCCAAATAAGAATAGCAACTATGAAGACAATCCAAGCCAATAATGATGTCAAAATCGTTCATAGGTAAATCAACCAAATCTGCACACATTGTCCTAGCACATACATCTAATGGGCAATCCTTGTACACACTATTAACTCTTACATTTTCTAATAGAGGTGGAATAACCACTACAGAATCATGCAAAACTTCAGGCAATATGTCAAAAGTGAGACAAAGTAAATGAGTTACAAAGGAAAGTGTAGATCTTGGATAATGTAAGGCAATAAAAAGAAGTTAAGAATACTTGCAGCATACCTGTGACCATATCAGCGGGCTTCTCCTGTTCCTCCTTTCCTTTCAAGGTGAAGAATTTGATCTTCTTAAGAGGCTCAGCTGCTGCTACACCCTATGGAT
The DNA here is from genome assembly GCF_036512215.1 of Solanum lycopersicum. Classification (NCBI taxonomy): domain Eukaryota; kingdom Viridiplantae; phylum Streptophyta; class Magnoliopsida; order Solanales; family Solanaceae; genus Solanum; species Solanum lycopersicum. The sequence continues at coordinate 33,612,115 of NC_090802.1, read as the reverse complement.
TAGGCATAGGCTGAGCGTTACCTCTAGCCTGACTCCAATTCTGTGGGCAGTCTTTGACCATGTGCCCGCTCTTCCCGCAACAGAAGCATGCATAAATGCCCTATTTGCACTCTCCACTATGAGCACAGCCGCACTTGGCACACTCTCTTCTAGGACGCTGCACATCACCTTAATTGTCCTTCTTGAGCTTGGGTCTACCTCATCTAGGTGTTGCATTCCTCTGAGAGTTAGATTTCATTGAAGTCTAATGCCCCTTTTAAAATCTGGGCTTCTAACGGACGTTGAAGTTGTTTTTTCCGTCACTATTACTAGGACCTGCCTGATAAGAAGGTTTTAACCACCTAACCTCACAGAAACTCCTCTTCCTCCTGTTGTCATCTACTTGCTAGACATGCACCATCAAACTGGAGATGTCCAGGCTATCGTGGAGCATCGTAGCTCCACAGTCCTCCTCCAGATCTCGTAAGATTCCTGTGAGGAATCTACTCATCTCAAATCTGTTTTTTATACAAGGAATGTGGCATACCTTGAAAATTTAAAAAAATCAGGAAATACTCCCAGACTTTCATCGATCCCTGACTAAGGTTGATAAATTCCTCAACCTTTGCCTACTTCATCTACGTGGGGAATAATCTATAAAGGAAGGCTTTCTTAAACAACCCCCAAATGACCGGACTTCCGCCCAGAGCTCGGCTATCCTGAAACATCTTGCACCAATACTGTGCAACATGTTTGAGCTGGTAGGAAGCTAGCTCATTTTTAGTATCAGTGGCCCAGAGCCACGCCAATCTTATGCACCTTATCAATGAACTTCTGAGGATCCTATAAAGTCTTGGACCCAGTGAATAACAAATGAATCATCTTCGTGAAGTCTGATAGTCTATTTAACATGCTACCTGCTGGTTGATTATCCCACTAAACATCATGTCAGTTGTCCAGGGCCGTCATAGGCTAGTCCTGCATAGCTATGGCTTGAGTAACCTAAGGTAAAACTGTCTGCACCTCCGCATCAGTAACCTTGTTGTGTTAACCGTCATGGCCACTCCTTCAACTGGAGCCTTTTGTTGAACTTGGTTATCCCAGTAGTTGCTTATCCTCTTCCCCTACCAGCGGTCCTTCTTGTTTTCATTATTTGAAACAAATAATAATTGTTGTCAAATATTCTCAAAACACCACGAAATCAGTCATTATAGAAGGCACGATAATATTATAAGAAGGAAATTTTTCATACGCATCATGCAATCTCCAATTCAGGATAGTGGTGCACTTCACTATCATGACTTAGAAACTACTCAATGTGGTTTATGTAAACTTATTATCCTTGGAATTTGACCTAAGGATCTAATAAAAATATTGTCACGACCGAAGTCTAGACCCTAGCCAAAATCGGCGTCGTTGACCTCTCAGTGGTTGCACACAAGCCTACATACATCATCGTTATATCACCTAGGTTAATTTTTGTAGAAAATTATTGAACTTTTCGTTTACTTAGAATTCATAGTGAGAAACATTGAACTTATGTAAGACTATCTACATAAACTCATAGTCGTTTCAGAACAACCATCTAATATCAAGATAATCAAATGAATGACATAGTCATATCCGTATAAAAATATAGTGTTTCCAAAATGGTACAGTTACAATATCTGAAAATAAAGGGGAAAGAAACACTAGTGGGACATAATCCACTAGCTCATTCCTACATCTAAGATAGAATGTAAAATATAGGCATCCTTTAAAGCTAGAGGGCCTATCAAGTAAGGATGAATGCCCCACGTCCGGATAAATTCATTGTAGTCTCGTAATATCTAGCGTTCACGTGCACCCGCACCGAAAAGTAGAGAGTTATATGGGATTACTACACATTTGTACTAAGTATGGGCATATGCAAGAACACAAGAAGCACATGCATGATAAAGAAGCGCACTCTCCTAATGATATGAGTTATGGAAAGTCAGGTTAGCGCAGTTGCCAAATCTGATTAGGAAAGTCATGCCATGAGAATGACATACATAATCATACATATATTTTTGCAAACATCACATAACATATTTCACATATCATATCACATATTTCATATCATTCCTTTATATGCCATGAGAAATTGGAATCATGGACTTGACATTAAGACTTTCCAAAATTAGGGCTCATCATATGGGACCTTAACTAGGGAGCCTCCTTTAGTAAAATAGAGCCTGCTTCATTCATTCATGTGTAATTCTTTTTCATTCATTCATATACTAGTGTAAACACCATATACACCTAGGATGTAGTTTAAGACATTCATCGATTTCGTTGTGCAATGACCAAAAATAATCTACTGTCATTACTTAAGTCTAGCTTACCTCTTGATTATCCTATCCTTACACCTTTGGTATCATTCATTTACTTATGTTCATTATTTTTGGTTGACCTCATTCTTTCTTTGGGAGCTTTTACTTTAACTGACATTGATCAGGTAAGCATCATGAAATGTAGTATTTAACCACACACCAAAAAGAGGTGGAATCACCGGCCAAAGATATATATTTCGATCATTTGAGGCAGTATTCCTTAAATATTTGGTCATGTATGACTTATGTATCAATATGGAATTGGTCAAGTTCGATCCCAATTAATCCCATAATATTTCCTTTCTTTTCCTCTTCTCTTTTTCATTAATGGAATGGAAGTTGTGGGATCAATCTCCCACAAGCTCATTCTTTTTCTCTTTACTTTCTCACCTATTCAAGGGGTTGTGGGTTCAATCTCCACTCTTCACACATATTTTTCTCCTAACTCTATCATCAATTCAAGAAATCATGGGTTCAATACCCACTCTCCACATTTATTTTAGTCTTTTATTTTTCTCGTAACTCTCTCATCTATTCAAGAGGTCGTGGTTCAATCCCCACTCTCCACATTTATTTTTGTCCTTTATTTTTATCCTAACTGTCTCATCTATTAAAGAGGTTGTGGGTTCAATCCCCACTATCCAGATTTATTTTTCCTTTCATTTTTCTTATTAAATTTTTATGTAGTTTACATTTTGTAAGGTCTTGGGTTCAATTCCCAATGACCTCAAATTTTAAATAAAATATAAAACATAGCTCCAACTAAAAAATATAGGCCAAGACCAACATTTCCAGCAAGTTAGAAATTTGGTCCTCTTTCAATTTGTTTATCTCTCATTTTTTTTATGTTGATTAATGGAGTAGTTAGAGTGACATTTTTCTAGAAATAGTACTCTTTTATGAACATCGCACATTTAAAATTTTCATAAACGAAAACACAACATTTTGAACACACAAAATTCAGGCAGCAAACATAGTAAATTTTCAGCATATACATGGTAAAAATAGTCAATTTTATTATACTTTTCTGGAATATATTTTTCATCCCTTACATGATTTCCGAATACACATTCAACACATAATGATAACTCGACCTTAAATTATCTATCAGATGACATACCAATGCATGCTTTGAATTTTTCAAAGGATATAATGTCAGGGGCATGCAAAGGGGGCAACCTTAGTTTCTCTATTAGAATTTGAACTAAACTTAGGGGTCTCTTGGGAGAGAGACCAAGAGAGAAGAAAACCGATAAATGAATTTGTTGAAAAGATAATTCAATTGTGCTGCCTATATCTCAACAATCCAATGTTTCACAACAGAAACAACAAGCAAAATCCGTCGAGAGATTGATTTTTTACCTTTCATTTTTAAGATTATTTTGCTTTTGAATTTTAAGGTTTCAAGTTCTTGATGAAATTTAGAATTCACGTTTATTCGTATTTCTTTTGGTTGAGGCAGATTTTTAATGAAATAAAAGAGAGTGAGAAACGTGTGGGAGAGTTTGCTTATGATTAGCAGATAAGGGAGAGGCTTAGTCAAATTAGGATTAAATAATAATTAATAAATATATATCTGACTTTTCCTTTTTCTTAAATCAGCAATTAATATTTATTAACTAAATTAATTCACAAAATAAAATAAATAAAATTAAATCATTGCTCCCACCTAGGTTCAAACCTGGGTGGAGCAAGATTTCACTCAAAGGGCCAATTTTGTCCCTTTCTACCCAAATTTCCCCTCCACCATATTAATTAATTATTTATTTATTTATTTAGTTTAATTAAAAAGCTACCCTTAGCCTGAAAAAAAACATTTTTCCCATAGACCCTTCAAATTTAACATTACCGTTTTTAAGTTCTATTAAGACTCGTCCGGATAGATCTTCATATTTAGGTGCCCTACATGGCTGGATCAAACCTTTCCTAGCTCAACTAACTCACCAAGTTGGTTTGCTAGGTTTTCGCAAGGTTTCACAGATCTGGTTTACCTTGGCCACCCTTTCTCAATTCTAAAATAAATCATCATAATAATTAATACATGTCAGTAGATAATCACAACCTAACATAAGAAAAAAACAATTGTAACATTATCTAATCATATTCATCAAACCGTACAAGTTAGGGCAACCCTTGGGTCGAAAAACACTATACTCAACCTCTTGGAGGTCTTGCACAAGTCTCTTGACTTCAGTACATAACATCATGCATAAATGGAGATAATAAAAACATTATTTTAATGTAAACGAAAAGGAATTTCATAATATCATAAGCATCTTTTATAACATTGTATCAAAAATAATCTAACTTTGACATGAATTAAACATCTTGGGATGTAATTTTGACAAAGTCTAAATTATAAAGAAAACATAAAGGAACATAAACGTTTGTCCTCAAAACTATGATGACTCACCACTTCTTCTCTTCTTGGAAACCTTGGAACTCTATCCTTGGAAGAAACACAACCTTCTTAAGACCCTACATGGACAACATGTTGGAAATATGTTTTAGTATGATATGTACTAAGTATGGGAAATATCAAACCAAACATAAGATATCCCAAAGGGTTAGTCAATAATAGTCATAATAATAACATATAAATCCATAAGCACATCATCAATATCATAAGCATATTAAAGAATCATAACGTACATAAGATTTCATACATACATGCTTGTCTTTCATAATTAAATGAACGACACCTGAAGCTACCTCTATGTATACTAGTACAAGGCTAAGGTAGCATCCCATACTACTACCAATGCTAAGTACATGTATTTGGTCATCCTTGATCATAGTTCACTTTCATAATTAAAACATAAGTTCATCAAGTCATATGACTAATATGCCCCTAAGAAAACACAAACTCGTGCAATGCATGTGAAGAATCCCATTATTTCATCAAGTTTCGAGTAGCCTTAATTCATACTAAAGAGTACTATACTCTTATAATTTGAACAAAACATGATTGTGCAATGTACATGAAGCAGCCCATACTACTTCATATACTAAGCCTATCTTGAAGTCACCCTTAACATGTTCACCCTCCACCTATCATTACATTACTTTATTTATTAAGATTCTCTCCTATGTAGTCTACTTTAGAAAGAAAGGCAACTCTTTTCCAATCCTATCTTCAATATCGTATTCTTTATTGATGCTATGTTATACTTTATACAATGCACTTATGGTGACCCATAACACCACTCATACAAGGTTCTACATTTGGATCCTTTTCTATTGCTACTTATCTAAGATTGTTAATCATATGCATCATATGAGACACTTTTTATGGTATGTGTGGATCTCTTAATAGTCATGGACACTACAATATGCCCCTTGGGCATGTCTAAGTCCATTCACATAATATAAACACTACGAGAGACCCGATGGGCATGTCTAAGTTCATTGATTTCTTATGAAAACTATGAGATGCTTCTCAATTTTTATCTAAGTTCATAGGATATGGAGATCTGTGATAGGATACCTAGGCTCTACTACGTGAAGGAGTCCTTCTTCATGAGATCTCATGATATAGTTATCACAACTACTTGGTGTGGCCCACATAATCTGCTTGGAGACCGGAAAATTTCTAGACTATTTGTCTTACTTTGCATATCCACTTAGAGTAAAGCATATACTCCAATGTTTACTTGTCAATCCTTATTCAACCTTCTCTTATGGAGGGATGTTCGTAACAATGTCTCCATGAGCAACTGAATCTATCAATTTCATTAAATCATCCTAAATAAATAGCCAAAACAACAATCCTAATGTTCATTATTCATCAATTCATACAATATTCATTCATAGGTAGATTATAGAGTCAGGTAGCGTTTGCTTTTTTCTCACATTCTTCAATCCTAGGTGAATATTATCATATTTGTTTCTTTAAGGTTCAATTCAATTAACACCAATAATAATTCAAAAAATCTAGTTCAATTCATACTTAGATGATTTAATCATTACCAATTAATATAAAACAAAATCAATGAAAGATGAATCAATAAAAAACCATTATCTAGTCTCTAATGACCCAAGATCACCATGATCACCTTCAAATTCGATTACCATTGTTCACCATGAAAAATCAACAAAACAGTAAATAATCATCATATAAATGTCATTAAATTCTACCCAATAGATTGGGTTCACAATAAAGCCTTACCCACAATGCAATCACAACCCTCTATAGTTTGAGGTTCTTTCGATTCACAATTGAAGGGGAAACTAGGGGGCTTCATTAGTTGAAGTATCCATGAATGAATAAAATTCACATAAATTAGATTAGTACCTTAAACCCATCTTCAAACCTTGATCAGTTATTTCAAAAATTTGTTGTAATTTTTCTTTTTTTTTAATGGTGGTTTTTGGGGAACTTTGGGATAGAAAGGTTTTGATTTCTTATTGCCTATTTGATAGTAGGGTCTTGGCTTGCGAAGGAAGTTATAAAAGACCCAAAACCGTCTTAAACTGAATTCCCAATTACCCAAACTAGCACCATATAAATTGGGCATTTATACACAAATCTAACTTAAATTTTTGGAATCTTCATCGGGAAATGAGTCCACAGCGGGAGGCTTCCCCATATGATATTGTTTTCAAAATAACTTCCAAGGCATTTGATTTTGTCTTGTATCTGTGACACGAAGAAACCTTTTGTCTACGAATACCTTATTCGGCGACTCAGACCGATTTTACCAAGAAACAAAACAGCCTTGGGTAGCTTGTTAGCCCAAGGTTGATTAGTCCTTGGGGAGTTTTTCCCCGATCTTTCAATCTCAAATACTCTGTTATACATGTGGTGACCTCTCACATCAATATTAACTAAAAAACTACATAAAATCTCATGAAACAAACTAAGGCAAGCTAGCACGTCTCAAATTTTATACACTACCTCTTAACACTGTTATTAATCATTTGAGGACCCTAAAACCATATGAAACTCATCACATTTTAAGTTGTTACATAGGCTCTAGCTAGTCCTATTCCATTTTGAGGGTCGTTTCAACCTCCCCCACATAGAAAAATATTTATCCTCGAATGGCACAAAACACCTTCAAGGACAAACAGACTCTATTAGAAGATCACAACACACATCATACTATATAAAATATTCATAGTCAATGCGCCAAACATACAAGAAATATTGATTTCACATCATTATACACTCTACGCAACACAAGAAATTAGGAATTAAGTCCACAATTCAAAGTGAACAGTTAGTTCATAATTTTTCATCAAATTTATAGAGGAAATACCTTCTCCAACATCAGACATGCTCATCATATCATTATAAATCTTAACATGTAATAACTTTCAAATCACACTTTCAACTCATTCTCCCCTATTCATGGTAAACCTATCTAAGAAAAAACATAAAACAACCACAAAAAATATGATATATTGAGGACTTTATTCTGAATTAGCTCCTTTGTCAACTTTAATCATATATAAATGGTTATTCCTTTTAGTATTGGGTTCCGGACCATCTTGAGGAGCATGGTGTGTTCTCCTTCCCTTTTAACTTGTAAATCGAGCAATCTCATATCTTATGAACTATATTTCCATATCAAAAACATACATCCATACTGGTATGACACCCAAGTGTTGCTTTCTACATGTAGCACATTTCGGTCTCTAATATGTATAGCCACCTCCAGTTCCTACATGAGATTTTGTGCTACCCGAGTTTACACTCTAAAAGATAAGGTATTCTCCAATCGTGGCACGATTTACTTGACCTCTCGTAGGTCTTGTACAAGCCCTTTTACGTCATTTATTGAATACATGTATGAAAACTAGTGTGGAATTAAAACATTTCATAGGAAATAGTAAAAGTTCAAAATATCTTTATTAGAGGAAATCATAAGGAAAGTCTAAGTCTCAAAGTCGGAATCTTAGACACGGGAATATTTTGTGACACGACCTATAAATCAACATAAAGAAAATATGTGTCTTACAATAATCTTAACAATGAAGACTTAATGTAATGATGTCCTCGAAAAAAGTGAATTCTCCTCTCAAATGCAAACTACACCTTTAGTGAAAAGATAAATTATATAGAATTAGTATATTAGAATGCACTATATATAGTGTAATGCAATAAAATTATTCTAAAAGGACTTTTCTTTAAAATATCCTCTTTTTTTGAGTAAAACTTTAGAAAACAAGTATAAGAGATCCTATTAAGAGAACATAAGCACATATAGTAACATTCCACAATATAACATCAATATTATACAAAAACACATAAATATGAGACCCTTCTACCAAAGATTATTCTAATGCTCACTTGAGTAGGTTATGAAGTGACTTCCCATACAACCGCTTTAGACACACCTAAGTGATCTTTTAAACTACCTAAGATAACATTATTCCTTATTCATACATATAACTCCCTACATAGAATACACTAAGACACACCTACGGAAGAAACTATGAGACCGCCCACATATCTGTCCAAGCCTACCTAGGCAAACCATAAAGCTACTCTAGTTACATACCTTTTAATTAACATGTATTTAAGTTAAATCATTTTGTTCAATAGACCATTAAATAGACATTCAATAATTAAGGAATATCACATAATGGTCTTTGAGAAGACCTAGGGAACCTACATACTAATATCTTTTAAGCCTACCTGTGCAATTTCTAGATAGCATCTCATTCAACTACCTAAACTTGATAAAACTTATCAAATACAAGCATGTATCCCACATGATGAGAATCTGGAATAACTGACATAGACTATACTAGATAGGAATGAAATCAGGAGTCTACCGTAGTTTGATTGAGGGTATTAGTAAAAACCTGAAACCATACCCTAGAAGTTAGGGTACAATATTGGATTGTATTGGCATCATCGACCTCTCAGAAGTCTAATACAATCTCTTTCATATCATTAATTGCATATACACAGTAAAAAGTAGTGTGGAGTTAAAACTTTTCCCAAAATATAAAAGTCTTCAAAATCTCTTTAATATAAAAATAATAGGAAACAGTAAGTCTCAATCTCATCATCTTAACACAGAAGAATACTTGGAACACAGACCATACTTTAAAATACAAATATAGACATACTGAGTCTATTACAATACTTTAAATGAAAACATAAAAGATATATATTCCCTCGAGTCAAGTGAGAACATACTTCAACTTCTTTTAAACGATATTCTTTGTCCAAGTCTTCACTTCTCAAAGCTCCTCACCTACCAAGAACTATATAGATAGATAAAAGCATGGAATTAGTACAACCACATGTACTAAGTATGGGTTTATGCATAAAAAATCATGAAAATGGACTTCATTAGAAATATGCATTTTTTCATTTTTCAAAACATATTTTAATCATAAGAACATCACAAATCAATTTAGAAACATCTAAGTTATTTCGAGAATGTAATTTTGGCACTTAAAGTTATCCTAAGATTCACTTAAGTCACACAAAGAGAAACTTCCCATATACCCTCTCTAGATTTGCTTAAACGAACCTTAAGATTACCTATAATGAGTCACATACATACTTATAAAGCAATCGTAAACATCAAGGTAAGATTGTTCTACTGAATATGAACTCTAGTTCTCACTTGAGTGAGTTGTGAAGTGACCACCCATAAAATACCTTACAGACACACATAAGATATCTTATAGTCTAGCTAAGATAGAATCACGCTCACATAAATCACCAACACATAGATGATATGAAATTCTCTTGCCATAGGCTATCAAAGGACCTACTTAAGTAAATAAATCAAGAAGATTATGTCCATAGTGACTTCTTCAAGATTTCTTAAGTAATCCTTGAGACTACCTAAGGCTTGTACCATGTCCACAAAATCAATTAAATTACCTAACTACAGTCATCCTCACTACTTCCAAAGATAGGACATGAAGAGATGACCCCTTATGCCATCTCCACACTTAAGCTAAGAAATCCTTCAGTTACTTTAGATTAGGTAATCATTTATTTACAAAATCCTTAATATAATTCATTAGTTCATTATCTTATTAATACTCATACCTCACATATAGGACATTCAAATAATTGTCTTGGACATGACTTAGGAATTCCAAATAACACCTTCAAAGTCTATCGTGCAATTTTTAGATAGCGTCCCATACCACCACCTATACTTAATAAAATCCTCAAATTCTAATAGTTATTCCATATAATGCGAATAGGAAAGAACCGACATAGACCATGATAGTTTGACATGGAATCCAAAGTTCCATCCTACTCCGATGAGGTTGTTCTTCCTGCAAATGGTAGAACATAGACACATGGCTCAGGAATATGAAGGGCATACTCTTTAATCTAGTCTCATACTAAACTAAAACTACTTTACCTAACCATACTCACTCGGTGCTAGCCTTAGTTCTAATATATCAATTCTCGTTAAGGTTCATATAAATGGGTTCCAAATCTAGTTCATGGCCCAATTATATCTAACCAACCAAAGAAAGGTCCACTAGGGAATATCTCACTTTGAAGAAACGAATCACATGATGACTTTCCTAAGGACTAATTTGATGTTCTTCCAGCCAACTATCCTAAAGTCCATCATTCTATTACTTTGGAGAATACCATTACAGCTTACGATTCAACAATCTTAACCTTCCCTTAAGTCAAGGATCCACATAAATGACCTTTGTATCATCATAAAAGGTCTCACCCATATTTATTTATTCAATACTAAGACCTTTAGGTTCCTAAGTAAAGACATTACATATTCACATAAACATCAAGTAAGGGACCCAAGTCTACCTAAAAAAGACACAACATACTTCCATTTAACACAAATTTCCTATATTCCTTTAGACTCTTAGGAATGACCCTTAACCTTAATTAGGCATCTTATTCATTACCTTAACATTTTCAACCTAACCATTTTATACTCATCTAGCCAATTTAAGATCAACCATGTATCAACTGTAAGACTTCACACTTACCACATAGTCATACATAATTTTATTAACTAAATATTATCGATAATCTACCACATACTTTCACATATAGGTAGATATGATCACACATTATCAAATAAACTACACACATAGCCATATAAGTTAAAGTAGTTGCCATTAAGGCCATGCTCATAATATTGTATAAAGTAAAGCCCACAAGGCCACGTTAATTGCAAGTAAAACACATAACAACGCCACAATAAGTGAACCATACCAATAAAATCCCTTATCCAGACTTCAATTCAATGCTAAATCAACCAATTCAACAATACAAAACCCTTACCCATGGCCATGAAAAATAATTCAAAGTAATAACCATAAAACTCAATGATTATACTCCAATCCAATCTTTGTTTAAAAATCTAAGATCAATTAAATATCAATTGAATACAATTCTTCTTTCACTAGAAATCCCATAACAAACTACATAACAACTCAACAATATTTGTTTTATATCAAGTAACTCAATAAGTAGCCAAAACTAGGTAATTTATAGTGAAATCGTCAATACAATATCAATTATATCATAATTCAATGTTTAGAAATCATTTATGGAAGAACACATCGTAGAATTAATAAATTGGATAATTCACTTTAGAAAACTTTGAAAGACATCCTGAGAGATGTGCTACTTGATAAAACGAGTTTCACGGATAAAAAGTGATAACTCAAGGATGATAATTCTTAATTTTAAAGAATAATTTAAACACAAAAACCACTCACCGAGATTCCTCTTATAGGTGGACTTCCATGGAGGTTTTCAGATATTTTCTAAGAGTTTTGGGTTTATGATTTTTAAGAATGAGGTCTTACATGTGTTTTACCCTTTATATACTCAATTGGAGTACTCAAATAACCCTTAAAATAATCGTATATTACTTATTTTTGATGTGGGGTGAATTTACAGTTTACCCCTTGACTTGGCAGCAGACTTGCGCAGGAGAACAGGTCGTGGGACAACTCACCCTTGACGGGGTGTCACCACCTCGCCAAGCCATCAGATGCCTCTGTCGTGGCAACAGTGGCTCACCAATCTTCCATTCTTCACAGAAGGCTAAGTCCGTCATGATGGGATCCTTTGATGGGGCGTCACAGCCACGACTTGCCGTTGACCGCTCCGTCACAAGGGTATGCCTGGGACCGCCTACACACTTATTTTGGGTCCTTCCTCAAGGAACCTTTGGTGGTCCTTAGAGATAATTATCCGGATTTTTCCAACCCAAATATGATAATATGTATGTTTAACACTAATTACACGAATTTCATTCAAAACGAACTCGTAAAAGTCGAGGAAAATCGCCCAGACGTACAAGGTTGACTCAAAGCATATCTTTCGAACGCCTTGGATGTTCTTGGTCGTTAGAACTCCAAACTTCACGAAACATTAACCACTGTCTATAAATGCTATATTAACTCTATTAAGAACCATAAAACCCCATTAGACACACAAAAACACATACAACAACATTTTAGACATTTAGGTGACTTAGTCGTCGAATGTCTTAGTTTCCCTTGATGTTTCACAACCAACACACCTAACACTTTAGTTACTACCTCTATATGTAATATTAGACAAATTAATGACCCTATAGCATCAATACCAACATGTTAGGATATAGATCACCTAGTTCATCTTCGGGGTCTTACAATCTTCCCCACTTGGACAACATTCGTCCTCGAATGACCCTTGCCTTTCTCCAAACACTTTCATGATTAGAGACTCTACTAGCAGCTAATAACCATTCCATATAACACATAATCACAAGAAATCATCAATTTCGCTTAGTTAAGAGATTCACAAAACAACAAGAAACTAGAAAACAATTCTATAACTCATCATGATACAAAACTCACATTCTTAATTCTAAATAGTAAAAACTCATTTTATACTAAATACCCTCCTCATATACATTAGTTCCAACAAAATTATAATATTTTTAGGAAAAAAATCAATAAGTCATTTTTTCAAAAATATGGCAGCATGCAGTTTTAATGCAACAGTTAATTTTTAAGCCATTTTAAACAATTTTTAAAAATTGGAATTTTCTGACGATTCATGATATAAAGATGCTAATATGAAAAGTAAAACCATATAGAAACCTCTTACAATTAAATCATTGTTTCATAAAACAATGCAAGAAGCAAAGGAAATTCAATTTCAAACAAACTCCTAAACATCATGCAAAAGCAACAAATTCAAGGACTTCTATCCTATCAACAAACCATACACCCCCACTTAGATGTAACTCATATATTATCAAAAGAAAGAGATCTTACCAACCTTATCATCACTCTCCTTCTCATCCGGCTTCTCCACTCTAGAACGGAGTTCATTGAAATGCCTCTTAGTCGGAGCATCTTCCTTTGGACCACTAGGAGCAACTTTCCTATCCTTTTTACCTCTAGAAGCAATCATAGGACAATCTCTAACATTGTGCCCATCTTTACCATAACCAAAATAACTCCCGGTATCGAATAGACACTCACAATAATGTCTCTTTCCACACTTTGCACAAGTAGGCCTGCCATCCTTGGAACCACCTCCTTTATCAACCATGAACTTAGCACTCCTACATTCTCCTTGAGATTGAACCTTCTTCATAAACCTATTTGCCCTTGATTAATAGGATCAGCCCATTTCAAACTTCTAGTAATCTTCTGAAGCTTAGACTATTCAATTGATTGTGCATACACATTGAGTCTAGCTAGGGTAATATAATTATGCAACATAGCGGTACGAAAATCTTCCACCACTAAGTTGGCTACCCTGGTCACAAAATGACTCATTTCATCTCTTGGATTGCACAAAAGATAAAGGCCATACATAAACAAAGTTTAGAATTTCAAAGAGTAATCCTCAACACTTATATTGCCTTTCTTGAAATTGATAAACTCCCCCACCTTAATTTCTCTCCTCTCTCGGGGAAAGTACATACAAAGAAAAAATTCCTTAGATTCTTCTCATTCAATAGGACTAGATCCTTCTGGCCTATTATTCTTCCAATGAGTGTAAAAAATTTAAGAAACATCCCTCAATTGGTACGAAGCTAACTCTACCTTCTCCCTAGAAGTAACCCTCATAGCGCTCAAAACATTGTACACTCCATCAAGAAACTCTTTGGTATACTCATTTACCATAGAGACCATAAAGATAGGACGATTCATCCTCTCAAAATCTCTCAACCTAGATGTCATAGTACCCTCCAGAACTATAGGCATCATATTCATATTAGCTATCATAGTCAGGGATGTCATAGTACCCTCCTCATTCACCCTCTCCTCTTCCATCCTTCTAGCGGCCGTCATTCTTGTATTAATCTCCTAGAAAAAAACACAAGGAAACTCATAAGAAGTATATTAACAACATTTACTATGTCGCACGATATAAGAGAAGAAAAGAAGGGAAACTCTATCTTCATATAGCTTTTCGCGCATAGATGTTTCGCGATTCACAACGATGATCAAGACTCTACTAGGCGTGAATTTATGAGAATTATTTATTCATAATAGTACTCTCACCATCCTATGCTCTGATACCAAGCTTTTCACAACCCAAAATCATACCCTAGCAGTTAGGGTACAACCTTTGATTGTAACTAGCATCTTCAACCTCTTAGAGGTTTAAGACAAACCCTTTCAAATCATTCATTACATATACATAGTGAAAAAAAGTGCGGAATTAAAACTTTTCACAAAATATCATATAGTCTTCAAAATCTCCTTCATGTAAAAGTAATAGGAAATACTTAGTCTCAATATCATCATCTTAAGACAAAATAATACTTGGGACACGGCCCATACTTTAAAATACTTATATAGAATTATTTGTCTATTACACTACGTTACATGAAAACATGAAAGACATATATATCCCTCGAGTAAAGTGAGGATATACTTCAACTTCTCTTGAACAATCTTCTTAGTCCATGGCTTCACTTCTCAATGCTCCTCACTTACCAAGAACTTTATAGATAGATAAAAGCATGGAATTAGTACAACCACATATACTATATATGACTTTCTGCATATAAAATCATGGAAATGGACTTTATTGGAAATATGAATCTTTTCCATTTTCAAAATATATTTTAATCATAATAAGATAACTAATCAATTTAGAAACACCTAAGTTACTTTTAGCATGTAATTTTCTCACATGAAATCATCCTAAGATTCACATAAGTCACACAAAGAGAGACCTCCCATACACCCTCTCTAGATGTGCCTAAACGACCCTTAAGATTACCTATTGGGAGTCACATATATACTTACAAAGCAATCGTAAATATCAAGGTACGATTTTTCTACAAAAGGTGAACACTAAGTCTCACTTGAGTAAGTTGTTAAGAGACCTCCCATACAATCCCTTACACACACACTTAAGAGACCCTATAGGCTCCCTAAGATAGATTCACACTCACATAAATCACAAACACATCGATGATATGATATACTCTTCCCATAATCTATCAAAGGACCTACTTAAGTAAATCAAGAAGATAATGTCCATAGTGACCTCTTCAAGATTTCCTAAGTAATCCTTAAGACTACCTAAGTCTTAGATCATGTCCAGAAAATCAATTAAATTACCAAACTACAGTCATCTTCAAGAATTCCAAAGATAAGAGATGAAGAGATGATCCTTTATGCCATCTCCAAACTTTAGCTAAGGAATCCTTAAGTTATTTTAGATTAGGTACTAATTTATTTATATAATCCTTAATAAGAGTCATTAGTTGATTACTTAACTAATACTCATACATCACATGTAGGACATTTAAATAATTGTCTTGGACATGACTTAGGAATTCCAAATAACACCTTCAAAGTCTATTTTGCATTGTTTAGATATTGTCCCATACAACCATCTATACTCCATAAACTTCGCAAATTATAACAGGTATTCCATATGATGAGAATAGGAAATAACCTACATATACCATGATAGATTAACATGGAATATGGAGTTCTATCCTACTCCGATGAGGTTGTTCTTCTTGCTAATGGTAGAACATAGACACATCTCATATAGACACATGGTTAAGGAATATGAAGGGTATACTTTGTAATATAGTCTCATACTTAACTAGAAATACTTACCCTTACCATACTTACTCGGTGCTAGCCTTAGTTCTCATAGATCAATTCTCATTAAGGTTTTTATAAATTGGTCTCATATCTTGTTCATGACCCAATTATATTAAACAAACAAAATCAAAGTCCACTAGGGCATATCTCACTATGGAGACAAGAAGATCATGATGTCATTCCTAAGGATAAATATGACGTTTTTCCATACAACTTACCTTAATTCCATCATTCCTTTACTTTGAAGAATACCATTACGGCTTATGCTTCAACAATCTTAACGTTTCCCTTGAGTCAAGGTTCCACATAAATGACCTTTGTATCATCATGCAACATCTCACCTATATTAATTTATTCAATACTAACACCCTTTAGGTTCCTTAGTAAAAACATCACATATTAACATTAGCATCAAGTAAGTGACCCAAGTCTACCTAAAGAAGACACAATATACGTCCATTTAACACAAATTGCTTATCTTTCTTTAAACTCTTACGAATGACCCTTAACCTTATTTAGTCATACTATTTATTACCTTATCATTATCAACCTAACCATTTTAGACTCATTTATAAATTTTAGGATCAACCATGTATAAACTCTAAGACTACACACTTAACACATAGCCATACATTTAATTATTAAATAAGTAGTATTGATAGTCTGACACTTACATTCACATATAGGTAGATATGATCACACATCATCAAATCAACTACAGAAATAGCTATGTAAAGTCAAATAGTTGTCACTACGACCATGCTCATAATATTGCATAAAGTAACGCTAACAAGGCCATATAAATTTCAAGTAAAACACATAACACTGCCACCATAAGTGGACCATACAAATAAAAATAAAATTGAAGTATGAATAATATAAAATTAAGGAAAAATGGGAAGCATTTCTTTACTCCCTTATCCACACTTTATTTCAATGCTAAATCAACCAATTCAACATCACAAGACCCTTACCCATTACAAGGAACAATAATTTAAAGTAGTAACCATAAATCTGAATGAATCTATATCAATTCAATATAGATTAACAATATAAGTTCAATTAGATATCAATTAAATAAAATTGTTATATCATTCAAAAGACCATTAGAAACTATATAATAATTCAACAAAATTAGCTTAATATAAAGTAACTGAATAAGTAGTAAAAACAAGGATTCATAAAATTACAAGGGTTCATAGGTAATTTAGATTTAAATAATCAATAAAATATCAATTTGATCATAATTAATGTTTAGAAATCATTTTTGCAATAACCCATGGTAGAATCAAAAAATTGGACGATTTACTTTAGAAAACTTTGAAAAATATCTTGAGGGTTGGGCTCCTTGATGAAACGAGTTTCAATGATCAAATTTCATACCTCAAGGATGAAAATTCTTCACTTTGATTAAGAATTTAGACACAAGAACCCTTAAACAAGCTGCCTCTTCATGTTGGACTTTCATGGAGGTTTTGACATATTTTCTAAGTGTTTTGGGTATATGTTTTGAAGAATGTGGTCTTCCACGTGACTACCCTTTATATACATTATTAAATTAACCAAATAACCCTTAAATAACCGTACATGACTTTTTTTATAAGTGGGTAGAATTTACAATTAACCCCTTGTCTTGGCGCGACGACTTGCCCTTAACGGGGCGTCACCACCTCTAAGGGCCGTCACAGGGCTCCATTGGTGGCAACAGTGGATGAAAAAGCTTTCATTGTTCGCATAATGCTAAGTACCTCACTACGTGACCCTTTGACGGGGTGTCACAACCACAACTAGCTGTTGACCGCTCCATCGCCAGGGTCTGCCTTGGACAACCTGCACACTGCTTTTGGGTCCTTCCTCAAGAACCCATTGGTGGTACTTGGGGATAATTTCCCGGAGGTTTCCAACCCAAATATGATAGTATATAAGTTTAACACCACTCACATTAATTTCATCCCAAAAAAACACGCAAAACTAGATTAAACTGGCCTAGACATACAAGGTGGACTCAAAGCCTATCTTTCAAACGCCTTGGACGTTCTTGCTAATTTGACCTCCAAACTACATGAAACTTTAAAAACATACCATACATATTATATTAACTCTATTAATAATATTAAAACACCATGAAACACATATAAATACATAGAAAGGCATTTTAGACATTTAAGTGACTTAGTCGTCGACCATCTTAGTCGTCCCTTGACGTTTGACTTCAAACGCACCTAACACTTTAGATACTGACTCTATATGACATATTAGATATACTAAAAACATTATACAATCAATTAAATAATGTTAGTATCTAGTTAATTAGGTCATCTTCAGGGTGTTACAGTATTTGACTTGCCACTTGTAGAACTAGGACACATCCCATGTAGGCACATGTTTAAGGAATGTCAAGGGTTTCATTGTACTTTAATATCATTTTAAATAGAGCTAGTACCCAAGAATACTCACTCGATGCTATAAATTTTAACATAGAGTAATTCAATAAAGGATCATATGAAGAGGTACCATGTCTTAGTTATAACTAAATAATAATACACTTTACCACAAAATGCCTACTAGGAATAACTTACAATAGTTACTATTATATCTCAATGCCTTTATTAAGGATGATTTCATTTAATTCAAACCAACCAACCCTAAGTCCACCATTCACAAAAAAATGATACCATTAAGGCTTTCAACTTCAAAGATATCATCACTTTCTTTCTAAAAGGTTCCTAATGAATGACCTTCTTAACTAGATTCATGATCGTATTCCAATCATACATAAACTTTATGACAAAATTGCTTTATGCTACTAACTCAAGGATTCATATTCATAATGTTCATGTATCAAGTGCGGGACATAGGTCTACCAAAACAAGACACAATCATTATCATCTTATTACATGTATTATATGATTTTAGGATCACATAGGGTTAACTATGTTCCTTGCCGGTCACCCTACAAACACCTCTATAGAAATAACCCTATTATTAATAAATGACAAGTGACATATATTCAATTAAGAATATTCACACTCAAACATCACGTATATTGTAATACTTCAAAAATCCAAGACAGGTTCTAGAGCCTAACGTAAGTGTCCTACGGTGTAGACATTGTTTTAAGTTATATTTTAATAAATATAAGTTATTTAGGAATTTTATAAACCAAAATATCCAAGAATGTCAATGACACCTGGAAACTAGTTCAAGGAGGTACTAGCGTGACTTAGCCTAGTCGAAGGGTGCCTAACATGTTTTTAAGTTAATTAATAGTTGAAATTTCTGAGTAAGACTCCCCAAGTACAAACCAAGGACTTTTGAGGAGAACCGTTGCAAGAGTGGGCAAAAGCTGTCAAAAGACATCACCAACAGATGCCACAGATGGGCCGTTGGTGAATCGATGGAGCGCCGATGCCACTGTCAATATTTAAATATAAAAAATTCTGGAGGGTTCATTTTGCATTGTATAAACTTACCTATGGATGTGTTGTAGGGAATGAGGGATTGGTCGTCGATGGACCAACGGTCTGTCGATCGTGGTCTCGTCAATGGGTGATGTGTGTTGCTGCAAATTTTGACTTGTTCTTTTTAGTTAGTTGACTTAATTAGGGATTTGGTAAAGAATAATTAAGTGATATATACCCCCACATAAAATCATAACCTAATTAAGACAAACAAAACTACTATTACTGACAAATCCAAAACTCCATTCCTTCTCTCTTCTCTCTCTCTCTCTAGTGAAGAACACCATTTAAGACAAAAATAGCGCAGAGTTTAAGGGCTTAAAAGTTTCAATTTACTCCTTTACTATTTATCAATTAAAAATTTATGGGATATCATTCACCTTTTATACCTCTTTCCTCAAAGGGTTCTATGAAATTAATTTCCATTGTTAAATTTTTAAGTGGGTTTTAATCCAATACGAATTTGATGTTATGAATTAATTTCTTAATGACTTTTTGGGATATTCTGAATATATTGAAATGTATTATAACCTAATTATTATATATCTTTGTGGTTTGGTCTAGTTTGTAGAAGATGAGTTCAAGTATTAATATACTAAAATATGATTAGTATTAATGTTTCACTAAAAAACATCTAGGTAGAATCTTGTTCACAACTGTGAAGCGTGCCACGCTTATGACTGAGAGGCTACGTGATTCTTTGGAATTCTCACAAATTATTTATCTTAAAAGGAATGCGTTAAGAGTTGAAACTCTATGTGTCTCTTTTTCGTCTATTCCCTTTCATGTGGGTATATGAGAGGAATTTTAGAAGTATTAGTTCAATGATAGTGAAGGATGATTTGGATAATGCATGACTTCTTCCACACGGCAACCAAGATCCTCCACAAGACCAATCTCCAATCATTCCTCCACAAATGATGGATGGGGAGATGAATTATGTATTTTTGACATTGGCATAAGATATGACTACCCAAGCATAAGAGGTATCTACTCAAGCTCAATCCATAACTGCTCAAGAAAAGCGAGTGCTTGGACCTCATTTTTAACAAAATAATAGTACCATGGCTTCTCTCATGAGGGACTTCACAAGGATGAACCTCCTATGTCCTTTGGGTCTAAGGTGAATGATGATCACCAAGACATTCTTTATGAGTTCAGTAAGATTCTCTATGCTACTGGAGTGAGTTCAAATGAGAAGGCAAAGATTTCATCCTATCAACTCAAGGATGTGGATCAAACTTTATATAACCATTGTAGAGATAATAGGTCTTTGAGAGCTGCTATTGTAACTTTTGAGGTCTTTTGAAGGGTTTTATTTTATAGGTTCTTTCCTAGTGAGAAAAAGGAGGCCAAACTGGAAGAATTCATCAACCTTCAACATGGAGGTATGAGTTTGCAAGAGTAGTGCTTGAAGGTCACAAAATTATCCAAATGTGCACCTTCATTGTTGTCTAACCCAATGGATGAGATAAGTCACTTTGTTCTCATAGTGTCTAATGATTTGGTTGAAGTGTGTTGTTCGACAATGCTCCCTTATAACATGAATATTTCTAGGTCTATGGTACATGCTCAACAAGTCGAGGACACTATAATAAAGAGGAAGAATAGGGGGTTTACCTTGACCGAGTTTATGAAGTATTTACTTTCAAGGGTAGGCTTTAAATTCAAGACAAGCTTAGGTTCAAGAAGAGGATCTCCAACTAAGATTCTTCTAATTTCCGTAAGTAAAACAAGGAAAGAGTGTCTAACCTAGGCATGAAGAGGGAATAAGTGCAAATTCACCAAGTGACAAACCTACTGTCCAAAGTTTGGTAAGAAGCATAGCGGTGAATGCTTTGTGGGAACGGGAAGTTGATTTAGTTATGGAAAAGAGGGTCATAAGGTTAGGTATTGTCCTAATGTGAGGAGTCAAGATAAGGGAGTAGTCAAGAAAAAGCAATCGATCCTAGTTTCGATGATCCAAAGAGAAACCTCTTGTATGCTCTCCGCTCTACGGGTTAGAATGAAAAATCTCTATATGTCTTGTCCCTATGCTTGTTATGTTGAGATATGATATTTTATAATTATTTAAATAAACATTTTATTGTTGGATTTATTAATAAAAGTTTTGGTTCAACAATTATTTTATTGCCTATTTATTAATGAATGCAACTAAGCTTCAAAAAGACCCTTCAGGGTCATGTATATAAATATATGACTTGGAAGTGCTGTCCGGTTGCTACATACACTGTAGCAGAGAATTAGTATTTGGGAATGCTCTTTAGTTTGATCGGTCAAAATGCACGTCTTATAGAGTTTTATTTGATCGCCGGGACTCGCGACAAATATATGAGCGAAAAGTTATAGAACGTTTGATGTCTTAGTTTCTTCATTAATCTTCTATTGGAATATAGAACTTAACTCCATAACATCTCTATATTATTCCATGTCCGATTGTCTTCTAGGTATGGCTACATGAAGGGATAATTAATTATGGATTTTAGGTAGAAAAGATAAGTGGAAATGTTTTTGTGGTAATGTTACTTTGAAGAGCTGTGTTGATTCAATGAATTCCTTTGGTTTTAATGAGCTTTTTTATAGTTATGTATGATGTTTATACAAGGTCGATAAAATTTTGAGGTTTGTTAATAAAATTTGAGGAGTAGTGGTGTTAGGTGGTGCCTATAGGTTCTGTTTGATTAGACTCTATAAAAGGATGGTATAAGTTCAATATACCTTTTTGTTATAATGATATTAGGAGATGAGTCTAAAGGTTCTTTGACAAGTTGTCTGACAATAGAATGGTATAAACTTAGGATTGCTTAGGCTTTCTCCAAAAAAGGAGAGATGATATAATGAGCTAGTAAGGTTGATTATTATTCTTTATATTCATTGTTTAGTTTACTTAAA